>NC_048302.1:83823406-84130411 GCF_013100865.1 Trachemys scripta elegans | reverse complement strand
GGGGGGGGGGGGGGGGGGGGGGGGGGGGGGGGGCGCCTGGGAGGGGGAGGAGCTGCTGCAGAGTTTGGGGAGGGCGCAAAGTAGAAGTTTCGCCTAGGTGCGAAACATCCTTGCACCGGCCCTGGTTGCAACACGCTTCAAGAAGACAGGGAATCCACATCTGCTTGTACCTGGATGACTGGCTGATCTGTTCTGACCTGATCCTGGAGACCGTCAGCCTTGGAATATATCCCTTCCCTGTTCTCTCAGCTAAGATTCCTTGTGAACTGAGAAATCATCTCTTAGACTACTCACAAGAGCTGTGACTCCAGATCAGCAAAGACCTATGTGCCAGAGGACAGGTTCAGATTTCTGCAGTGAGTGGCATATGAAGATGAGGGTGTGCATGTGTAGAACTCTTAGGCCACCTGTCAGGTGCACACACGTGACATTGCTGCCAGACTTCACCTGTGGCCTTTACTGATGCGGCTGAGGTATGCATATTTCCTCACCCAGACATCATGTAAATAGCAGGATCATGGTTCCACCTCAAGTCCTCTGAGAACTTGATTGGTGGGTAGGCCCAGTAAATATGCGGGGCTGGAGGAATTTGTGTCATTCTTGGTCCCCTTCATGATGATGGCTTTTATATGGACACACATGGGACAGGCTGAGCTGCCCACCTGAACCATCTGCAAATACGAGGCATGTAGTCTCAAGACAAGCTGAAATTACACATGAACATCCTGCAGCTGAGGGCTGTCAGAATGGGCTGCATGCACAGCACAGCTGGATACTAGTTTTAAAAACAAAACAAAAATCCCCTGGTCTCAGCACGAGGCCTATGTGCACCTATAGTGGGAATCATACTGACTACAACATCTCGAAGAACCTGTATGGTAAGTAACAGTTCTATGAGGCCTTTTACTTGAAAGCAAAGAGGACTGTCCAGTTCTGTAAGGAATGTCAGGAAATGCAAAAATTAGGGTTTTCATAACATTAACTTGCCTCTATAGCACACACACAAGATCTTTTGATTACTAAGTAGGCTATTAATACGTACCTCAGAGTGTGTGTGTGTGTGTGTGTGTATAGTATGTGCAATGTGGGCAAGTTAACAATAGAAACTTAACTCTTGTGTGTCTAGTGTTTTAAACGTGTAGTCTTAATATTGTATTATTGTAGCTTTGTACTAAATTGTATAATATATTAATATCACAAGTAACTTCTTAAACAGGTAATGTAAAACACTTATAGAAGCATAATAAAGAATACATTTTGAGAACGCTGGCATTTGAGAATTCCAGATTCCAAACCATTCTGCTCCTAGCACATCTACATAGCGCTAAACCTTTTTTCATAATCAATATTAATGATGGAATATTGGTAACTTATACATCTAGATAGCTGAAAAATAAAAACAGAATCATTAACCATCAAAAGTTTAATGTAAAATGTTAGTGCTAATGTTACTATTTTGGAATACTGTAGTTATGTTACAGTTAAACTTTATCGTAAGGATTCCCTGAAAAGTCTTATTCAAACCAGTCATTCTACACAATATTTTAAATACATTCCATCTTGCAATGCTTGTAAATGTTTTCACATAATATCCTTGTCTCACATTTTAAGAGAGATCAGTTAGGAGTGTTGGCTGTACTACTTCTAAGCACTCTCTACTAGAAATAGAACTTTGCCAAGCATCAAAACTGTTTTGTTTACTTTGGGGTTTTCCCACGCAGAGAATTTGATGTTTAACCTGTTGGCCACCCACCATGAAAATAAAATTTATACTGCTTTTATCTACTTGGAAGCATATTAAATAAGCCTGAAGCCAAATATAAATGAAAGAAGCTGAGTACAGAATTTCTTTGAAAACCTTTTTATTTTAATGATTTGTATAGAACCTCATTGATTTGAGACAGGTTACTTTGTAAGAAGAAATGCAGTGAAATCTGCGCATTTAAAACATAATTGTTAAAAGATTAAACTAATACATATTTGACTGCTAGGAAAAGATATTTCCTAGTAGTAAATAGTGGCGTCTTTAGGTGAAATCCAATGCTAGTCTTCTTTCTTTGTGTCATTTAGAAAAAGCCAAAGTAATACTTATGTGATCTGGAGCATAGCAAAGTCTTCTCTCTTACGTGGAGATGGCTTATGATAGGGCAATTTTTTCTTGCCTTATATAGCCTGTAGACTATTTCACATCATTTGTTGATGCTTTGAGGTGGTGAAAGGCAATGTATTGTTCTGAATTTAGATAACTGATATAATTAGTTCAGGTTACCTTTCTAGAGCATTATCAGCTTGTAGGCATCAGTTTTCCTAATTTTCAAGCAGCAAATCCTTTATTTGGCATTAACCTTGTCTCCATGGGAAAACCAGCTCTTTTGCCAGAGTGAAACTTTTGAATTACTGACCTAAAGTAACATGAGACAAACACTTGGCAGTGAACCTGTCCTTTGTGGTGTTTATAGGAATGCCTTATTTTCATTAAAATTGAGCCATAGCCTTGTAAGTACTGCTTTCAAATATATTAAGAGTTTGCAGAAACTGCAGCAGTTTAATTTTTTTATGCCATTGTACAAAATGGGATCCTGGCGTTAGGACATTTTATGGAGGTGCAAAGATATTTTACTCTGCCACCTGGGTACCTACACCAGGTAGCTCTCACTATAAACAGAGCTATAAACAGCTGAGCAGATCTCTGAGATTAGATAGGTAGTAGGATAGATATGAAGTACTAAAGTGAGAAGCCTGGGATTAAACAAGCCTCCGGGGAAGTTTGGATGATATATGCTGAACTCTTGGTGAGTACAGGTGTTTCAGGGCTTTGCGACTTGCTCTTATGTCCACTGTGGAACAACAGAGATGAACTCTGTGACAGGTTGGATCACAGAGACCCCCTTGGGACTGTCACTTGATATGCTGAGACTACCTCTGAGCCCGTTTTCCCTGTTATCTTGGGACTTCAGTACCCAGTCTTGTTGAGCCAGACATGCTAGCCTGCTGCAAACATAGACCCAGTGTGAACCATGTCCCCCAAAAGCTGCAAACTTAACTGAAAACAGCTTAAGAAGTGCTCCTGTCTCTAGCACCCAGCTACCCAGTTCCCAATGGGATCCAAACCCCAAATGAATCAGTTTTACTCTGTATAAAGCTTATACAGGGTAAACTCAAATTGTCCATCCTCTATAACACTTATAGAGAGATATGCACAGCTGTTTGCTCCCCCAGATATTAATTACTACTCTGGGTTCATGAATAAGCAAAATGTGATTTTATTAAATATAAAAAGTAGGATTTAAGTGGTTCCAACTAATAACAGACAGAACAAAGTAAGTTACCAAGCAAAATAAGTCCTTATTCCAGTTCAGGTGGTAGCTAGGGGATTTCTCATGACTGCAGCCCCTTTGTTCTGTTCCACCCCCTTATATAGCTTTGGCACAAGGCAGGAATCTTTTGTCTTTCTGGGTCCCCACCCCTCCTTCTAAATAGAAAAGCACCAGGTTTAAGATGGATTCCAGTACCAGGTGACATGGTCACATGTCCTGTGAGACCCCAAGCCTTCATTCTTCCCAGCTTGATTCACAGGAATGTTTGCAAGTAAACAGAGCCATCAAGATTCCAAACCACCATTAATGGCCCACACTTTGAGGTCCTATTGTAATTATGCAGAGTTATATTTCATATTTCTAGTTTCAGATACAAGAATGATACATTTATACAAATAGGATGACCACACTCAGTAGCATTTAAGCTTTGTAATGATACCTTACAAGAGACCTTTTGTATGAAGCATATTCCAGTTATATTATTTACTCATTAACATATTTTCATAAAATCATATGGAGTGCAATGTCACAAACTCCTAGGCAGGAATGAGTTTTGTACACAGCAAGAGTCCCACTCACACTTCTGATATTTCCATTTGAGTGGGGAATGAGGAGAGAGAAGTGAGAATAAAAGAGAATAATTTTACATAGAATAATTTACGCTTCACTCCTAAAGCACTTATAAAGTTACTCAACTTACAAGTGAACTGTTTTATACACAAATTGCCTCACTATTGGAATACCACCATATTTAAGGCAAAAAGTGGTAGCTATGTAATAGCACACAGCAGTATTACACAATAGGACTATCCATCTTCTAAGACTTTTATTTTTCTTTTGTTTAAAGCAACACTTTCATGATTGATCCTAAATATAATATGCTTCCCTAAATGTCAGGTATACTGTACAAATATGCCTCTTAATAAAAAAAGACTAAAATTTCCCCAAGGCCTGCAACAGTGTTTACATCAGTGTTTTTAGTCTTATCTGCTCTAAATACAATACTTCTGGAAAGTGACTTTCAGGAACATAGAGGGTCATCTAGCCCCTAACATCTGTTTAGTAGGTGAGCATCATAATTTCTGGACATACTTTAGGTTATACAAAATAACTTTGATTTTGAGACTATTGTAGGCCCCATTTGAGAAGGTTGCTAGTTTTTCAGGATATGTTTGTAAGATATGCTTAAACATATGTCCCTTCAAAAAGATATTGCCAGAATACTATTTAATTTTCAAAATGGCCTTTTATTCTCCCTGATGTTGGTAACCTGACAGTAAAATGTATCTTAAGGGAAAACACTTTTCATAATGTGTGAACACTTGGCTGCTGTAGGTTTGCTTATGACTGCTAACATGAACTAATCCATTTTATAAAATTGCTGTGAAATATCTTTTATGCAGAAGTATGTGTGAGTGTTTTTAGACATTTAAAGCATGCCATTGGAATATGGGCAGGAACATCAATTTTGTCACTTGCTTTTTATTTTATTATGCGATTGCTGTGTACCATTCAGAATTTTCTAAGGGCTTGTCTATGTGCGTGCTTGTGTGTGTGAAAGAGAGAGAGAGAGAATCAGCAGCTTTTTGCTGCACCTCAGGTTACATGCAGTAGCCAAGCTGCAATAATAGCATGAACATGGGATGGTGTGCCTCTGTCAACGTACATCACTGGGTACACATGGGCAGCTTGCTGCATGGTATTCTCAGAGGGTATGCTTCACTGCTGAGCATTCTGCATTATGGGATTTTTGTCACTGCATTGTGGGATGCATAGCAGATGCCAGGCTAGTTCAAATTGTTTTAAATCCCGTGATTCATCTGTCTTTGCCTCGTATTGCCTTTATGGGTGGTCTAGGGCCACTTTTGAATTGCTGTCTCACCACTATGCTGGCAACCTCTGAAACACACAGACTGCTTGGGCTGTATTTTAGCACTCAGCTGGCAGAACTTGACTGGAGGTTTTGCCTGCCGCATCACTGAACAGACGTAGCAGCTGGAGACTTCGCCTGCCACACCACTGAATAGATGGAGCATCTTCAGTGTTGGTGGAAGTGGGACGTAGATGAGGAGGAAGAGAGACACCGAGGAACTGATAGTAGGAGAGGACTGGTTCCTGGAGCAGCTTCATAGCGTACAGTGCAGATTCTGAGCTCAGGTAACCGGAATGTTTTGATAGGAAAGGATTCACCTGCAGATCTGAGATAACCAGCAGTGGTGAGAGAATTTTAGAATGGGAGGAAGGCAACCTTTTTGGAGATATGCTGTGCTAATCCTGGAGCTACAGTGGCATCAGAGCAGCATGTGGCGCACCCTATCTGTGGACAAGCAAGTCACAATTGCCATCTGGAAACTGGCCACCCCCCAGCGCTGCTGGCCCATAGTGAGCCAATTCAGTGTGGGGAGATCACCATTGGGGGCCACTGTCATGCAGTTGTGTGATATCATAGAAGAGTTACTGTTGCACTGGGTTATAATTAGGTGTAAAGAAGCATGTTTTTAATGGTTTTAATAATTATATTAACCAATGAGACTGTACCTTTCTTTAGAAAATAACTGAAGTACAAATGGGAAAGGTTGATTAAAATTGATTTAAATCCCAGCTTTCCTCTTGGTGATTTAAATCAGCCCACCTTGTGGATGAATATTGTCAGATACCTATTGCTCTTATTTTGTGTCTTATGCCTGAAATTTGTGCTGCTTTACATCCAGCTGTTAACCCATGGAGGAGCGGAAGTGTTGGAAGTTCTTTGTGTAGTGTTTATGGACTCTGGAAGCACTACCTTGTGGCAGTCCTTGTTGTACTTATCTTGGCTGGCCTATTTGACATTATTGAACATTGAATTAGTGTCTTTGACATCATTAAATTGTAGAACGGGGTTGGCAACCTTTGGCATGTGACCTATCAGGGTAATCTGCTGGTGGGCCATGAGACATCTTGTTTACATTGACCATTTGCAGGCACGGCCCTCCACAGCTCCCAGTGGCCGGCCAATGGGAGCTGTGGGAAGCGGTGGCCAGCACGTCCCTGTGGCCTGCAGCTTCCTACAGCTCCCATTGGCTGGGAATGGCGGACCATGGCCACTGGGAGCTGTGGGGGGCCGTGCCTGTGGACGTCAATGTAAACAAGATGTCTTGTGGCCTGCCAGCGGATTACTCTGATGTGCCATATGCTGAAGGTTCCCAACCCCTGTTGTAGAACATAATTACAGCAAGGTTTATCGTCTGCACAGTTTTCCTGTTTATTTTTTCAAGAAGAATATAAGGGAAGGAATACATTTTAAATATCAGTTGCGTTTTTTTTTAAATCAAAAGAATTATGGCAGAGAATTGCGTAACCTACCTATTTGAAACTGAATGATGGTCAAGTGTATAGACTAAATCAGACACTTGCAGTTCTTACCTGCAAGACCAAACTCAGCTGAAAGAAGAAATGATGAAGTACAGTAGCAAAAAAATGAAAATGACATCAATACAGCACATATAGATGGTCATTGGGTCAAAGGACACCAACTAAATGACTTATAGAAAGCTGTTAAGATAACAGCTATATAAACACATGAATAAGTTTGGACTAAAGAAAGATGTGTTACTGTGGCTTTACAAAAATGAGTAGACTCTTCAGGGTCTGGGAGCTGACAGTGAGAAGAGGCTGTTGGTTTTAGGTTGGACTAATGGGTTGACCTGAATTAAGGTGCTTTATGTGTATTCAACAATGTCTCTGATAAAGACTGTTAAATTACTAGCAATGAATTAAGACTAGTAGATTTACTCCTGGGGGATTTCTGTGCCCTACTGCACAATGCAGAATTTTGCAGAATACTTGGTCCTGCTTCAGTGTAGGGACATGAATTAGATGACCTCTTGAGGTCTTTTCCGGCCCTCTGTTTCTTTCTTTTGGGATTAATTTTTTAAAAAGTTTAATAAAGAAATAATAAAAAATACGATGTTAAATGACGTACTGCTTGTATGTTACCAAATACCACACATGTCACAAGCTATCCAGTGCAATTATGCAGTGTGTCGAAGCTTCAAGAACATACTACAAAATCAGACTAATACACAGCCAGAACATGTTAGGATGGGAATAAAAGAGACACACATAAGCATTCACAAATAGGCAAAAAGAGAAAGCGGGGGCACAAGAGAGGGGAAAAGTGGAGATGTCAGGCATTGTTTGTGCTATCTCAGCAATTTTGATACATTTGAATAAAGAAACATTGTCCAAATTTCTTCAAATTTATTTACTTGATCTCTGCATGGATGAGTTACTCTTCCTTCACTACAGTTCAGACACATCTGAATACCACTGCTCTAGTCTGGGAACAAGCCTACTCTTCCATTTTTGTAGAATCATGGGTTTGACAATTTTTGCGGCCCTCAAGAATCAGTGTAGTACATATGTAACCTATGATATAATTTTCAGCTGAGGGTTGATTGCTGAAGCCAAGCATTATTTTAATTATTGTCTGTCTCTTTCCACAGTTACCTGACTGTTAGACAGTCCCCCAGCATATCTATCAGGATCCCTTTTTCTTCAGTTCAGCACCAACAGATATCAGAGGACAAAGTCCCCAGCCCTACATTTCTATGATTCTATAACCTTCTCTTAGGTAGTTAGGGGAGGGCGTACCTAGGAACTCATTAGAGCAAGGATTCAAAGAGGCGGTACACATATGGTTGCTTTTTCTACCTCTCCATCCCTTCCCAAACAGGAAACAGATTCAATAAACCAGGGCCCAATGCAGGGCAACAAGGAGGAACGGACCATTAATCTGTACTTATTGCAAGAGATTTTAAATTGTTGGCTGTTGCTTAGCTTTAGCTGAGAAGAAAAACAAAGCTTTGGCTTTGTTTCTGGACTAGGCAGAAGAAAGCCAGGACGATACATCCTGACACCTTGCAAATTGGGCCAGAAGGGAAAAGCTTGGAGGTGTGTGTGCCAAGGGCCAGGGTGCTTCTTTCCTGTTACCTTTGGCTATGGCTGTGTTTCTATAGATCTGTTTTCATGTGTATACAGAACAAGGTTTAAAATTAACTTTATCAACATAAACTGACCTTGTGCTGCTCCTGTGCTGAGCTGGAGAGTGATGGTATGGGAGTTTTGGAGTGAAACTTGGAGGGACATGAACTGGAGGTTGAGGATTGGGGTGGTGGTGATATATGGAGAGTGGCCAGGCTCTCGGATTTTAAAATAGAGGTTTGTATGGGAGGAGTGAGCGCACTGGTAAGGAGAAAAAGTACTGGCAAGACATGGATGTCCATATGACAAGAGATCAGGTTGTCAGATGATGGAGTGTAGGCGGATCAAGAAAAGCAGTTTTATTCATATGAAACTTTAAAATGCTTAACTTTCTGGATATAAAGCTTTAGAGACTGTAAAGCTTTGAATGTGGATAAAAGCCTTTCCCTCCACCATCCACTTTTCTATTTCCTACCCACTTTCCCACCACACTAACCTATCTCCTATGGAATTGCTGAAGTCTCCAAAAGAGTCCTGCTTTGAAAGGTCTGTCAAAGAAGGACTTCCCTCCTGCTGACCTTATACACCAAAGGTATTTATATTTGTCACTCTTTTAAAGAAAAGAAAAAAAAAATACTACAGGAAATAACACCCTATAACAGTGCGGGACTCAACCCTGCAGTGCTTCCTGCTGGTCATCCAGGGAATTAGCATTCCCAGCTCAGGAGCGCCCTCTGCAGGCCAGTGTCCCGCTTGCACTGGGCCCAAGTCCCTCCTGGACCCCACAGATCTGGGTCTCTCCTCCCCAGGGAACCCCCACCCTACCTCAGACTATGGCTACTGCCAGTCCCGATCTAGCCCCCGTTCACTGGGGCAGACTGCAGTGTATATGCCACTCATCACCCACAAGCGGGGTGGGGGGGGTTTGGACCTGCTGCCTTTGGCTGTCCTCTACAACCCCAGTACCTTCTTTGGCCTTTAACAAGGCCTGCAGGGTTTCTAGGCTGGAGCTCTCTAGCTCCTCTAGCCTTCCCCCAGCCCTGCTCCAGTCTTAGTACCCTCTCAGCTTCCAGGCCCTTCCCTCTACCACTAGAGAGAGAATCTGGCTCTGGCTTCTGGCCCCAGCCCTCTTATAAGGGCCAGCTGGGCTCTCAGTAAGCCAGCCTCAGCCTGATTGGGGTGTGGCCCCCAGCTGAGGCTGCTTTTCCCAATCAGCCCCACTGTTCCCAGCTGTAGCCCTCTCCAGGGCTGTTTTAACCCCCTGTTCCTCAGGAGTGGGGCAACTGCCCCACTACACACCCTAAATAAAACACCCAGGGATATTCAGAAACAGGTAACTTCATTAAAAAGAGTTGTTTGAAAATATGTTACAGTGGCAAAAAAGTATTAAATTTTCCTTACAAAAGTTATGTACTATTTTAAAAAATAAAAGATAAGGGGACCAAAACCCCAACATAAAAAAGCTATGACTGGGCTGACCATATAAGTCATGACGTGATGGTAAATGATGAAGATTTACATGACAGCAGGCAACTGGCTGAGTCCCTTAACTGCTCAGTTCCAGATTTCTAATGTTTAGAGGTTTTATACTGTTTGTTTTTGGGTGTCAGTGAGACTCATACTTTCAACCTTAATACTTTGTTTAAAAAAAGATTCTTGTTTGTGAATAGAAAGGTTAATTTTGAGGCTGAAAGAAAAAGTGTTGTACATTTTGTTTGTTTGTTTTTTGGTAAATCCTCTTAAGCGAAGTAGGTCAGCAGACGAGGTAAACCAGAACTAACCTGCTATTCATAAAATTGAGAAAGTACTGCTAATCAGAGATTCGTGACAGTGTACTTAAGGGAAATGGCCACGTCCAGTTTTTAAAAGGCACAGAACTATAACATGATATAAGATCATTGTAAGTAGTAGACAAGATTGCCAAGAGGATTAGTAAACAGAAGTCTGAAAAATCTTTTTTCTTTTATTTGTCAGAGATATGCATTCATGAAAGTTTTTGAAGATTGCCGATAATTACTGAGAGATTTGGTTTGGATAAGCTTTAAAAACTTCAAATAGAAATTGAAGTCTTTTTGACTCTTACCCCCCTACTTTGTCAACACCACTGTACTTTCCTTTAGAATTTGCCTGGCTTTTTGAATCTTCCTGAATGATCCATCTGTTTTGGTACTCGTGCTGCTTCAATAAAACTTCCCCAACTCTGAGACTTATGCGGTCAAAGGTGCACCAGAATGTACATGAGTTAAATAGACAGGGAGCAAGTTGTAGCATAACTAAGGCTGCGAGTTTGTCACGGAGGTCATGAAAGTTATGGATTCCATGACCTCCGTGACTTCTGCAGTGGCTGGTGCAGTTGGCTGGGGCAGTCTTGGGCCATCGCCCCTCCAATCTCCCCCCCCCTGTCCCCAGCAGCAGCAGCAAGTTTGGGTGGGGCACTCAGGGCTGGGGGTTGGGGTGTGGGAGGGGTGAGGGCCCTAGGCAGCGCTTACCTCGAGGGGGCTCCCTGGAAGCAGCGACATCCCTCGGCTCCTAGGGGGAGGCATGGCCAAGGGGCTCTGTGCGCCGCCTCCGCCTGCAGCTCACATTAGCCGTGGTTCCCAACCAACGTGCGGAGCTGGCACCCAGGGAGGAGGCAGCGCATGAACTGTGTGGTCACACCTCCGTATCTGCCTAGGAGCTGCGGGATGTCGCCACTTCCGGGGAGGCATGGGTAGGGAGCCTGCCATTCCCGTCAGCCCCCCCTAGCAGCAGCACAGGTCTCGGGCTGCGCGCTGCCTCCCCCACCCCCCAAGGCCCTAGCACCAGCAAGGGTCCCGTACTGCATGCCACGGCCTGCCCCCCACCCCCAGCACCCACTGGGCCTCCCCCCTGAGAACCCATGGCACCCCCGGGCTGTCCCCCTCCCCAGGATTTAGTATGGGGTATATAGTAGAAGTCATAGACCAGTCACAGGTCATGAATTTTTGTTTACTGCCGGTGACCTGTCCGTGACTTTTACTAAAAATACGAGTGACTAAAATGTAGTCTTAAGCATAACTAAAATTGTCAGGGATGGGAACTTCTAATGACGGGGAGGATGGGTAATATATGCAAGTAATGGAGAACGTTGGGAGAGGGGATCTCTTTAATGAACTTTTAAAAAGGTTGGGTTGAGGCTGTACCTGAAGATCGGTCTGGAATTTTTTTTAGCAAACCTGTTCACCCATACTTAATATTTAGAGGCTTTATGAACGAGATTAAGTGTGAAAAATGTATTGTGACTTGGTAAAGAATTGCAGAAAGAGTTGTTTCAGAGTAGCAGCCGTGTTAGTCTGTATCCGCAAAAAGAACAGGAGTACTTGTGGCACCTTAGAAACTAACAAATTTATTAGAGCATAAGCTTTCGTGGACTACAGCCCACTTCTTCGGATGCATAAGAGTTGCTTTCTTCTAACACTGAACTCTGTTTAAATAAGGAAAACAATATGTATTCCTAAAGATATTATGTCTCTCCTTCACTATAAAGTGTCTGACTGGAATCTTTCCCAGACAAAATTCTACCTAGTTTCCGACTATATCTATAAATAAATAGTACACGAATACATAATAAATGAATCTATGAAAGCCAGTATACCAGTACAGTAAATTAGGCTGCTGTTATAGGCTTGTAGGCAGATGTAAAACGTATTTTGGTTCTAATCTAAAAAATGAAAGCAGCTACATTCATATTAATGGGTATTGCTCTTAATTCACAAAACAAAATGTCTAAGTATTGCAACATATATAGGGTGAAATCCTAGTTCCATTGAAGACAGTGGCAAAACTCCCATTGACTTCAGTCTTCTTAGTGTATATGCAGTGAGCCTCAGGTGGCGTGTGACCAGGATTCATCTCCGAATTTGGTCCACTGGTTGGATCATTAGCTTCCTCAGCCCGGACCGGATACTGACAGGGAGTGCAATGTGAATTCTGATCCATGCCCCCCATTGACGTCAGTGGAACAAGATTTCACCATTGTCATTTAAGATCTTGCAAGATCTTAAGTAGTGACATGAGTTAAATTCAAGCATGTCTTAAAACTTCCTTGCATACTGTGTGTCACTTTATTTTTATTAAAAAAAGAAGAACAGGAGTACTTGTGGCACCTTAGAGACTAACAAATTTATTAGAGCATAAGCTTTCGTGGACTACAGCATCCAAAGAAGTGGGCTGTAGTCCACGAAAGCTTATGCTCTAATAAATTTGTTAGTCTCTAAGGTGCCACAAGTACTCCTGTTCTTCTTTTTGCGGATACAGACTAACAGACTAACACGGCTGCTACTCTGAAACCTTTATTTTTATTGTAGCACTCAGCACTTAAGAAATGTTAAAGTATGTGTCTGACAGTGCAGTAAATACAATTGGAAGTGTATCCATGGAAACATAAGCAACATTACTTGAGATGGTCAGAATTGCCTCAAAGTGCACAGAACCTCAACATATCCTCCAAGTACTGCACCTGAATAGAAAAGTATGCTAAAACTTCCTAAGTGATCCATTATCCATAGATCCTCTTGAGTCACTGTGATCTGTTATGATTATACTTGTTTAGTAAATTCTTAAAATGCAACCCTACTGTGAAAGATGACTGGGCAAAAATGGCACTTGTGCTTGTTTCCTGTGTGTATTCAGAATTATATCTGCTAATATTAGAGATAAAAATAATTGTCCACTCTCTTTAGCCCTGCAGAAGTTGCACAAACTAAGAAGGAATGAGCTGGATTCTCTTTTTTTCATGTGTATCATAAACAGAATTGTTAACTAAAACTCTGATTGCAGGGATAATCTGTTACATTTGTGTAAACGCACTGAAGAGGATGGTTTGCACACATTTCACTGAAAGCGTAACCTGAATGCAACTGGTTTGCACGTGTATAATTTGAGAGCACAATTTGGCCTGCAGGATCTTTTATTACTGCTGATGGATGTCCAAGAAGGAAAGAACCCAGCTTTCCATTCTCATCCCACAGTAACTTTGCAGGGCAGGCAGTTAGAAAAAAATCTTATCCTTGTACATTTGCTTTGGAAATCATTGGAAAATGTTAAAACTTGGAATCCCAAAATGCCACAATTACAGTCACTTCTCAGGACTGTAATGTCAGTGTATATGTGATCTTAAAAAAAAATTCTTAGTGACAGTTATGATAAACTATTACTTTGTATGTAGCAAACATTTTTTCTAAATTAGATTTGACTGTTTTGATATATTTTAAAATATATAGAAATGCTAATCTAAAATGTAGAAGAATATTTGGGCCTTCTGGAAAGAGCTCTGTGTGTGTGGTTTGCACTGCACAGAAGGGGTCTTGTTTGTCCCCAGAATACTACCTATTAAATATGCCTTACACACACAGGGATCTCCAGTAAAGAGGGTCAAGCAGTTTCACTTTCTTCATGGGAGGGTAGTGGGGGACTGATAACCCTTGTAATCTTGGTTTGAAACAATGACTTCTAAAAATAAAAAATATTTTGAATTGCATGATACTACTGTATGGATTATAGACTTTCTTTCAACCTAATAGAGTCTCTGATACTGAGAAATTTATTAGCTTGCTAATTTTGCAGTTTGTGAGTTGTCTTGGAGTGAGAAAAAAGTGATTAGTTAAGAAGTTCACTTTCACAGAACTTGTTAACAATTGGCAGAAGCAAATACTTGATGCATTTACTGTTTTTTCTTCAGTAAATGGGGTCTGCATACAGTGTCTCCTTCCTCCTTCTCAACATGGATTATGGATTATTTCCTTCAGATCACAAAAAGTTTCTCACCTATTTTGCCAAGTGATAGAATAGCTTTACATAGCCAATTATTTTAACTTCTGCTAAGAACTGGGGAGGCAGCATAACAAGTGACTGCATACAGTCTTGCAAGCTAAATCTGTGGTGATACTTGTACAGGACCCTTGTTTAGCAAGTGTAGAAATTGAAAAAATTGACAGCAACTTCATCTAGATTGTCCCTAAAGAGCTTGAATTTTTATTTTTATATGTATTTTATTTTTGTCTGTTTGGTTTGTTTTATTTCTGACCTACAGTCCAAGGTAACTCTTGCCATGTGTCCACAAAGGGAAATTTTCAACCAATTGTTGACACTCAGCCATTTATGAGCCCAGCCCTGCATCTGGTCTACAACACCAATTTAAACATTTAGTCATTGGGAGGGCTACAAGTCAGAAGCAGCTTGGTTTTATTTCACCCCTGTAGTTTTACTTGTGTGTTACTTTTTCAGGTGACTAAATGTTTACATGTTTGAAATCAGAACTCAAGAAAGCCTACATTTGTGACCACCCAGTAAACATGCCTTTTCCTTTTAATCACTGAAATCTAAACCTCACCTTTACAAAGCTTTCTGAAAAAAATACCTTCCATTTGTAGTTAGGTGGACGCTAACTGCAAACATCTCTTAAGCTTGTTCCCTTTGTTGGAAGTGTTTGGACTCCTCTCTAAAAACAAACTTTATGTGGCTAGTTTCTTGGGTGGTTTAAAAAAAAAAAGAACTACTGTTTAAGATCTGTTAATTGTAGTCTTTGACTTAATAGTTTCAAAATTGTTTAGGTGGCAAAACTAACTAAATGGTATGTCTGTGAAATGAATAAAAGGTTAGAGTGACATTATAGTTGTTTTGTTGCTTAGATATTGCTTTCTGATTTTTAAATATTAGTAAAAGTTAACTGTATCAGTGCTCTTCATTTTTAAGCAGTTGTTTTTCTCTGCATTTGTGATGAACAGGTTGAAATACTAATTTTTCCTTCTTGATATTGCCTCTATAGAAGCATGTGTCTAGCTACATGGCCAAGGAATGTTTACAAGCAGCAGTTGGCAGTTAGGGGTGCATGTGCATGTCCCACAAAACCAATATTCTATTATCAGATTAAACAGTGCAAAACAGAAAAGAGAACCATGAGGATTGATATCCTTTGGGATTTTACTCTAGTTAGTTATAGAGTCACTTGATAGTAGCAATATGCCAATCAACACAAATACTTGTGTGTGTGGGGGGGGGGGGGGAGGGAGAGAGAGAGAGAGCGCTGAGGGGTTGGAATGTCCACCTGCAGCCACAGGATGAGATGAAAGGTCTTTGGCAGTATCCCAAGAGTTCAAGTACTCCACGCATTTACAAACTTCAGAACTTCATATGAAGTTATGCCATTTAAGCGGTTTCTTAACTTTAGAGGAGTTATGTTTGTTCCTCACAAAGTATAGCAGTATTGATAGTACTAGCTATTGAATCCAGGATATCCATAGAAATTTTACACCTGTAGAACCTTTTGCATATGAAATTGTCCACACTTGAACTTTACACATGGAAGTAATGAAAATAAATAGTATTTTCTTCCCTTCCCATTGCATGTTTTCTTTCAAACTGTCCTGTGTACAAGTTTTAAGTATTATCTGAAGTTTGATTCCAAAGCTGTCTTCCAGTTATAGTTAGACTTTTGTGAGTTTTTCAAACAAAGGTACCCTTGAACTTTTCTCTCCAAATACATAGTGAAAGTTTTCCTCTTGTCTGAGAGTAAGGTCTGGTCTATACCCCTGAGTGACATAATTATACTGATCTAACCCCCTGTGTAGAGAGCACTATTTAGACAGAAGAACTTCTCCCATCAACATAGCTGCCATCTCTCCGGGAGGTGGATTAACTAGACCAATATGGAAGAGCTCTCTCCCCTCTGCATAGAGTGTCTTCATTAAAGTACTACAACGGTGCAGTTGCATCAGTGAGGCTGCGCTGATGCAGCATTTTAAGTGTAGACTTGTCCTAAGCTTGCCAGTTTTCATGTCTAAAGGACGTTTGTTGTTGAAACTTACAGGGGGTTGAAAATAAAATTAATAGGACCCTGTTGGTAACCTTAGGCCCTTATCCTGCAAAACTTTTATGCATGCATTTAACTTTACACCTTTTCCATTTACAACTTGCTTTATAGTGAGTCTTGAAGACATTGGTGAATGCAATAGAACAACTTTTCCTTCATATTTTCTTTTTGTCTGTTAAGATCGCAGAAAGCAGATCAGACCTTGAAGATCTGGACCTTTATGCAACTTCTCGAGAGCAACGGTTTCGTATATTTGCCAGTTTAGAATTTGAAGGCCAATTATATATGACCCCACATGACTTCATTCAGTCTGTTACAAGTGATGCACCCAAACGTAAGTAGGATTTTTGTATGGATGAAGTTCCTGTGTTAAATGCTGATGATGCTTGTTATCTTTCAATTTATTTTAAGTTACTGTTTCTGTTTTACTTGATGTGAAAAGGAACTGCTGAGGATCCAAAAGGAGAATGGAGAATTCCAGAATTCATTTTAATGGTATCCAGAAGGTTTGTAGGTTTTCCTCATACTGATTGCCCTTAAATTAAAGCCAATTTTGTAATTCTTTTTTAATCCCTTAGAAGTCTTTAGTTAAACATTTTGTATTGTCTTATAGATCACACCTTGCATAATAGGCATGCAAAATTTGAAGTCCATTTGTACTAACAATTTCAATTCCAGCTTCTTTTTGAATATGCTAGTACTTTTTGAATATGCTAGTAGAACTCTTGTGTCCTTTTCGGTATAGATAGTGCTTTTTTCCTGTGCATTGTCTAGGACAGTTTTGTATCGCAGTTTTCACCATTTTAAATTGTCATCTATTTTGTTTTTATTTTTTACTCTTTCAAGCTTGTGTAAGGCATCTCATGGCCAAAGAGCAAATAACACTCTGAGCAAGAACCTTAGACCCTGCGGGAATCAATTTTCTGCATTTACAAATTCACAGAAGAAGCTCCCTGATAGTTTATTTTCCACTTTTTCACACACATCTTTAGTTGGTTTGTTATAAATGTCAGTTTCAACACCAATAAAATAAATGCACAGGCAGACTGAGTAGTAGGACACAACATTACTATATATTTATTATTATAATATTTGTATTACTGTAATGCCTATGATCCCTAATCATGGACCAGCACTCCAGGGTACTAGGCACTGTATAAACACAGAACATTCTTAACTGGCTTGATTTTCTGGCTCTCAAACTTGGAATGCTGAGCTCTGGTGGCAACATTCACAACTCCTGGGGAAAGTGAATGCCTTGTGTTGCTTAGGAGTGATTTATGATAACTGACTTGAGTTGTTGTCAAAGTCCCTCTTTCTAAAGTCAACAGCACAAAGAGTGCTGAAACCATCACCAGGGAACTGACAAAACCAGTTAATGCAGCTTAAGTAGAGCTTGAAAGACTCTGTGCAGACTACAGTTTCCTTCCCTTTTCTCTTAGCAGCAACAGCACAAAAGAGGCTACAGCTGTCTGAATCAAGTGATATCAAAACTGCTACAACTCTTGAAGTTTGCAGTGTTGTAGCCAGGTTGGTCCCAGGATATTAGAGAGACAAGGTTGGTGATCTTTGTGTAAGTTTGAAAGCGTGTCTCTCTCACCAACAGAAGGTGGTCCAATAAAAGATATTTCCTCATCTACCATGACAACTCTTGAAAAAAAGATATAATGTCCTTCCACTAATGAGGACTAAGTCGATGGAATACCTCCACCCTCTCAGCAGAGAGTAGCCCAGAGACTCCCATCCATTGCCAAGAACCAGCACATCAGCTGAACTTCCAAAACTTGGAAGTTTTGACCCAGGAAGCAGCATTTAACATTTTCTTTCTTTCTTGTCCCTCCCCAACCTTTCCCTGACTTAGAGGAAATAAATTGGAGCCCCTTTCACAATGCAGAGATGTCAATCATCCCTGATTTTCAGTAATCCTGGCATATGCGCAAACTATGCAGTGACAGTCTGATAGGAAGTAAGCTGCAGTGATTTTGAATGGGTTGGGGCACCACTGGATTCACCATCCCAGCCACAGGCTGTATGTTGCACTCTAACTGCTCTGTGTGGACCTTGCCCAACTACAGTAAGACACTCTAGGCACCTAGAGTGAGCCAGCAGAGTCCACACAGGACAGTTAGGACTCAACATGTAGTCAGAGGCTTTGGTGGTGAATCCAGTGCCTCAACCCCACTGACAATCACCGTTTAGACTCTCACTACACAGTTTGCAGAGAAGGAGAAGCCGGAGGGGCAGGAGGAGGCAGCGATGGTGGAGGAAAAGAGAAGAAAAATTACAGGAGTGAGAAGAGGACAAGGATCATCCCAGGAAGGAGATCCAGGCCTGGGTCTGGTCAACATAATAAAGAGTCCTAGTGGCATAGAAGGGCAGCTTTCCAAGGGTTGATCCTCTCCTTCTCCCTGGGAGTCAGGAGCGCAATGAGGAGTGGACCCAGGCTCTCCCCTTGACCTAGATAGGAAGGGGAGGAGGGAGACGTCCTGATTTCCCCACGGGGAGGCTAGGAGACGGGAAGCAACCTCCCTAATTCCTCCCTTTTTTTTAATTAACATCCCTAAAAGTCTCAGAGCAAGATTGGCATCTCTGATAACATCAAGTACCAGCTTTACATCAGGATTTAAGCGGCTACTCCTCTACCATCCTCCAAACAGACTAATGCCTCACTTTATATAAAACCACCCACTTGCAACACCACTTTCAGATACTCTGAAGTAGAGGCTTCCCACAGTATAGCAGTAACACAGTACTCAGGGGTGCTGAGCACATGTATCATATCTTGAACAGCTGTTGCAGCTCCAGATCTCTCCAACAGTTCACTTTCACTCAGTCATTCTGGGAGTTGAGTAGTTTGGTGACACACTAGTTATCCAACACACTGTTAATTCCTGTCATTGCCAATTAAGCATGCTTCTTATAATCATCCTCCACAGTATAAATCATATGAGGAAAAAGAAATAGAGAACATTATCGAAAGCTTGGAAAGAAGATCACCAGACACTACTACCTCCAATCTGGTGCAATAAGCAGCCAGCTACCACACATGGATCCAAAATAGATAAACACAAGGATTTCATCCTCATCATAAGATCTGTAGTCAATAAGGGCTTGATCCTCCTACTATTGAAATCAGTGCAAAAGTCCCATTGATTCTGATAGCGTAGGATCAAGCCTTACATCATTCACGATCCATGATATTATTGCCAGTGAGGTGCATTACCTGATCTCTGTCGCAGAAGTCCACTTGGCTGATATTGCAAGTCCAGTGTTAGCTCTCCCAGGATATGCTATTGACATACACCAAGGGAGGAGAATCTGAAGTGGAGTAGCCGCTTTTCCATTCTGAGCTCAAATGCAGTAAACCTTATTTGAATCAAAATCCTTTGAATTCATGTAGTTAATCTCTGAGGCCAGAGACAATCTAATCTGCACATCCTACTAATCTATAAACCCTTAGAGATGCAGTCAGACTTGCTTATTAACTTTACAAAACTAGTAGCATTAGGAGACTTCAGACCTGAAAGTAATTATTACAGGGATAGCGTAAGATTGTGTGGCTAAATGTAAGAGGATGAAATTAAGGTGGTAGTCCTGCTGTTTGAGTTATTTTAAAATTAGAGAGGGGAAAGGCTAGCAAATGTACAGTAGTGAGCATTGCCATGGCGGGGAAGGACTAGATGACTGTCAGGTATTAGATCTTTCCCATTTCCAGCTTCTGATTCCATGAACATTTGAGTTCTAATCTTTTACTCCCTCATTTGCTGTGTGGACTTTGGATGTGCTACTGGATTTGCTACGTGGAACACAGCTATTGTAATGTTTCTGGGTCTGTTTCCTTTTCTGCACACTGAACTAATATTTCACAGAGGTGTTGTGAGCATTTAATTAATTAAAATTTGTATATAGCTGTGAAGATGTAAAGTAATTAATTATTTGTGTTACTATTATTATTCCTACTGTTATCATTTTGAAGAGATTACTAGCTGTCTGCCCTGTTCTATTGAATATAGAATTACATGGAAAGATGACTTTTTGAATCAAAGATTAAATATTAAATAAAATCATGTTTTGCATTTTTTAATCTTTTTTTTTTTTTTTTGCTTTAAACTTGCGATGGATTTGGGCCTGTAAGGGCTGTTCATATATCTTATGGAGAACATAGGAGGGCAGAACTCACACTTAAACTTTCAGTGAATGAACACTAGAAGAGCCTTGAGTTTTGTCAGAAAGCAAAAATGCCCTTTGAAGAGTAATAGTAGTAGCTATTTACTTTTGCTATATAGAAAAGCTAATAATACTAGACCTGGATGAGATTTCTGGTAGAATAAATACAGCTATTGTGACTGACTTACCCTGGAAATCTTATAAACCCTGCAAAAGTCAAGAGTGTGTTTACTTCCTTTTTGATTAAACAGTGACTGAACATTGGATAATAGTAGTATGGTAAAAATGTGAAATATTTTTCATAACTAAACATTTAACTTTAGACAGTTGTAATAAAATTATAGTATAAAACAAAAGTTATAATTAGCTTTAAAATTATATTCCTATATTTCTAGTGAAGGATTGGGTTTATGAAATAAATCATAGTGTATTATTTGAAACTGTTTGTGAGAAGTCAAGCTTGTAATTCTATGATTTTTATCACCTGGATACATGTTTACACTTTCAAAAAAAACTTTGGAAAGAGGAAGAAATAGAATTGTATTTTGCTCTCTTTTAACTTCTGATCTGACTCAACAAAAAGTATAGACAGCCAAATGCTGAGCTGTAGGGTTTGTGTGTGTTCACGTACCCAATGTAAAATTCCACTTGCTTGTCTAGAATGGCAAGCTTGCCATTCTAAACTAATCTCTCATGATTGACAAATGTTTTCTGTTCAAAATACTCTTCTGTCCTTGCTCTTCCCCCTGCCCAAACTAATACAAATGCAAATCAGCCTATATCAGAATGACTTCACTTTTTAAAAGATGTACAGTAGAGAGATGGCTGTAATCCAGATTTAAGATTTTAAACACAAAGTTACATGAAGAACGGTCCAGCTTGCTACATATTTGGCTTGATAATACCAAACCTTATGGGGATAGTGGTGTTGTCACAGACTTTCTGAGGTATGAACATAACCAAGTTGTCATGTTCAAATCTCAATATGAGGAATTAATTAAATTCCATTGTAGCTGCTGTGTCTAATTGCTATACAATTCTGACAAAAAACTCCATGAGTGCAAAGTTAAGGTTGACCAGTGGTATCTCTTGCTCTTCCAGAATATTAAGTTCAGCAAAACTCTAACTTTGGAAAACCAGAAAATGGGGTTAAGGTACATGTCCGTGCAACCTTATCTCTGCTCTCCTGGAGCTGACAATAGCCACTGTGTGGAGTTTATATCAACTACAGCTGCATTCACTGTTAGGTGTAGCTATATTGAATGATGGAGGTATGAATTGGAGAAGCTTGGCAGAGTTGTGATTGTAGTATGAGGTGATCTGGGGGCGTGGGTGAGTCCATCTTCCTGACACCCATATATATGATCAAAAGAAAGAGGTTCATATGTACCTTCCAGGGGGATAAATCATTAACTGATTCCATTTCATTACATTAATTTTTCTCCCTCATTTCAGGTGCTAAAAAGTGGAGGTCCCTTTCAAAACAGGTGAGCAATAGTTCCTTCTGTATCTTGCAACCTTAGATTTCTCCAGATATGAGTTAAGTAAATATATGCTATAAACTTGCAACCACAAGGAGAAAGGATTAGGCAATTTTGTTTTTATGGGTGGGATTTTAGGTTTTTTTTTAATAAATCCCAGATTTTTCAAAAAAAAAAGCCAAAACACTGAGACACTTCCTCTTCTGCTTCTTGGAATGTCACAATAGTCACTTGATCTCTACTAAAAGGATTGCTTGTTCTAATGCTTAATTATTCCTTCAAAGCCAAGTCTATGCTAGAAAATTAGGTTGGCCTAACTGTGTCACTTGGGGTGTGAAAAATTCACACCCTTTAGCAGCATAGTTAAAATGATCTAAATCCCCACGTGGACAGTGCTGGGTCAACGGAAGGTGGATTACCTATGCTGATGGGAGAACCCTTCCCGTCAGCTTAGGTAGTATCTACACTAAAGTGTTACAGTGGCACAGCTGCAGCATTTTAAGTGTAGACAAGCCCAAAGCTGATATGGATGCTGTTCACTGGTCTCTAGCTGAATATAAGGCAATGAGTGAACAATAAAAGGAGCAGACTTGCAAAATTGTCTTAAAAATGTACTAGTTTGGGCACAAAATCTTCTTACCACTATTTTTGTGGTGGTAAAAAGTTACTTGTCCCAGTAAGTAGACAAATAGAATTCTGGAAGGTTTGATTAAGCAGTATGTAAAAAAAACCATGAGCCTGTTCCGTTCTATGTAAAACTCCATGTTAATCCATATACCATGTACTGGGAGGAAGGAGTGAGTGAGACTAACTTTCCAAGATCCCATAGTCACCTAAAGCAGTGCTTCTCAAAGCCGGTCCGCCGCTTGTTCAGGGAAAGCCCCTGGTGGTCCAGTCCAGTTTGTTTACCTGCCCCGTCTGCAGGTTCGGCTGATCGTGGCTCCCACTGGCCGCGGTTCGCTGCTCCAGGCCAATGGGGGCTGCGGGAAGCGGCACAGGCTGAGGGATATGCTGGCTGCCCTTCCCGCAGCCCCCATTGGCCTGGAGTGGCGAACCGCGGCCAGTGGGAGCCGCGATCAGCCGAACTTGCGGACGGGGCAGGTAAACAAACCAGCCCGGACCACCAGGCGCTTTCCCTGAACAAGTGGCGGACCGGCTTTGAGAAGCACTCACCTAAAGGAAATAATGAGGTTTAGAAGTACTATGTATTACAATGGGGTCACCTGCCTACAGAACTCTTATGACATCACCAGGTTGCTGAGTTTGTCAAAGTCTACTTCTCCGACGGGCTAAATCTGCCTTGGGGCTACCTGCTCTGTATTGATGAGAGGGGAGGGTACCCCTTCCACTGCTGTCTAGCTGCGCAGGAGATAGGATGGGGGATGAGAGGCTGGCATGCTTAGTCTCTTCCCCCACTGCCATTTGTTTTTAACTTTGTAATTACAAAAATCAGGCTTTCAATGGTTCAGATAACTTATAGACATGTCACATTGACTTGTCTAATCATTTGAAATAACTAGCCTTTTCTAGTTCTCATATTAGTCATTCCATTCTAGAGCATCTTACTCAGAATTCAAAACTAATTGGGTAATTGAGTAAGGTGCTTTGATTTTATTCAGTCTTCAAAAGTGTCTCAACTGTGAGAAGATTAACCAAGAATAGAAACAGTATGATATGGCCCAAGTGCATTTTTTCAGATCAGGTGACCAATTTATAGTTGGAAGTTTACATGCTTTTAAGCAGGGCTGGACTCTGGCTTTTTTGTTGTCTTGTTACCTCCTCCCAGGATGCAGTATTTGCAGCTAAAAAAGATCCATGTGGGGTCAGGAGAACAAGCACCTGTGTTCTGACTTCACCTAGCCAGGGTAGAGACTTTGGGGAACAAATGACTCTTTTCCTTCTACACCCTCTTAATGACTCTCACAAAACCATGAGGAGGAATGTCCTAAGGAGTTCCTTAATCTGACTGCAAAACTGGTTACATTGTAATCTACTCCTGCTGCTTCCCTGCCCCATGGCTGTGTGGAAGTTTATGAAGGCTAGATACACTGTTCTTTAAGTGTAATGGGTACTTGTGCTCCATCTCCTCCAACAGGTTGATGTCTTTGAGGGAGCAAAAGATACTTATTCCCTGCTTCTCAGACTGGTTGCAAGGAGCTTGTCCCTACCTCCATCCCCATGAGTTTCCCAAGACTTTCTTCAGCAGCAAATATTGCCTTCAGCAGTTGTCTCCCTCCATTCCTGTTAATATCTATTGTTGAAAGAAGAATTACTCCATGATCTCTGTTCGTGTAGGAAAACTATTTCAAAGTACTGCAGGAGTCGCAGAATAACATTTCAGCAAAAATACAACCATATTTGCAGAAACCACAATGGAAAATTATTGTCTTTTTGTATTTATTCACTGTATATTTCAGTACATTCATCCAAGTATTTACATTTCCAATTTCAAGGCTTATGAAAAAAATAAACCGTTCATTTTTATTTATTTTTATAATATAAAATCTATTGATCATGTTTTACCCAATCTTAGCAATCATTAGTATTTACCCACCACTGTAGTGTTACAACAGTGTGCCTTACATTGGTAGTGAACAACTAGCAGCTATCAGTGGAGTTTCTGTGGGAGTTTTCCCTGAGAGGCGAGTGGTGATTTTGTGTTCTGGACATGTAGTTTTGATTTGTGAGTGAGCTGTTCCAAGTGTGTGACTTGATCCAGTGGTTGCTGATAGCCCTTAACAAGGGGGTAGTGCTGACCTAGGACTTGTCTACACTTGAAATGCTACAGCATCACAGCTGCAGCACTACTGCTTTGCCAGTCTAGTACTTCAGTGTAGACACTTCTTATAGTACTGGGAGGGGTTCTTCCATTGGTGTAGCTAATCCACCTCTCCGAGAGGCAGTAGCCAGGTCAATGGAAGAATTCTTCTGTCAACCTAATGCTGTCTACACTCCTGAGCAATGTAGTAGGGTCGACTTAACTTTTGAGTGTAGACCTGGCCCTATTTTGACTAGTTTAAAAGCTAGTCATTGGTTAATATTGGAGCAGCTAACAGCTGAGTTTCTGTGGGAGTTTGTAGGTGGGAGGGTTTTTGTCTTTTTTTTTTTTTTCTAGGAGTAGGGACTAGAAAGAGAAGATGATGGCTACTGATGCAACATTAGAATTGATCTGAAGAGGAGATGACATGAAGATGGTTGGATGTGCAAACTGAGTCATACATAATCCTAGAGTGGGTATCTGTTGGAAGCTACTTATGCATGAAATGTCGCCAGTTAGAATTCCTGGCAGAAAAGATCCAAGGATTTGAGATTAGACGATGATGGAATTCAGACAGGGATTTGAAGTTATAATGGAGACGAGGTGGTACAGACAACTCAAGATTTGCAGACAACTGCTGAACAAAAGGACCTGGAGGGCGAACTGCCAGAAGCGGAGGGTGATCCATTGAAGAGCATGACCACAAGGACAATGCAGAAGAAGAGACTATCTAGTGGAGGTGAAATAGAGTTGAATAACAAGTTTACTGCACTGGAGAATGAGGAAGAGAAACAGACAGAAGTTGTGGTGGTGCAGAAGAAGAGAAGGGAAGCGAGTCTGTGCATAAGGGAGGAAGAGACAATGGAGATAGTCATGGACTAGAACCCAAGATAAAATGAGGATTATTTACAGGTGACTGTGAGAGAGAACATAAGACAGATTTATACCAAAAGCAGAAAGAGACCTTGTCACTGGGGACTCCACTCCATACTGAGAAGAAACGACAGGCCTGTCACCAGACCATATCCAGAGAATAGAAGAGCGTTTTATCTGCCAAGAGCAAGGATATGAGATGTGGATTTGAGATTGGAAAGGATCCTGATGGGAGTGGGGAAAAATCCATCGAGTGTGCTGCATTTTGGGATAAATGATACTGTTAGATTCCCACTGGAATGGATCCAGGACAGTTATGTTAGGCTTGGTAAGATGCTCAAAGAAGTGGAAGCTCAGATGACTTTCAGAGGGATACTTCTGGACCCTACAGAAGGAGAGTGAATGTGTAGCAAAATAATTAAGATCAACAAGTGGCTCAAGGATTAGTGCTATGAGGAAGGTTTGGAGTTAATCAATCATTGGAAGGCATTCACAGAGGAAGACTATTCTCGCCTGATGGACCCCCCACTAGAGTGCTTGGGGTATTAACCTTTTGGGATCAAGGCTGACACAGTTGTTAAGAAGGACTTTAAATTAGAAAATGTGGGGAGGAGGCTGTGAGAGATTGGTGTAATCTCCGTGCCTGACTTCAATACACAGGAGGAGGAAAATCAGCTAAATGAAGATGTAAGAGGTAAAGGAACAGCAGAAGATAAGGGTATGGACAGCAAAGAGAAATAAAGTACAAATATCAACTGGAATAGTAGTCAGGTGGGTGATACAATTAGTGAAAGGACTATTTCTAGTTTGGCTAGAAAACTATGTGAGTTCTAAGGGAAACAACTGAGATACTTGTGCATGAATGCAAGGAGTCTGGGCAATAAAATGGAGGAACTGGAACAAATAGTGCAGGAAGTCAAATCGGATATAAGGCATGGTGGAAACCTGGTGGAACAGCATTCAAAACTAAAGGATATGTGCTGTTTAGGAGTGATATACATAAAGGTAATGCTGGTGGGGTGGTATGAGGATATGATAAACTGTAAAGAAATAAGAAATAGTATGGACAAAACTAAATCTGTTTGGGGAAGGATTGCAAAAGAGGTTCTATTAGGATAGTGCTGGGCAGTTGCTATAGATTTCCACGATATGGATAGAGATCTCTTTAATGTTGTTAGAGAAATACTATCAGTAATTGTATCATAATTGGAAACTTAAACTTTCTGACTATCGATTGAAGAATAAATGCTACTCATACTGGTAGGGCCTAGTTATTCCTGGTCATGATGCATTTTCTTCATGAAGTAGTCACCGAACCAGCAACAGGTGATACAATTTTAACCTTGTTTTGGGTAGGTAGTGAGGCCATCATAGACCTAGCTATAGGAAGTAACCTCGAATAGAGTGATCACAAATTGATTCAGTTTAAAGTAAATGGAAGGATAATCAAAACCAAGTTGTCAACTATTTTTTTATTTCAGAAGAGCAGACTGGGAAATTAAGGGAATTACCGTATATACTCGTTCATAAGCCAAATTTTTTTTAGTAAAAAAGGGACGCACTAGAGAAGGGGGTTGGTGTATGAATGGGTATAGAGAGGGAGAGGTGGAACACAGCCCCTCCCCCCAACAGACGGAGCAAAGAGAGGCAGCACAGTCAGCAGAGCCAGAAGGGAAGAGGTGGGGCAGCTTCTGCCACGCTGCTCTCTCCCCAGCCTCCGACGCAGCTGCAGCTCCCCAGAGAGTTATACTTACCAATGGAATACCAATTTTCGAAGAATTAGAATACAATAAAATGAATAAAGTATAATGTAGTATTCAGGTACTCACAAATCCAATAGTAGTACTGCACTGCGGAGTGGTTGCTTTCTTGAAGCACTTAGGTATATACAGGTAAAATTTTCTATACAGTATGTTATCTTATGAAATTACATATCACTATGGGCAGTGCCTGGCGTACATCCAGATCACTAAAAATACACTTAACACTAAAACTATACTGAACATCATTTAATCTTTCTTTGATGATTCAGAAGGAACTTCAGATCTTGCAGTGCCTCAGGGTCATCATTATCAAGATCAGTTTATTATTGTAGATGTGGGAGATTGGGCTGAATCTGTAATGACCCTATGACACACCCTGGAAGCTACTTTTTTGAATAAATTCCTGATATTGGCTTGCTTACTTGTCTTCTGCCTTTTTTGCATAAAAATAGAGTGCAGAATTTGCAATTGCATAACCTCCTGGGCAGTATACTAGTCTCAGTTACTAGATTGAAGATTTGTATTGGGAGATATCAGAAATGCTGATTAATAGAGCTTTCTGGTTGATAAAGTGCCAGATAACACAGCTTTTACTGTATTTGCAATTTTTATCCCAAGCAAGGGGAAAAAACTTGTAGGGAAAGGCTCCAGACCCAATTGGATGAATAACCATCTGTGGCGCCTCCTGCTGGTGACTTCCAGTAATTAGATCGTTCCAGCTCTGAAGTGCCCTCTGCAAGCTGGTGATCCGCCTGTCCTCTGGCCCCCGTGTCCCACCCTGGACCCCGGTGCCCTTGTGCCTGGGGTGCTGCCCCCTACCAGTAACCCTTCAGTCTTAGGGTCTCCCATCCTTGGAGAACCCCCACCCACTATTCCCACCTCGCCTCAGTATAAGGCTACTGCCAGTCATCGTCTAGCCCCACGCCCTGGGGCAGACTGCAGAATCAGCCTACTCATCACTGGCAAGGTTGGGTTTGGACCTGCTGCCTGGGCCTACCTCTGGGCTGCCCTCTGGGGGTACCTTTTAGCCCAATGCTAGGCTGAAGCCTGGGGCTTTCCAGGCTGGAGCTCCCCAGCTCCTCTGCCTTTCCCCAGCCCTGCTCCACTCAGGTACCCTGTCTCTAGCTTCCTGCAGCCAGGCCCTTCTCTCTCTGAATGCAGAGAGAGACTTCCTCTGGGCCTCTGGCTCACAGCCTTTTATAGGGACCAGCTGGGCCTGATTGCGGCATAGCCCAGCTGTGGCTACTTCCCCAATCAGCCTAGCTTTTCCCTGCCACAGCCCTCTCCCTGGCTGTTTTAAGCCCTTCAGGGCAGGAGCGGGGTAACCACCCCGCTACACCACCTCAGAAAGGTTACTAAGTGTAAATAGAGAACCTATAGGGAATGGTAAAAAGGATTGATCAGTGAAGAAATCTACATGCTAGAAGTTAGAAAATGTAGGAATAAAATAAGAATTGCTAAAAGTCAAGCTGAATTAGCACTTACCAAGGAAATTATATAAAACTAAAAACCTCTTATTTATTATATATAAAGAGAAAAAGGAAGGATGAGGTTGGGCCATTATACAGTGTGGATGCGGAGGAGACTAATCTAGGTATGGCCAAAAAACTAAATGAATACTTTGGCTTGGTTTTCAGTAAGGATGATAAGATGGAATATGGGCATGAAGGACAGTGTGGCTGATGGAAATCAGTTTACAGAAATGGAAATTACCGCTTCTGAGTGGAAGAAAAACGTAATGTACTCAAAATGGGGGGACCGGATAATTTCTGTTCTAGAATACTGTAAGAACTGACACATAAAATTGCTAGTCTGGTAGCAACGATTTTTAAAATTTCAGTCTTTTGGGGATAGTACCTTCTGACTGAAGAATAGCTAACATCATGCCTATATTTTTTTTAAAGGGCGGGGGTAAAGGATCTGGTTTATAACAGACCTGTTAGTCTGACCTCAGCCATAGTCAAGGCTTTAGAACAAATTGTGAAGGAAAAAATAATTAAATTAATAGAGGCAAATGGAAAATGGAGTGCAATGCACCTTTGGTAAACCCATGTTGCCACACTAACATAATTTCCTTCTTTCAGGGAAAAAAAACTGATTTTTTTAGATAAGGGAAATACAGTAAATCTAATATATAGACTTCAGTAAAGCATTTAACATGGTACCACATGGGAAATTAATAGTTAGAGAAGATAGGCATTAGTACAAGAATTATAAGGTGGGTACGGAACTAGCTAAAGGGGAGAAGGCAGTGTTTTGTTCTGAAAGGTGAACAGTCAGTTTGGAGGGAGGTTGCTAGTGGAGTTCCTCAAGGAACTTGGGACTGATTGTATTTAGTGTTTTTATTAATGACCATGGCACAAAAAGTTTGCTAATGATACAAAGTTGGGAGGCATCATTAATACACAGGAGGACTGGAATATTATGCAGGAAGAATTGGAATACCTTGAGAATTGGAGAGAGAGAAATAATGTGAAATTTAATAGTACAAAATGCAAGGTGAAACACTCATGAGGTCCCAGAGCCTGGGCTCCAGCCCAAGCACAGATGTTTATACTACAATTTTATAGCACTGCAGCCTGAGCCCTGAGAGTCTGAATCAGCTGACTTGGGCCAGCCATGGATGTTGTATTGCATGGTAAACATATCCTGAGAGACTAATAACAAGAATTTCTGCTGTATGTTGCGGGTGTCTCTGTCAGATATGGCAAAGGAGGAGAAAGATCTTGGTGTATTAGTCAATCTCAGGATGAATGCAAGTCAGCAACATGATGGAAAAGGGCAAGTATATCAGGCGAGGTGTTTGCCGTAGAGATAGGGCAAGACCCCATTTGGAATACTGCGTGTAATTCTGGTCACCCATGTTTGAGAATGAGGAATTCAGATTGGAGCAGGTTCAAAGAAGGGCTACTAGGGTAAATGGTGATGATGGGAATGAAGAGCTTATTTTAGAAGAGAAGACTAAAATTGCTCAGATGGCAAAATGAAGACTGAGGGGGATTATGATTGCTTTCTATATAAATGCATAAGGAGAATAGACACCAGGGAGGGAGAAAAACTATTTAAGCTAAAGGACAAATGGGTATAAACTATCTCTGAACAAATTCAGGCTGGAAATTAGAAGGTTTCTAGCCATCAGATGAGTGAGATTCTGGAACAGCCTCCCCAATAGGAGTTGTGGGAGCAAACAACTTACTTAGTTTTAAGAGAGAGCTGGATAAATATATGAGTCAGATTGTGTGATGAGGTTGCTTGTGATTGTAGGATCTGGGCTTGGCATCCTTTGGAGGTTCCTTCTGGTTTTTCTTATATTCCTAAAATCTCATGCTTCCGGGCCAGTCTCTTGCAGGGATCAGGAAGGGATCTCCCCCAATACATTTTTTTGCTTGTTTCCTGTGAAGCATCAAGATGGCCACAGCTGGAGATGAGAGAGTGGATGGGGTGGTGCTTTGATTTGGCATTCGGCATTTTCTCTCTCAGGTGCTTAGCTTACTGGTTCTTGCTCACATGCTCAGGATCTAACTTATTGCCATATGTGGTGTTGGGAAGGAATTTTTTCCCAGGTCAAATTGGCAGTGGCCTAGGGTTTTTTTCACCATGCTCTGCAGTCTGAGGTGAGAGTCACTTGCTGGGTATGTCACACTTAATCATTTCCCTACCATTGCAGGGGGCTTAGGAATTGGTGCACCTCAGTCCCTGCTATTCTCTGCCTGTTTCACGTAATAGTTTAGTCTCCTAGGTTGTAATACTTTGGTCTACTTTTGGGTGTAGTGTTTAGTGTGTTGGTGGCATGTGATATACAGATGTCAGACAAGATGATCTTGTGGTCCCTTCTGGCCTTAAACTCTACATAATTTTTCAATCCCACTATGTATCACATCCCTCAAATATATGCTGAAAATTGTAACTAACTGTATAAATCTCAGCGAGATGGGGTGGATGGTAATATCTTTTATTGGCCCAAAGAAAGCTTGTCGATTTCACCAACAGAAGTTGGCCCAATAAAAGACATTACCTCACCCACCTTGTCTCTCCAATATCCTGCGACTAACACCGGTACAACAACACTTTATAAATCTCAAAATATAATGATTTGCCTTTTGTTTGTTTGGCTTCCATTATGCTTCTGGTTAATCTGAAACGAGGTTCATGCTCTGATCCTCCGAGTGGACTGTGCAGACTTCTGCACCCATGTAGACCCAGTTGCATGACTGAGCACTTTATTAGGAAGAAATGGCACCAGATCTAAAAGTAGCAAGCTCTTTTGTTTTTGTACAATGTTCCCAGACAGGATCTTTAGTTTGGTTACCTTATCATGTGTATCTCTCCAACTGGATTGCCTTCAATAAATAATATAAATTCTACACTTTTTTTGTTTACTCTACTGCAGTTAGACTACAGTAAAATCTGTTCTCACTTAAAATTTATTTTTGTTGTTAATTATTAATAATCAAAAATCTGCAATTTATTTTAATATAGTAATTAACCAGATTACCAGGAGTAGAGATAAGTAAATAATTTTTAGAAAACCGTTTGACAAATTGTAGCACTTTCTGTTTGTGCATTGTCCCGGAACAAATCATGATTTTAATAGATTTAATTATCTGAAATTATTTCTGCAAATAATTATTGTTCTGTAGATTATTTACCAGAAGCTTGTAGTGATGATTTGAAAATCAAAATGTTATGGATATGAAGGTTCCATAATATGTTTCTTCTCCCTGACTGCATGTGTAAAACTCATGTGACCCATTCCTGCAAGGTGTGGGAATGCCTCTTGAGAGTACTGAACATTCTCAACTCCTGTGAAACTCAGCAGAAGTTGAGGGTGCTCAGCTGACAAAATTCTGCTCTTATTGATACTGGTGTTAAATTGTTATATGTCTATTGACTTTATTGGAATTATTGCAGTTTGATTTGCACTTTTCATTGGTGTAATTGAGAGCAGAATCTATCCTGGTATCCCTGCAAGGTGCTGAATGACTTGTAAGCCTGAAGAAGCCCATTATCAGGTTTCTAGTGTAAAATTTGTTTTGGTGTAAGTGAAGTTAGACATAAAAGCAATGCAACCAAATTTGGGGCCTGAACCATTGAAGTCTTTCCAGTGGAGTCTTTCCATTGACTTCAATGGCTATGGGTCAGTCCCCCAATAAAAATACATTAGTGAATGAGTTGTAGCAACAAATGGAAAAGTTCAGTCATGCATAAGGTGTACTGAGTTACATATAAGACCCCAGTCCTACAAACTGTTAACTATGAATACAGATTTGCTCATGAGCCTGGTATCAGGACTACTCACATGAGCTAACCTTACACTGTGTTTAAGTGTTTGCTGGATCAGGGCCCATGTGCTTTTCTAAGCTAAAATTTTTCCACTTACAACTGCCATATGCTGGGAATTAAGTTAAATAGGAAGTTTGTGTAAAATTACTTGTCTCTGGTCTTGGTTTCTTAGATTTCACTATTTAATCTGATAACGACTTTACCAACTACTTTGTGTTTTTTAATATTTTTTTTCTTTCAGGAATTGAATCAGATACTTATAGAGACACCACCAGTTTGGAAAGGATCATCAAAACTTTTCCGTAATCTTAGAGAGAAAGGTGAGGAAGATTTATTTTACTGAATGACTTTACTACATCTATTTTAGATTCTGTATAGTAGAAATATTGTTGCTAAAATATGTACTTTTAAGCTGAACCCTTAATTTTTTTTCCAAAAAGAGGGAAAACAGTTGTCTTTTACATTTTAGAGACTAGCAAAGTTTCCTTCAACATCTGCATTGTTTGATCATGATTGCAGCTGCCGTAGGATCGCTATATATAGTACTATCTGAATCTGGAACAGTTTTTTGAAGTGTGTTGTATTGGTATTTAAATGTTTCAAGTTTAATTTTGTCCTTCTAATGAGAATTACCTGCAAAAGAGACAGAGATAAAATACTTTAAATTAAAGGATACAGAATGACTTTCAGTTTTGGTAGATGCAAAGATAGTAATGTGTACTGATTTCCTTGAAAAACTTCACAGTTATTCATGTTCACCACAACACTAATTGGTAACTTCTAAAATCCCATATATTACATCAACTCTTTAATCAAGAAAATTAGATTTATGCATTAGCAATTTCTAAAATTCTGCAGATCAAGGTTTTGACTTCTTGAAAATCTTCATAGCTTCTGACCATCAAACTTCACATTAATTATTGGGAAAAGATCAGGGCTGGCTCCAGGATTTTTGCCGCCTCAAGCGGCACAAAAAAAAAAAAGCTGCGATCGCGATCTGCGGCGGCAATTCGTCGGGAGGTCCTTCCTCCGAGTGGGAGTGAGGGACCGTCTGCGGAATTGCCGCTGAATAGCTGGACGTGCCACCCCTCTCCGAAGTGGTCGCCCCAAGCACCTGCTTGACAAGCTGGTGCCTGGAGCCGGCCCTGGAAAAGATACAATCTGACATATTTTTAAAAAAATACATATTCACTAAAAACCTGCTGGTTTCTGTACTATGGAAACTTGTAAAAGCCATCCAAATTAATCTATTTAGTCTTGCATTTATTTCCATAGTAGCCGAAGACTCATGGAGTTTTTTAATTAAATCTAGCCTTAAATTAGTTAAGTCAGACAACTATTACAAGATGGTACAAACAAAAATATTATCTATTACAGCAGGTTGAATAAAGTGATCTTGAAATACTAGTCTGCCTGAGCTGGTGATTCTTGTTAGAATGAGACCGTGGAAGAGTTAAGTCCTTTCTGAGTATTGGGGCTGGAGGCATTTTTCTGTGCTGTTGCCAGATACCAATATTGGGATGACTGCTGTTCAGTTTTTGTTAGGTTTCAAACTGAACTAAAGATTTATAATAAAGCTATAAAGAAACCCCCAAAACTAAGCTCATCTTTGGAACGGTACTAAAAATGTTGCAGTATACCTCAACTTCATGGTCATGAAAACCATTCGCTGCTCACTATTGTCAGCATTAAATCGAAGAGAGGCACTGAAGCCTTGAAATAAGGCTTTTTCTTTTTTTAAAGCTTCAGGATTTATTATACAGTAACTCCTCACTCAAGGTTGTAGTTATGTTCTTGAAAAATGTGACTTTAAGCAAAATGAATGTTAAGCGAATCCAATTTCCCCAAAAGAATTAATGTAAATGGGGGAGTTAGGTTCCAGGGGAATTTTTTTTGCCAGACAAAAGACATATACAGTATATGTTTTAAACAATTTAATACTGTACTCACCAATGATGATTGTGAAGCTTGGTTGAGGTGGTGGAGTCAGAGGGTGAAAGAGGGTGGATCGTCCGGCTGCTCCTCTTGCTGTTCTTTCCAAAGTGCCATGGGGTGCTCAACCCCGAGCTTTGCCCCAGGCCTGCCCCCACTCCACCCTTTCCCTCAAGGCCCCACCCCACTGTGTCCTCACTCCTCCCCCCCAAACCTCCTGAATGACTTGAAACAGCTGATTGCTGCAGGTGGGAGGCGCGGGGAGAGAGAGGGGAGTTGCTGACTCATGGGGCTGCCAGCGGGCGGGAAGCGCTGAGGAGGTTGGAGGGGAGCTGATAGGGGGCTTGCTGGCCCACCCTGGTACCAAGCCCCCACAGCCAAACAACATTATAAGCAAACATTGCGCAACTTTAAATGAGTATGTTCTCTACTAGATCAGCAACATAACAACGAAATGACGTTAAATGAGAAGTTACCGTACCTAAGTCCATTCATATGAACTTTAGAATATTTCAAAACTAGAGAGTATATAGCAAGTACACTTAGCATGTATAAAGTTGCAGTGGAACCTGTCCTGTGCATAGCTCTTGTGCACCTTATAAATATGTTATGCTTGCAAGAGAAATGACCATAGTATACTTTCTGCTCTGAAGAATTTGGCTCCATAAAAGTGAGATTTAGATCATCTAAATGAAACACAAAAATTTCATTTTTAAAATGTTTATAAACATTGGTTCAGTTATGTGCTTAGAACAATGTGCTAGGACTCAGGAGATCTGGGTTCTATTTCCAGTTGAGACATTGTGCAAAGTAACTGTGCTTCAGTTTTTCCATCTGTAAAACATCCAATCTTGGAAAATGTTTTGAGCTCTACTGATGAAAAGCACTACATGAGGTAGTAGTAAATAATAAATAATAACTATTATTTATTACATATACCTTATTCCACTGAAAAATATTCATACATAAGTAAAGATTCTGTAAGAACTAGTATTAAAATTAGGGCTCAAATTTTAAATATTTAACTATAGGAATTGCCTTTCTCACCCTTCACATAACATTTGTTAAAACCATATATTTATTTATATATTTTAACTGTGTTACTCCTCAGTCCTTAAGTATATCTCCTTCATGCAAGGCTGTTGCAGAATTCCAGCAACACTTTTTTATTTTTGTTTTTGGTGACCTATCCTTTATTAAAAGATACCTTACTATGCAACTACTTTGTTAGGCTGAGAAGTTCCTGAGCAGTTCACATGAAAGCAATATTAAATTATTTGCATGATACAAGGTACAAAACTGGATAGGTACATCAAATGTACCTTCGATTTAGAAAAGTAGTGAAGTAAAATATAAAGGAATTATTTGATTAAAAGTTTGACTAAATTGCATGCTAAATGACACTTTAATAATAATGGGGGGGAACACATACAGGCTCCCCTGCCTAATTCCCCTGCTGCAGGAGGGGTCATAAGCCACATGCCACTCTTACTGCATGTCTGATAAGAAAAGGGCAAGGACATTGAAAACCTAAGAGGAAGCTAAACCCATCCTTGGGTGAGGAACTGGACTGAAGGGCTTTCATGCTGAGAGGCGATACTGAGTGTGCTATCCAGTAGACCACCTGACCCTACAAGGGCTCTATTGCATTTGGCATGATAGGCAGTGGTCTCAGCACACTAGTGGAAGAGTCATTGTCAATTTTTGGGGGACATCACAGCAAAGGAGATTTTAAAGAAGAGATTTGAAGGAGTATAGTGAAGTAGCTTTGTGGATACTTACAGGCAGATCCTCCCAAGCATGAGGCAACATGGGAGAAAGCACAAGGTGCTTGTTTCTTATCAGTATTTGATAATAAAATAATCTTCATATCAACTGAGAATTACATCGTATGTTCTATTGATAGTTGTTGATGTGACTCTACTTTTAAAAGACCCAGATATGATCTGAATAATGTAAACATTGCCATATAATAGGCAATCACATATGCAATATAAATAACTCTTCTAAGAAAGCTTCCGTAACTTTTTTTTCTGTTTGCAACCCACAATGGTATTTCTTGGAGCAATTGATTCCACACAGACAAAACAACTATGTCTCTACGTTATTTGAATTCTTTATTGAACTATTTTAGAACCTAGAACCTATTATATCAATATTCTCCATTAAAAAGCGTATCCAATAATAAGTTTTGTGAATTGTGTAATACACATGTCTCTAAAATTTCTGCATCTGATTCACCAATGTTTTACTCCAGTTTTCCGTCAGTGAGAGTCAGTTGAAATTAATATGGTGTAAACTTGGAGCAAAGTGGTAGACTAATAATAGTGCTTTTAATTAGTAGGTTCAAAGTACTTTACAAAAGAGGTATCATTGTCTCCATTTTATAGATGAGGAATCTGAGAGGTGGAGAGATAACATGCCAAAGGCAGAGATAGGAATAGAATCAAGATCTCCAGAGTCCTAATCCAGTCTTAATCCCCTAGTTCACACTGCCTCTCCATTAGGCTTTATTGCTACAATATATGCGTTTTGACATCAAGTATGTAGATGGACAGGTCCTCAGCTGGTGTATTTTGGCAGAGCTTCATTGAAGTCAATTTAGCTACACCAATTTACACCAGGTAAGGATAGGGCCCAGGGCTTTTTATTTGAATTATTTTCACCTCAAGTGATCTCTGCACCTTCTATGTGGTCTTCGAGTTAACCCTTCTTTCTGAGCAATAGTCATTCCAGAATCTTTCTCCCATAACACTCAGGGCAGTCAACCAGAACTATCTGTCCATAGGTTGCAATATACTAGTACAAACAAAAGGAGGGAATGCTTTCAAGGCCTCCTAGATAGCTCCCTTCATGTCTGCTGACATACTACTTCACAGTTGCTCTTCCTTTGTTTTACAACAAAGAAGGTGGTATCAAACACTGAAAAACAATCTGTAAAGTAATTTACATTTGACTGATTACTCAAGGGTGTTTTACATCCCTTTATCTATATCTCAGCCGCATTTGATCTCTAGGTAGATGACCTTCCAAGTAGTTACAGACCTAATGAAAAATTGGAACTGGCCTTTGACACATAACAGTAATTCTCAGTTTCTTAGGTGCTGTACGAAATCTAGATGACACAAGACAGAATACATGGTTGTATTTATTATTAGAGTAACTGCTTTTAAATTTGAAGTGCTAGCAGAAGTAGTTACATTTTGTTTACAAATCCACAATTTGGGACGGGGGGAGTGAGATACTGACTTATAAGGAAAATGGATAGTATTAGAACTGCTTAGAAGCCTTCCCTACTTTAGCAGCACCACCACAACCACCAGCGGCATCAGGAGGTTTACTCCAGGGATTTCCATTTAAACTGGGGAAGTGGGAGAAGAATTAAATATGTTTGTTTATTTTATTTTCTGAAATTAGGGGTGCGGCTAGGGCGGGAGAGGAAAGAGGTTCAAATTTGGTGAATTTACGTGTGTTTAAGGGTTCATTTGGGGGTGTGAAACCCTAGGTGGTTTGGTGTGATTAAATGATAGCTTAATCAACTGCCTTCCTTTTACATTATCCCCACATTCCAGCCTCAGTGGTAAGGACCAAAATTATCTGGGTATTTTTTCTTGTTTTTTGAGGGTAGGAGACATATCCATCATGGAAGCATTGTCCTTTTAGGATAAATGGCCTGGGTGTAGAACTATTATGTGATCTGTTGTATTGGAGAATATTTAGGGAGTGATTCTGAAGGTAATGAAGTTTTAGGGTGTTATTGGTAAAGGTGATTGGGAGAGTGAATAGTCTTTTTAGATTGGCTTTGTAGCCTGCATTGAAGATCCGTGGTCTAGCATTGAGGTGTGGCAGCTATGACCATTCACTAACCACTGCAGGGGGCCAAAAGTGTTGAAAAATGTTGGTGTGTGTAGAGAATATGGTAGTATTGTATACAGAGAATTAATTGTGAGTGTTTGGATTCCTCCGTTCCTATATTCATGTATGGGAGGAGACAAATCAGGAAAATACCTTGTGAAGTCAAAATGCATAATCTCTGTTTCACTCGTTTTGCCTATAGTTAAGGACAAAAATTCCAGTCTTAGCTTCATACAGATAGGTGCAAGATCAGTAGCTAAAGTTTCAACAGTCCATGATTTAATTTGAGTCCCAAGGCTTGTACGTACTAGCAAACACTGGCTGGGTGTTACCATTTTACCAGTTTGGGTACAGTTGGCTCAAGCTAGGTATTCTGTACAGTATTAGCCTAAAGAAGACAAGTGAAGATCTACTCTGCATGATTTCTGTATGCAGCCTGAAAAGCTGGAAGTTTCCTGCACCCAGGCTAGATTGATTACAATATGTTCATTTTGTGCGATTCCCAGGATGCATTTGAGTTGGAATAAATTCAGGAGTTCCAGCTGATGTGCTGCAAATTGTCCGTGTGAGCTGCTGACCCACCTTGGAGGTACCAAGGCTAATAGCAGTCAGTGATTTTAACATGTGTATGGATGACAAATTGTTGGAATGAGCTTTGGATTTCACAGCTACTGTGATGACCATGAAAAAATTCCAGGTGGTTCCTGGTTCAACTCTCACAGCTAGTCAGGTGTTTGGTTTGGGTTTGGAAGTTAGTCGTTTGGGGCTAGATTTTTAAAGGTATGTAGGTACCTAAAGATGCAGATAGGAGATTAATGGGATTTTCAGGAGCACACAGGTGATTAACTTGCATTGAAATAAATGGGAGTTAGGTGTGTAGGCACTTTTGAAAATCCCACTAGGCACCTGCATCTTCAGGCAGCACTTAAATACTTGAAAAAATCTGGCCCTTGAAGTTTGGCCAGTATTATAGACTAACTCATAACTCCTATGTTTTTGAGATAGTGTCCCTCCTATCATGTTGGGGACTAGGACCAGTTTTGGTGGTCTGTCCTTAAAGATTAATGGAGCTAAAGCCTTTCCAGCAGACCCTCAAGGCAATAATTGTTCCTTAAGCAGCCCATTTTGAAAAGAGTCCAGAATACCCCTAATTCACTGACCTTCTGGGCACGCTGCAAGATTATCTATTTTCCTAGGCTTTGGGGGAAGAAGGAGCGCAATTTGTGGTAATGGGTGTATAATATGGATGTTGAATTCAATCCTGATTAATTATTTTCTGCAGTAAGAACCAGATGCTAGTTCAGAATTTTTTGTGATTGGATTTTTAACGTATCGCAAAAGTATTGAGAGGCCTAGAATAGGCACTTCATATATATCTAAATCAGTAAATAGTTCAGACTTTACACTTTTTAACAAAGCCTTAAAAATCAGTATTTAATTAAAATTTATAAGCTCATCTAATAAGAGCTGAATGTAAAATTCAAAGCATAATTAGAGCGTATGTATGTATACACAGAGGCAGCTAAATACTAAAATTTGTGTATTGTTAAGCAATGTGAGAATCAAAATTCCTAACAAGATATGTGTACTAACATTTAGTAAAATTATGACCCAAGCTTGAACATATTTAAACAGCTGACATCAGGAGAGAACACAGTTTTAATTGTAATCTGAAACCTTTGTATACTTCCATGTGTCATAGTTGGGGTTTTGGAAAAACTTGATGTAATGCACCATACACATTAGTTTCAAGGGATGAGACTAATCTATGTTTAACCTAGCGTCTTAGTAGTAAGGCTGAAGTGTATTTGTAGAACAACTTACCTGGACTACAAACCACTCTCTGCTGGCGAGAGAGAGAGAGAGATTTTGGTTTTCTGACAGTTCCAAAATATCAGAAATTAATCTCACATTGAACAAAACCTTTTGGGTATTTTTAACTTGTTCTAAAAGATAAAGAAAATGAAGGGCTACGTTTGGAAAACAGGAGGAGGTGATTTATAACCATTAGTCCAGTGGCAGTGGTTCTTAATCTTTACTACAGCCTGCACCCCTTTGGTTCTCAAAATATGTTCTCGCACCCCTTATCAAAAATGGTGCCTGTGCTTAATTTGTGTTTTTGATGATTTACGTTCTAAAATTTTTTGGCATGTCTTGCACCCCAAGAAAGGGCATCTCACACCCCCAGGGAGTGTGTGCACCCCAGGTTAAGAACCACTGGGTTAGAGCAATCACCTGGAATGTGGACAGCCTAGGTCTGGAGCAGAGTGCCTAAACCACCAGGCTATTGGCTGCCTGTTCTAGTGTGGGGCTCTCTCAATCTCTCCTTTTGAAGCTGTTCCATTTTGTATAAATAAATATTCATTGAAGCAGGAATTGGAATGTAGGTGTTCTCCCTCCCAGGTGAGTGTCCTGAGTACAAGGCTATAGATCAGGGGTCGGCAACGTTCGGCACACGGCTCGCCAGGGTAAGCACCCTGGCAGGCCGGGCCAGTTACCAGCACATCGCTCGCCCGCGCCGCTTCTCGCCGCCCCCATTGCCCCGGGACGGTGAACCGCCGCCAATGGGGGCCACGATTGGCCGAACCTGCCGTGTCAGCAGGTAAATAAAACTGGCCCGGCCCACCAGGGTGCTTACCCTGGCGAGCCGCGTGCCAACGTTGCCAACCCCTGCTATAGATAGTCATTCATTTTCACTCTTCCCGCCTCAATGACTGTTCAAGTATTTTATAAAAAGTGGAACAGCTTCAATGGGACAGAGTAAGAGAGCCCCCCCCCCCCTTTAGAATGCCCAATAGCCTGGTTGTTATGGTACTTACCTAGAAGGAGTGGAGCCCTGGGTTCAAGTCCCTGCTCTGGAGTGGAGATTTGAACCTGGGTCTCCCACTTCCCAAATGAGTACCCTAATCATTGCACTAAAGGTTATAAGGAGGGTGACAGTGCCCCCCCCCTTTTTTTGTGAATAATGCCTAGATCCCTGTGTGAAATCTTGCCTGAAAAAGATTTTATTTTGTTAATGTTGAAATGATTCATTTTGACTTTTTGGGAATTTTTTTTTTTTTGACTGAAACAATTTGCTGGAATCTACATGAATTTGCAAAATGTTTCAGTCAACCTAAATCTGCTTTCTGACTGAAAAAGTTTCATCTGAACAATTTTGCCCAGCTGTAATATATATATATGTGTTAATAAAAAAGAAAAGAAAAGAAAGAAAACTCTAATTTTTCAAGCTTGACAAATGAAGGCTCATTAGAGTTGATATGACATGACACTTTTTTTTGTTTCTAGGTTTGATTTCCTACACAGAATATCTGTTTCTCCTTTGTATCTTAACAAGTAAGTATTCTGAAAAAAACTCACTGCAATTTTGTAAGTGGAGGATGTTTTGGAATTAATTGATAAACTTAACAGTAACAAGCCACTGGGACCAGATGGCATTCACCCAAGATTTCTGAAAGAACTCAAATGTGATATTGTGGAACTATTAACTATGGTTTGTAACCTGTCCTTTAAATCAGCTTCTGTACCCAATGACTGGAAGATAGCTAATGTAACGCCACTATTTAAAAAGGGCTCTAGAGGTGATCCCGGCAATTACAGACCGGTAAGTCTAACGTCAGTACCTGGCAAATTAGTTGAAACAACAGTAAAGAATAAAATTGTCAGACACATAGAAGAACATAAATTGTTGAGCAAAAGTCAACATGGTTTCTGTAAAGGGAAATCATGTCTTACTAATCTATTAGAGTTCTTTGAAGGGGTCAACAAACATGTGGACAATGGGGATCCATGGACATAGTGTATTTAGATTTCCAGAAAGCCTTTGACAAGGTCCTTCACCAAAAGTTCTTACGTAAATTAAGTTGTCATGGGATAAGAGGGAAGATCCTTTCATGGATTGAGAACTGGTTAAAAGACAGGGAACAAAGGGTAGGAATAAATGGTAAATTTTCAGAATGGAGAGGGGTAAGTAGTGGTCTAGGACCAATCCTATTCAATTTGTAGGGCGGAGGGGTAGCTCAGTGGTTTGAGCATTGGCCTGCTAATCCCAGGATTGTGAGTTCAATCCTTGAGGGGGCCACTTAGGGATCTGGGGCAAAATCAGTACTTGGTCCTGCTGGTGAAGGCAGGGGACTGGACTCAATGACCTTTCAGGGTCCCTTCCACTTCTATGAGATAGGTATATCTCCATATATTATTATTATTCATAAATGATCTGGAGAAAGGGGTAAACAGTGAGGTGGCAAAGACTGCAGCTAATACTAAACAGCTCAAGATAGTTAAGACCAAAGCAGACTATGAAGAACTTCAAAAAGATCTCACAAAACTAAGTGATTGGGCAACAAAATGGCAAATGAAATGTAATGTGGATAAATGTAAAGTAATGCACATTGGAAAAAATAACCCCAACTGTACATATAATATGATGGGGGCTAATTTAGCTACAACTAATCAGGAAAGAGATCTTGGCGTCACCATGGATAGTTTTCTGAAGACATCCACGCAGTGTGCAGAGGCAGTCAAAAAAGCAAACAGGATGTTAGGAATCATTCAAAAAGGGATAGAGAATAAGATGGAGAATATCTTATTGCCCTTATATAAATCTATGGTACGCCCATATCTTGAAGACTGCGTACAGATGTGGTCTCCTCATCTCAAAAAAGATATACTGGCATTAGAAAAGGTTCAGAGAAGGGCAATTAAAATGATTAGGGGTTTGGAACGGGTCACATATAAGGAGAGATTAAAGAGGATAGGACTTTTCAGCTTGGAAAAGAGGAGACTAAGGGGGCATATGATACAGGTATATAAAATCATGAGTGGTGTGGAGAAAGTGAATAAGGAAAAGTTATTTACTTGTTCCCATAATATAAGAACTAACTAGGGGCCACCAAATGAAATTAATGGGCAGCAGGTTTAAAACAAATAAAAGGAAGTTCTTCTGTGGAAATCCTTGCCTAAGGAGGTTGTGAAGGTTAGGACTATAACAGGGTTTAAAATAAATTCATGGCGGTTAAGTCCACTAATGGCTATTAGCCAGGGTGGCTAAGGAATGGTGTCCCTAGCTTCTTTGTCAGAGGATGGAGATGAATGGCAGGAGAGAGATCACTTGATCATGACCTGTTAGGTTCACTCCCTCTGGGGCACCTGGCATTGGCCACTGTCGATAGACAGGATACTGGGCTGGATGGACCTTTGGTCTGACTCAATATGGCCATTCTTATGTTCTTATATGCTCTTATGTAAGATTCTGAATGTATTCCAAAAATTATATTAATTATATGGGGAAAAAAATCACATGCGTCTTTTCCATATAACTTGGCCACTGTATTGTCCCAGTGTAATCTCGTAACATTTCAACTGAAGTGTTGTATCACATAAAGCACCCTTTACTGAAAATGAGAGATTAGGGATTATCAGATGAATTGAACATCAGTTTGTAGTGTATAATCTCAGTCCTCTGAAATTGCTGCATAATTGTTAGATAAATTTATTAAAGATTATAAAGGACTTTTGAAGATGGAGAGAGATACATAAATTGTAAATATTATTTTTCAATCTATGTATGATATCCGCTTACATAGTTTTAAAAAAGTCTGTTGAAACTGAGCCAAACATTTATTTGTAAACAACAAATACCAACAAAATTAAATATTTGTTTAGTCTTCCACCTGGGAAAACAATATAGAAGAATGTAGAAGGTGTAATTGTTTGATTGTACTAGAGTCAATTATGTATAGTATAGATTTTCCATAACTAACACATTTGTTTGAGATTTTAGATTTGTAAATTAAAAATTTACAAACTAGTTTTAGAAGTTTTGTTAACTTCAAATAGTAGGCTTTTAAAACTGTCATCTTTTGGAATTTAAAAATCAAACACAAAAACCACAACGGTGCTTCATTTATTTGGGCATTTCATGCAAGAATTCTCGACTGTTAGCATGGAATCATGTATACAGGGTTATATGTGTCAGAACCCAGTTCTTTTTAATCCAGACTTTTCAAAGAGGTTTATATGAGAAACTGATATCTCATATGTAGAGCTAGGGGCTCTTCTTTCATAAGAAGTTAAGGGAGAAGAAAACCCCATGTTCTACATAAGCTGAAAGCTCTTCTCCAGAGAGAAAGTGTATTCATCATTGAGAAAAAGGCCGCAGCAGTGAAGTGGGCTATGGACTGCCTAAGATACTGTTTGCTGAGGAACCCTTTTTCTCTGATCACAGACCTCCCTAAATGGAGCCCTGGCAGGCACCCAGTGCTGACAGCAGGAGCCCAACAGGCACCTGGCACTGACTTGTAATTTGGGGATGCACTGAAGATCTGAACCCTAGTGTGCCCGGCAGGGACTGAAGCCCCAGTACTTCCCAGCAGAGGCTGAAGCTCCAAGCTCCAGTGCACCTGGCGGGGCTTCATTTAGGGAGGTCGGGGGGCACCTACCCCTCCCCCCCCGCAGTTACAAGTCAGCCCCGGGCGCCAGCTCCTTCGAACCCACCAACACACAGCCAGTCACTCCTCTACCTGCACCAGACCCCACACACACACTAACTGCTCATGGCACCCCAGAGCTTTGTGGTCTGGTCAAAAGCATCTAGCAATCTGGATTTTTCCCACAGTCTCCCTATTGACTACCCCTGCTCTAGAATATTTTGGTTGAGGAGCTTCCCTGAATTTGTTTTCCATTACAGATAATATCCATAAAATGGACTAGTGTCTGACCAAAAATGAGATTCTTTATCATAGGTAAGAAGTGAATGGGAGGTGCCTTATCCATTTGTTGACTGAAGAATAAAATTGTTCAAATGTCTGAATGGTAGAAGTTAAACTGGAATTTTCAAAATCCAAACAGCTGAGGTTATGAACTGATTCCATTTTTAGGTAACTATGGCAGAGTTAGAAGAGGGCTTTAGTCCATCATTGCACAGGGCCACATGTAAAGGCAAGAAATTATTACTAAACTGAATAATGTAATAAACTTTTGAGTTTAGGCTAATATGACTGGGTTTTCAATTCTTCTTTCCAAGTACTAAAGAGACCTACTAGAATAATGGTGTACATGTGGAGTAAATGCAATCATTGCATACCTTTTTATAGAGATGGAATATATGGCCATAGGACTGGGCTTTAAATTGGCTTGTCAGCTGTTCCTCTTGCCAATATCAGGGAACATGAGTATGGATTGTTTTAGTTGGTAGCTTTAAGTCCTGACCAAGGGCACATAGCAGCATCTCTTTAGTCAATGGGAGATCTATTTTTTCCAACCAAACTTTTGGCCAGTCAGTTTAATAAAAATGTCATTTGATATTTTAAAAGGAAAATCGTATTGGAAGATTCTCTGAAGGATTCATTTAACATCTTAGTCTCCATTTTTTTTTCTAGTCCTGCCTTGGCATTTAGAAGTTGAAAGGAAATGGTATTTGTAATTCTCTGAACCTCTCTAGTTAATAAATTACTGGTACTTTGGTATACCAAAATGTTCTATTAACCTCTTATTATTATTTCCAAGTCATTTGATACTTTCTGTCCTCAGGTGAGACATTAATTCTTATAAAAGTCAATGGAGTTACACATAGGGTGAATCTGTCCCCTTATATTTAATTGCTAGGCTTTTGAAATATAATCGAGCTCAGTGGGATGGGGGGAGAGTGCATGTGTATCAGCTTTTATTTGCCTAACATAAGTAATACAGTGCTAAACAGAAGAAGACTTTACAGCTCTTGGTTATTCCTGGTCTTGAGATTCTGTTACTTGCCTTGTCCCTATTTCCCTTTTCCTTGTGTCCTCTAAATATATTTCCTTGTTAAATCTGTTCTGTGAGTGATATCTTAAATTTCATTTGCTGCCCCGTTTGTTTTTTTGCCATAATTCACAAGATACTAAATTGTTTGCTTACTTTGATATTGCTAGATTTTTAAAAGGTTTATTACATAGGCTTCTAATATAGCCTGGCTTTTGAATTCTCTTGTTTAGTCTTTACTAGTCTTTATCTGTATTCTCTTAAGATGTCATTTCTTCTGGCTGTTTCCAAAGCTTTTAAAGACAGCAATGAGTGATTTGTAGGGTATTTTAAAAGAGAGCCTGTTTATTCTCTTCCACTAAGATAAGGTTGTCTTTAAGACTGTCACTTCTCACCTAATGCTGTTCAGGATTTCACCTTGGTCAGTCTGTTGTTTCTCTTATTGTCCTTAGCAAGTTCTAAGTAACTTAGATAGTAGAAGCCAGTTTTTATAAAATTGAAGGTAACAAGATTGTAAGTTAAAATTTGGATGATATTTCATCATTGCAAAAACCTTATAAGTTTGGGGGGGCTTATTAACTAATTTTGATGGGTCATGCTTTTCCAAGCAAAAGTTGTACAAATGGATTGGCTGTGTGTGTTTTTGCTGAGTAAAGCTGGCTTTGAATTGAGGTGCATTGTGCCAGCAACATGATAGTCTCTATTTATCTGACATTCCAATCAACATAATTTTCAGATCAGAAGGTGGAATCAGATATATATCTTTTCAGAATCACTATTTGGACTTCAGTGCCACAGCTGATCCTCACTTCAATTAAGCAGTATTGTAAAAATATATATATATTTTAAATCTCCTAATACTGTAAGCACATAACCTCCCCTCCCCAGCGCCACCCTCTCCCCCCACACACAATGGGTTTTTCCTCAGTTTCCACAATGACTCTGGGAGGAACATTGGCCCTACCCTCAGGAGGTGACAACAGGGAATAGCCATGTGTGATTGCTTCTCCCTCCTCAATACCAAACCAGCCACTGCTCCAAGATGTTTTACCCCCACCCCCTTTTTTTTTAATCTATGAACTTTGAGGTGTGCATTCAGTTTCTGAAATGTTGAAAGTGAAACAAATGTATAAGGTGAGATCTCTAGCTGCTGTAAGTCAGTTATACACTGTTTATATATGCACAACTATACTGATTTACACTAGTGGAGGATCTGGTCTAAAATATTCAGTTCACATTCATAAAGGTTAAACTTTTATCATCAATTTTTGCAAATAATTGACAGTCATATTCTTTTTCTGGCAGAGCCTCATGCAGGTTTTAAAATAGCTTTCAACATGTTTGATACTGATGGCAATGAGATGGTCGACAAAAAGGAGTTCTTAGTGGTATGTATATTAGATATTGCCCTTTGATCAGTTTCTGAGTATTTTGACATAATCTTGCTATCATTCTACTTTTATGTTTAAATTCTTTATGACAATGAGAGATTGCATAAAATGGTAAGTAACTGTAAATGTCAACTATTTATAATGGCGCATAGATGTACTGCATGGGGTGTGGGACTTGGACCTGTTCTGGGGACCACCAATAGTGCTTTGAAGTTGAATTGCCATTTCCCTTCTACTCCTTTTGTTGTTGTTAATGAATTTATCAAATAAAATTCCTTTTGGGCTAATATTGCCACAGCTGTGATCTACTTGAGCTAGACACACTTTGGTATAACAAGGAGGGAGCTTGTGGCAGGATGTTCTCCAGGTGGCCCCTTGACTTTGTCGTTTATTTCCCCACTTGGTCCAAAATAACCTGAATCTGTTGACTTTCATGACATGCTGCAAGGCCAGTCTATTTTGGGGACCATTTGGAGAGGCTCTGAGGTGGAATTGAGATATTGCTGTGCTGCTTAGCCCCACCATATCATTAAGGTCTGATTTCATCAAAAAGCATATTGATTTCAGGTGAAGACTTACAGTGAAGCACATGCTGAAGTGATTTGCTGAATTGAGCCCTTAGTGATTTTATTACACCTGGATGATCTAGGTGGCAAGGCTGACTGGGGTCTGAATAATTTGTATTTTTAAATAATGGCAGGGTACCTAGAGCTTTTGGATTAGGTGTTGTGACAGATATGACAATTTCCTGCAATATCATTGGGAGCTCTTACTGCATTAAGTTTATGTATCATTGTGGGCCAGGGATTGTTTGTAACTCCATGGGGGAAAGTAACCACAGCCCTCCAGGAACTAAGAACAGTGGAGCGTGATTGGGTACTCACTCAGGATATAACACATCCAGAGAGGGACCACGTCCTGGGGAGGCTCAGCTATACTAGTTCACAGGAGCGGCAGGTTTGTATAATTATTGGTGGTCCCCAAAACAGGTCCAAGTCCCACCCCCCAACAGGGGTGCTGGGGTGAGGGCTGCAGGGTGGGGCCGGGGATGAGAGGTTCCTGGTGCAGGAGGGGGCTCAAGGCTGGGGCAGAGGGTTGGGGTGCAGGGGGTGAGGGCTCTGGTTGGGGGTGCGGGCTCTGGGGTGGGGTGGGGCCGGGGATGAGTTTGGGATGCAGGCAGGCTGCCCCCGGCTGAGGCCAGAGAGGAGCATTCCCCCCAGCCCTCTCCCCACCGGCAGCAGTGCGCTCTGGGGCAGGAGCCCCCTCTCCACTCCCGGCAGCACACTCACCTCACACCACTGTCACTGCACGTTCTTTTAGGGCCCCTCTCAGGTCTAGGAATCCCCCTCGCCTCCCCTGTGGTGGGTGCAGGGGGGGCTGCCATCACATGTGCGCCTCCTCCCCTGCTGCTGCCCCTCACTGTAGCCTCGCTGGGGGTGGGGAATGGGGCTGCCCCTTGCCCAGCGTGGAGCAGGAGCGGTGACTGCGGGCACGGGGGCCCCCTGTGTTGGTGGACGATCCCGCTGGAAAAGCGAAGGGTCTGTCCATCTGAGGCGTAAGGGCAGGGTCAGCCTGGGTCAGACCGGCCCTGGCACTAGTGGCTGCGGGTCACTGGGACCTTGCGGCAGCAGTTGATGCCAGGAGCTGGCATTGCGGAGTGCAGCGCAGAGCTGCAGGGGGCAGCCACCCGCTTGAGGCAGGGATGCTATGGGACCTGGGGGAGACGCGTGGGGACAGCACGCGGGGGTCGAGATACCCTCGGGGGAGGCGGCAGGTGGGGCCTGAGGAGAGACCCGGTCCCATACATTGGTGGAGCTGGGGCCCCGGGCCCTGAATTTGCTGGAGCATGGGCACCACAGGCCCATATAACTCGCCATCCCTGCTAGTTCCACTGGATTCTCCAGAAGCCAAAGACAAAGGAAGGACTTTAGGTAATTAACCTGAGTTTAAGCTGACTCAGGGGCTTCATTATGTTCTGGAAAACAGACAGGGCCTTCTGTCCAAGAGAAGGGCCCCAATCCTTGGGGAAGGGTTGGAAGGACTGATGCCAACCAGGGGTGATCACTGTTAAGCTTAATAGCATGCACGTAGGGTTTTTTTTTTATTGCTTTAATATGTTTTCTCTGAAATGCTTTTTTACTTTACATCTAAATGGTTCACATGAGATGACTAGGCTTAGTTCCTGATTCTACCCTGGGTTTATCACTGTTCCCGTGTGGAGTGCCTGTGCATAGTGTATTACAGGATGAGGGCCTTCATTGGCTTCATATAATTTCTAGCAGGCAAAACCTCCACCATAATAACTGGGATAATTTGTGCTAGTCTCTGCTAAGTCAAAGTGTGAATGGATATATGGGCTGAAACAATCTGTCATCTGTGAAGCACATTGGCAGGGGTATGTAAAATATTGATTTTTGTTGTGCCCTCACTGTTATACTACAATAGTGCCTCAGAGTTAGGGACACCTCGGGAATGGAGGTTGTCCGTAACTGAAGTGTTCGTAACTCTGAACAAAGCGCAGTTTGGGCTGCAGATCCAGTGGCTGACTCTCCAGCCTAGGCTTCAGCAGCAGCTGAGCTCCTTACTCAGCGCAGGCATGACTTTTTGCAAGCTTGTCCTTCGTGTGTGTGTGTGTGTGTGTGTGTGTGCGCGTGAGACAGAGAGAGAGAAAAAAGAGTGTCCCCCTCTCGGTAACGGGGGGCGTAAAAACAGCCCGTTCCCCTTCCAGCTGGGGGAGGGTGGGTAAAAACAGCACATCTCCCTCCTGGCGGGGTAGGGGTGAAAGCAGTGCAGACCCCAGCCCTGCTCCTGCTCTGCTGGATCCAGCTGCCGTGGGCTGGCAGCCCCAGCGTCTTGCTGTAAATGGCTGCCCTGCACATGGGGGTGGGGACAGGCAGCCCAGATGTTCCTACCTTTAAGATGCAATACAGCAGGGGTCGGCAACCTTTCAGAAGTGCTGTGCCGAGTCTTCATTTACTCACTCTAATTGAAGGTTTTGCATGCCAGTCATACATTTTAACGTTTTTAGAAGGTCTCTTTCTATAAGTCTATAATATATAACTAAACTATTGTTGTATGTAAAGTAAATAAGGTTTTTTAAAAGGGGATGGTATAATGGGCTAGCTTAATTTTGGCAATTAATTGATCTTTGATATTAGCAATAACTATGCCCAATGGCCTGTGATGGGATGTTAGGTGGGGAGGGATCTGAGTTACTACAGAGAATTCTTTCCTGGGTGTCTGGCTGGTGAGTCTTGCCCACATGCTCACGGTTTAGCTGATCACCATATTTGGGGTCGGGAAGGAATTTTCCTCCAGGGCAGATTGGCAGAGGCCCTGGGGGGGTTTGCGCCTTCCTCTGCAGCGTGGGGCACGGGTCACTTGTTGGAAGATTCTCTGCACCTTGAAGTCTTTAAACCATGATTTGAGGACTTCAATGGCTCCGACACAGGTTTGATACAGGTGAGATTCTGTGGCCTGTGTTGTGCAGGAGGTCAGACTAGATGATCATAATGGTCCCTTCTGACCTTAAAGTCTATGATTCTATGCAGAGCCCCCGGACCGGTGGCCAGGACCCGGGCAGTGTGAGTGCCACTGAAAATCAGCTTGCGTGTCGCCTTCGGCGCGCGTGCCATAGGTTGCCTACCCCTGCAATACATACAGTATTTGCCTTTTTTTTTTTTTTTTTTTTTTGTCTCTACTTCTGACTGATTTGTTACTTCTGGTTTCACATGGTGTCCAGTTGACCGGTCAGTCTATAACTCTGGTGTCCGTATCTTCAAGGTACTACTGTAAATAAAGGAATTAAGTTGCTGTTGTCTCTTGCAAACAGAGAGTTCCCCTGCTGAAGAATCATTTTCCAAGACTTAGAAGTGCTGTTTATGCTAGCAAGAGTTTGGAATAAATTGTATTTAATAAATTGACTTCTGATATGTCTTCTTTGAACAGTAGAATGCTAACACATTGTGTAATGTGCTGAGTTCTCCCACTTTTGGCCTTTGTCTCTGTTTCCTTTTTATGGGACTTTATGGGCTAGATTCTTCTCAATGCCAAGATCTGCACCTCCCCTCCTGTGACAAGCAGGCCATCAGGGAGTCAGTTTTAACGCTCTGATTCTCAAGCCGTAGTGGCTCCAGCCCCAGCTCTGGTGTAAGCTTTAGGCCTTAACTGATGTAAACTGGCTATGAACCTTATGCACGCATAGCCCTGCTGAGAATTGGCAAAGTGTAGCAATGTTCTGACATAGTCCCTGAGTAGAAGTTGATGATGGGGAGAAGTTAGAGTTCAGTAGTCACTCCATCAGTATTGTATCGGATGAGATCTCTGTCTTTCCCTCCCGTGGAGGAATTCTCAATTAGCCACTTGCAGTCAGGATGTAGCTATTTTCTGTTACTCAGGCAATGAGTAGAATCTGGACTGCATATACAAATCTGGCTTTGGTGTTTTCCTTGATCTGAAAAAATAAATTATCTAGATTTAGAATGTGTATTGTGTTTTGTGTACAGGGGAAACATAACAGCCGACATATCAACAGCACCTATAGGGCATAAAATATTACAAACTTTTGAGAGACACAATGCAAATCTTGGGCATAATTGGGCCCTGTATATGATATACTATAAACTGTTTAAAAAGTACTGAAAACCATGATATCACACTAATAGTAAGGTTTATTACACTTTATACAAGTCAGTTTAACTGTATAATTACTTTAATTATGCAGTGTGTAGTATATGAGTGCCAACTATGTGGTATTTCAACCATCATATAACCAAATGAGTTACTTGTTACATTGTGTTATTCATCTGAATTTGGAATAAGAAAATGTTTTGAAATCTCAAATTCTCATGGGATGGGAAAATTATTTCCCATGTAGGTTTAGTATAAATAAATTAAGGTTTTCACAGCAACATTAATTTGTCTAAATTGTACATATAGTTTTGTGTAAATGACGATATATATTTCATCAGTGTAAATAGTAAACCAAAATACTACATATCTTAAATGTGCAACATGGACTAATTAACATTGCTATAGGAACACTTTTGCATTTTTTGGCTGTTTAGCCTATAAGTTCTGAAATGTAATACTGCATTAATCTATGTTTTGCAGTTGACAATATCTAATATATGATTGACATAATATATAAATGGACTTTATAAAGATTTAGATAACCATGCATGGGTATTATGCTAATCCTTTTTAAGAGGTTTGATTATAAACACATTTGATTCTTCTTTTACTATGATTTTTGGCTCTATATTGTGATGGAAGTTGTAAGGTAATACAGATTTAAATGGAAAATTCATACTATTTCACTCTTCTGGAACTATCACTGCTAAGTAGTTAATGATAAGTGATCTATTTTCTTGATTTACACATTCAGGTGATGAAATTAATGTAATTAATTTGTTGTACCCTGTGACCATAGAAACATTGTCCTTAAGATTAATTGTGCTATTACACAAGGGATCCAGATCTGATTTTTGATCTCAGATGCTTGTTTTGCAGGCTGTCAAAACAGAGAATAGTATAGAGGTGATTCTTTTCTGTTGTTCGAAAGATTAAGGGATTTGTGCTGCTACTTTGATCACTGCTGGTTGAGATTGAGAGCTTCACTCCTGCTCCTTAGTCTTGGGGCACAGTAGCATTGCAACACTGATAGCTTGTCAATAGAATAGACCCAATAGAATGACCAGATAACTCCTGGTCATGAGCCAGGAGTTATGCTCTGTTTACCAGAAGTAATTATTTCATGGGTATGAGTAAGAGACACAGATGTGACTTTTCATAGAATTATAGAAATTGTAGATAGGAAAAAATCCATTAGGTCATCTGGTCCATCACTTTGGGTTTGTAGCATTATTCCCAACAGTGTATTCTCCAGAATTTGTCTCGTCCAGTTTCAAATACTAAAACGATGAGAATGATGTAAAACTCTGAGGACCCTGAGGCCCTTGCTCTAAAATATGTGTTCCCTAAGGGTGCTGTTTACGTTGTATTTTATTTAAAAACAAACAATTATTTTTGCCTTTTCAAATGGAGGAGAAGGGGGTCAGGAGAGCTGGAGATTAGAAGGTGAGAGTCTGAGTATAAGGTAGTACAGTTTTGGAACATTTATCTATCCCTGGTCATATAAAATGATAATTCTGTTAAAACTATATTTAATAGCTAAACTTTTTACAGCATGTGTATGTATGTATACAGCTCTGTGTATGTAGACATATTGACACACAGGGGCAATTCTGCACTGTTTGTTACGTGCATAGTAGCTCTGTTTCTGAATCAGAAGATAAAATTGGCTTGTTTTGCAGCTTCAAGAGATATTTAGAAAGAAAAATGAGAAGAGAGAAAGAAAAGGAGATGAAGAGAAACGTATAATGTTGGTAAGTAAAATTAGAATAATTGTAGGTTTGTGATTCTTGAATTTTTTTATGTAGCTCAAAAGTGTGGTTATATTTATTAATTAAGAAGAATATTTATTTAATGTTACTAATCACTTTTGAGATTTCTGAGCAACTCCAGGTACCATATCGAATCACATAACTCCTTACAATGTAAAGGATCAATTTGATTCTAAGCCTGTTTATTGAGAGGAGAATAATAAATACTCCTGGGGGAATTCTGCACCAAAAATTAAAACAATCTATGCACAATATTTTAAAATTCTGCAAAATTCTGCATATTTTATTTGTCAAAATAACACAATATAATCACACCAATTTCAATTAGGTTAGTAATTTATTTCAAAATACATGTGGGCAGGTATGTCTGTAACAATATGGAAAAAAAAAGATTCAGGAAATGTTTTTTGACAAATAGAATCCTTAGTAGGCATATTAATTGCTGGGAAAGAGCCCAGCTGTGGGTGAGAGAAATATATTTGGGGTTTTGGGGGGAGGAGAATTGTCATTGAGCCTCCCCCATGCAGACCCTGGTTGACCCCTAGCCTCTCTTTCAGTCAGGCACATCTGCCTCTGTCCCCAGGTGTGCCTCCACCCCCACTAAGCCATCCCATCTCCCCCCCCTGTCCCCATGTGTCCCTGCACCCTCACTCCCATTCAGCTCCCCCCCCCGTATGCTCCCCCCCAGTCCTTCTGAATCCCCCCCCCCCCCCCCGCTCGTTGCGCCCCCCCCCCCCCCCCCCCCCCCCCCCCCGCCATATCCTGTGCCTCCTGACCCAGCCTCACAGGCAGGGTGCTGTGAGGAACACAGCCTCATCTCTTCCCTATCCACAGCTGGGGCTGTTCCTGCCCAGAAGTGGCTGCTCTCTGTTCTGGTGGCACAGCAGCCCCTGCTGGGTGAAAGGCGTAAGTGCAGCACCTCTCCAGCAGAATATATTTTCTGAAGCGAAAAAAAAGTTTTGCGTGGGAATGAATTCTGCACATGTGCAGTGGCGCAGAATTCCCCCAAGAATAAATAGGATCATTTTGGACCTAAAAGCGAGCTACAAAGTTCCTGAAAAAATAAATGTTGTAAGATCCCCAAAGAGGAAAAGTATACATAGCTGTTATTTTAAAATACAATTACAGTAGCATTTTGTTTTATTTTTTAAATCAATAACTTACTCTGAATCTAAGAAGTCTAGTAGACTTTCTAATGTAGTCTTCTACCATAATGAGAGTGAATTACCTCACTACCATCTTAAATGTAAGTTGAAAGACTCCCTTCATGCTGATCTTCTTTTCTCTCTCCCTCATAATTTTCTCAGAAATGTTCATATGGACTTACTATTTTCATACTTAATTTCAGCCCAAATCCTTTGACACATTTGAAGAAATGTGCTTCTTAGTTTGCTTATCTTTTAATTTATGATTTTGTACTCAGACTGAAATCTTTGTATTGAAGCACCTTATTTTCATTGTTCTTGTGAACAAGGTTTATTGAAAGATCACTGAATATGGTTCACCAGAGAGATCACTAGTTAAACATGTATATGTATGTCTGAAAATCTTCCCTCTGTGTGAGTTAAAAATGCCACAAAAATTAAGTACTGTGCATGACCACTACATTTTTTCAATTGATGATAACTATTTGTGAAACATATGTCTTCATTTCAAATGAACTTGTTCTTACTGACGACTATCGGTCAAATCTTGGGGTTTACTTTTATGTATGTGAAAGGCCAAGGAGTAGTGTAAAAGTTGTGGTTTGGCTGCATTAGGTGAGGCAGCAGCAGGGGCTTATGTCCCTGTAATCTCAGTGGTAGGTCTCTACCAATCCTGCTTTGGAAAATGGGTGGATTCATGCACTGTGCAAATCGATTGGGCCAAAACCCCACATTGGAGGTACCACTTGGATATATCTGCTTCTTATGCCTATGGCTACCATTATGGGTACCGGGCCACTTGGGGATATAGATTCTAGCCCTCAGCTCAACAACTGTTTTGTGTACAGCAAAATCCTTTTATTTATTTATTTGAATTTTAAAAGCATAACATAAAAGCATATTTATCTGGGGCTGTCTGTGTGCTCTCTTCCCAGAGGCTGGCCCCCAAACCACAAGAAACTTGAATGTTAGGAGCTACCACATTTTTGAATAACCCAAGCACAGAAAAGAATATTTGTTCACCCTAAGGGACACAACTTTTTTCACATTGGCAAACATTTTTAATTGCTCAGTTAATTTTATTGACATGTTTAGGCCAAGTCTAAGCAAAAGAAACTTCATCCTAGAAGGAAAACTTTTGAGAATATTACAGAGACAAAATAGGGGGGTAGAATAGCATATTTCTTGTAACTTAAATTTATCATGGTTGCAATGTACTCAGCTCTATACTTTTTTCTGTGTTAAGAGTCTTAAAAACAAGATGTAAAAAAAGAAAACCATTTGCTTTCCGCCATTTAAAAAAAATACCAACATTTCTAGTAACATGTAAGATAAAGACTTGCCTGTCCTAACCTATTGTGTTGTCTTCTTTCTCTTTCTTTTTGGTTTCATTCTGAAATGTGGTACTTCACTTCACCATTTTTGCTGTATGTCAGCGCCTTCAACTCTATGGATATCATACTTCTACTAACAGTGTATGTACTCTAAATATTTTCTATGTATATAGTTTTCACCAGTGAGATGGAATCATTTGTTATAACAATTGGCTCTTTATCAAGTAAATGAATTTTACTAGTATAGGGTCTTATTCAGTCAAAAGTATACTCTGTCTTCAGAGCCATAGAAGGCTGCAGATGCTTGCTACAGGCATAGAGTAACAGGCTGGCCCATCCAGAGGAGAAATGGATGCCTCTGGATAGGTAAAAAGGAGAAAAAGAGCTGGTCTGTATTAAGGAGTTGTAGACCTACTCTGGGTGGGGTGGTGAACCTATTTAAATAAAGTCCCCCAACAACAATTAATAATAAAAATAGGGGGTAGGGGGGAAATAACAGTAGAGCCTTCAGTAATAACCATATTCCTAGGGTTCGGTCAGTTTCCCAACATCTTATCCTAATAGGGCTTAGGGGAAGAGAAGGTCTCAACCATTTTTTTCTTGCACTGTTTGTTCATAAAATAAAACAAAACTACTTCAGAGTAGGATGAGAACAGGGGCTGTTGGTAGAGAGCCCAAGATGAGGACAGATTTTATTACACTTGATTACTCTTGGGGCAGAGGGTGGAAGGAATTTTCAGATTGATGAACTCTGTCCTTTGACCTTTCAGAGTAGAGCAGATTTAGATTCCTTTAAAAGGTCCCCCCTGGTTGCCTAGCATAAAAAAGCCAGGGAAGAACCCAAGCCTCAGTCTTCATGGTTATATGGGGAGGAATTAATTCTTTTGAGCCAGATTAGCATGATAATTAGTCTGGATGGAGTTTGTGACTGCATTTATAGAAAAGGGGCTAGGATTTGAAGTTGTATATACAGTTCTGTTTCCCATGACTTTTGTAGCTGTGCAGCATTAATAAGAATAAAAAATGGTTAGAACTTTTTTATCCCTGAACTGAACACATGCAGTGCCATTTTTACATAGTACTGTTTCTGATCATGCCTACATTTTAACTCTGTCACTTTGTCTTTCATACAATTGTGCCCAGGTAAGGCAGCACAGACATGTTAAATACATACCTGTTCAATAAGATGATAGTAAGGCAAAATGTATGCTCTATAGTCTTGACTTGAAGTCTATTGAAGCCTTTCTGTTGACTTTAGTGTGCTTTGGATCATGCCCTATGTCAGCGTGAAAGACTTAATGCTTCATATCTCTATATTTCCTTCCTTTTATAGTTTAACAAAACTTACCTTTAAGCATTTCTAAATTTATAATAATTTTCTGACTCTAGTAAAAAAAAAAAGTCTATTTTTATACTCACATTTAGAAAAATAAATCAGCACAGTGGTGGTTTTAAATTGTTTTAAATAAAAGAAATGGGTGGTACTAATGGTGAATTACATCTATTTGCATGCTATTGAATGTGGACCTGGAATTGGAATAATGAACACTTTTATATTTCTATCAGTGAAAGCCCAAACTCTGAGGTCCTGAGCACCCTCAGCTTCCATTGAAATCTGGGGCAATTGAGTGTACTCAGAACTTCATAGTATCAAGCTCTGAAGGCTACATCTTACATAAGATGTATCTATAAATGGGTCTGAGTAATTTGATTATTTCTGTCTTTTCATATTACACATGATATTTCTCTGGAGCTAAGCTGGTGCATGCTGTGAATGTGTATTAAGACTAGTACAGCATGAGTTGCATGTGGGTTTTGATTAGCTGAATGCAATCTTATTATTGATGGTTATTATAAAAGTAACATGTAGAAAAATAAAATGTGCATGCTTCAGAAATACTAACTTCATCAGTAATAATCAGTTTTTGTCAGATAAATTAAGTACATCACCAATAAGACAGGTAATTCAATGAATAATTATGTAATAGTACGTGTATCTAAATAAAGGACGAGGTGGTCAAAAGTATATGTAACTTCTTGAGGCAGTGATTTATGTTGAACATTTTTTTTTACTTATTTGGCATATTTTGTCTATATTTTATGGTTTAAGAAGAGATATTCTTGTCTAACTTTTTAGTTACTGTTTTAAAAAAAATGAAGTTTCATTGACTAAAATATACATAATCAACATGATGCATCAGCAGTTGGATCAAAACCAGTTTATCTATATTTAGATAAAGTGCTTCATAACATGATGTTAAATGTGAAATGAAAAGGTTAGGCATACTAACTGTAATCAGTTTTTATCTTTTGTTCAGACTTTTAATGAATGTTAGCTACAAAATATATTATAATGCACCTAACCGTATACTGGTCAGAACAGTTTACAGTTGTTACTTGCAGCATTTTAAAAATTGTAGAAAATTTAATTTTGGTTTGTAGAGGTCCAGTATATTGTATTTAATATTGGGTGACTCTCTCATGGATCTTTCTGGAAGCTCCCCAGAATGAGATTCCATACTTCAGACGAGAGAATTCTTCCAAAGTCGTGTGATAGACTACAGTAACTCCTCACTTAAAGTCGTCCCGGTTAACGTTGTTTTGTTGTTACATTGCTGATCAATTAGAGAAAATGCTCATTTAAAATTGCGCAATGCTCCCTTGTAACATTGTTTGTCAGCAGCCTGCTTTGTCCACTGCTTGCAGGAAGAGGAGCCTATTGGAGCTAGCTGGTGGGGGCTTGGAACCAGGGTGGACTGGCAGCCCCCCATTAGCTCCCCTAAGTTCCAGCAGACTATCAATTTCCAGGCAGTTTAGCTCACCGGCCCCCCACTGCCATGTGCTACTCCTGCCCTCTGCCTTGGAGCTGCTCCCAGGAGCCTCCTGCTTGCTGTGCAGAGGGGAAGAAAGAGGGGTGCTAATGTCAGGGTGTCCCCCTCCCCTGCTCCTGTCCCCCTCAACCTTATCTCCACAGGACGGAGGGAGCTTGCTTAGGGTTACCATATTTTAAGTGTCCAAAAAGAGGACAATCCAGGGGGCCCCGGCCCAACCCCCGCCCCTGCCCCAACTCCGCCCCCTCCCCTGAACGCTTCGCCCCCCTGCTCCTCCCCCTCCCCTGCTTCCCACGAACATTTGATTCGCGGGAAGCCTGAAGCAGGCAGGCGACAGGCAAGCTGGGGCGGGGGGCGCAAGGAGGCGCGGCCCAGTCTGGCCCCCGCCCCAGCCGAGCGGCTCCCTCTGGCGGCCGGCCCCGGCCAAGAGGCTCTGGCCCCAGTGTCTCTGGCCCGGCTCAGCTCTGGCCCTGGGGCGCCGGCACCGGCCCTGGGCGAGCGGCACCGGCCGGCGGCCGAGCAGCCCCAGTCCCAGTGGCTCCGGCTGGCTCGGCTCGGGCCGTGGTTCCGGCCGAGCAGCTCCAGCCCGGCCCTGGCCCCAGTCCCGGCCCTGGCAGAGCGAGCAGCGCCGGCCGGCAGCCGAGCACCCGCTGGCCCCAACGGCTCCAGCTACGGCCCCAGCAGCTCCAGCCCGGACCCAAGCCCCACGACCCCTCCCTCCCTATTTTCCCGGACATGTCCGACTTTTTGCCAATTCTCCCCGGACGGGGATTTGAGGACCAAAAAGCCGGACATGTCCAGGAAAATCCGGATGTATGGTAACCCTAATAAAGCTGTTCAAACCAAACAGCTAGTCAGAACTCAAATGAATGTCTGTGAAGGCTGTTTCTGCAGCATTTAACCAGCTCTCAGCAAAACCACCTGTGCCCTTCCAGTCTGATCACCAAAGGATACAGTTTCATTTTTGCTTTTCATTATCATTCCTGTGAGGGTGCAAGGCCCTTTTCTCCACTGCAAGCCTTGTAAATGGAGAGAGAGTAACTTCCCCCTCAGTAGAGACACAGCAGAGTCTGAACATGATCTCCATGAGCAGCTGTGGATGCCCCGTGCAGCCAGCTCACTAATGCGGTATTATGTACTCTGCATGGAGATACTTCCGTTAATGATCTCACTCTTGGCATAACAATAGCATAAAGCAAATTTGTTCCCTTCAATTACAAGTATATTGAGAAGAGAAGGACACATTGTAAGCCCTCTGTTTTAACCAGCTGTGCCTAGGTAACTTGAGCCACTGTGCTCACAGGAGGGCTGAGCTGTGCGTCCCAAGACAAGATGTCAGAGCCATATTTGTGGACAGCCTCAGATTTTGTGCACACAGCGGATAGTGCCTGCAAAAGTGGGCCCACCCCTCATATATAGATCCCAACTGGTGTACACGCAGCGGGTGCAGAACCACTTTTGTGGTGGCAAGCAGTTGTCATGCAAATTGGAGGTTAAGACTGAAAATAGGGTTACCATATTTCAGCAAGCAAAAAAGAGGACGGGAGGAGCCCCGCCCTAGCCCCGCCCCTGCCCCTCCCACTTCCCGCCCCCCCAGAACCCCCAACCCTCCCCCCGTTCCTTGTCCCCTGACTGCCCCCTCCTGGGACCCCTGCCCCTAACTGCCCCCCAGGACTCCACCCCCTATCTAAGCCTCCCTGCCTCTTGTCCCCTGACTGCCCCAACCCTTATCCACACCCCCACCCCCAGACAGACCCCTGGGACTCCCACGCCCCATCCAACCACTCCCCACCCCCTGACAGCCCCCCCCAGAACTCCCAACCCATCTAAACCCCTCTGCTCCCTGTCCCCTGACTGCTCCGATCCCTCTCCCCACTCCTGCCCCCTGACAGCTCCGCCCCAGAACTCCCAGCCCCCTACCCCCCGCTCCTTGTCCCCTGACTGCCCCCTCCTGGGACTCCTGCTCCTAACTGCCCTCCAGAACCCCACCCCCTACCTAAGACTCCCTGTTCCTTGTCCCCTAACTGCCCCCTCCTAAGACCCCCCCAACTGCCCCCAAGGACCCTACCCCCTACCTGTACCCTGACTGCCCAAAACTTTCTCCACTCCCCCCAAAAAGCCCCCCCCGAACTCCCGACCCCCCCCCGTTTCTTGACTGCCCCCTCCAGAACCTCCCTGCCCCTTCTCCTGCCCCCTGACCCCCTTACCCTGCTGCTCAGAACAGGGTGTTGGGCTCTGTGTGAGCCGGACACGTGGCTGCGCTCCCCAGCACAACAAAACCTGGTCCCTGGCCCTGCACAGTGCTGTCGGAGCCGGGCTGCAGGGGAGAGCTGCCGGCTCAGAATGCAGGGCGGAGCTCCTCTACAGCTGCTCCGGAGTCCAGCCCGTGACTTTCCTGCAGCCCTCCCAGCCGCTCGCTCTGCTCTGCCGGGGGAGGGGGGAAATCTCGGACATTTTGAGTTATTTACAAATTCCCCCCGGACGCTATTTTTAGCACAAAAAGGAGGACATGTCTGGGTAAATCCGGACGAATGGTAACCCTAAGCTTGCTGGCAGCAGCTGCAGTCTCAACTTGCTGATCTACTTAAAAAGGCAATGTACTTAGAGTGGGGTCAGCGTCCTTAAAGAGGCAATGCGAGTCTCTCTCTCTCACACACACGGTGTGTGTCTCTGTCTCTCTCTGCCATGCTGTCTCCCCTCCCTCCATTTGTGCTGCCTTGTAGAGTGTGAGGCTACAGTAACAACAATGTGTTAACGCTTGAGGGCTCAGCCGAGTGCTAGTTCATCATTTAGCAGTAAGGCATTCCTTGGGAAATATCCCACCCACTTCCATCCTCTGACTTCACCACCTCAACCAAGCTTCACAATCATCACTGCTGTGTACAGTATTAAATTGTTTGTTTAAAACTTATATTGTGTATATGTGTGTATATATATATAAAATATAGTCTCTTGTCTGGCGAAAAAAATTTCCCTGCAACCTAACCCCTCATTTATATTAATTCTTATGGGGAAATTGGATTTGCTTAACATCATTTCGCTTAAAGTAGCATTTTTCAGGAATATAACTACAAAATTAAGCGAGGAGTTACTGTATCTTCAGACCTATGGTATGTAAGACTTTGGTAATTACAGAGTTTGTATGGCGTGGGAACAGTATATTTATCTTTTTAATATATGGTCCAAATCAACCAAAGGGTTAATGTTCTATTGGCTAAAAATCTATTGTCATACAATATAATTTTAGATTTTTGTTTTCTAATACAGTATATAAATAAGTGCCAGATTTAAGTAAGCTTACTTTAAAAAGGAGTTAAAAATTATTTGACAAAATTTAAGTTTGTAATGACTCTCTGCTTTGACTTTATTAGAAAGCACAAAATGAATATCTTGTTCATTTTTGTCTTACACTCGTTTATAAAATCTTTGTAATTTTCAGAGAAATTAAACAATATACAAGGTTGGCATCTCAACTAATTTAAGTCTTTCTTTGTCCTGCATGCCACCACATGCAAAAGTAAAATACCTTATTTCTAAGCATATAATTAAAGATATTTCTCTTCAGGCAAAAATATTGTGAACTACAATAAGCAGAAATACTTCACCCAAGAGATCTCTGTGAATTTTTTTCTCTGTTCTTTTTCTGTAAGATGACACGTTAGCTTGGTATCAAAACATTGTTATTGCTCTTTACAATTAAGAGAAAGTATATTTCAGAATACATTTCTGATTTTTGATTAATCTTCAGGCAAATAATAATTAAATGATAGCCCCATGAGCATGGATTACACTGATAAGACATACTTAAATGATGTCTTCAGTCATGTAACCATATTTTACTACTGGCTAGATTGGGAAGGTGAGTGCCGTGGAGGCTGCATATGTTAGCTGAGGAAATATTGTGCTAACAGAGAATTGAGAATAATATTTCAAGAGAGATTTTTCCTAAAATATAAATTGTAAGGTCTTCTTTCTAAATTTTCAACTGATTAAATTTTCTTAGTACATATGACGTTGAATGTGTGGAAAATCAAAAATAAGACCTGCAGAATACTCCTCACAACGTCTATGTGGCTTTATAGATGTGCTAAAAATCCTAAAAGGAATCCCACGGGATTCTGCAAAGTGAACAATGGGGCAGAGTATTCTGTAGTTTATGAGCATGTAAGACCTTTAATAGCAACAATTTATGCTGATTTTAAAAAACAAAAGTAAGGATATTTTTCCCACTTGTAATTGGAAGATTGAATTTAGTTCCCAGTCTTTGTCTCTTCTGCCAGACTGACAGGAGTTGGGAGCACTGAAGGTAGGGAATCAGGCCTAGACTAATGGGGGAAAGGGCATGGGAGAAAGTGCAACAGAACATTCAACAGTGATAACAGTAACCAAGCTAGAAGAAGCCTTGACTGCCTCCAATATCACCTTATCTAGTTCTCCTTAGCCAGAAAGATGGAAGCTGTCATGTTGGACCTCCAAGGGTGATTGTAAAGTGCGGAAGGGGGCAAAATGTAAGAGGTGTAAGTGTCTCAAGCCTCTAAAATAGTTGCAGAGCACCTCCATGGCAAAAAGATATGGCTTACATGTTCTTTCAAACAGAGCACATGGTAAATTTGATCAGTGGACACCCACAATCAGGTTTTCTTGCTGTATATCCTGCAACTAGAACTTGGTCTCAGTGGACCTGATTCTTATTTTCCTTAACACTATGAGGATGGATCTTTTGTTAGAATTAAATTATTTGTAACTATTTAGATAGTGCTATTGGTGCATGTCATGCTTTGATAAATCAGAAAACAAGCTCCCTATCACAAGCAGCCTAATCTATTTATACATTAATATGTTGACAAAATGATGAAATTACTAATAATACAAGCTTGCCAATACATTTTCACTTTACATAACTCCAGAATGTTTCTGTTTATAGTAGGGTTATCAAATGATTAAAAAAATAATTGCAAATAATCGTGAGATTAAAAAAAATAGTCTCAATTAATCACAGTTTTAATTGCATTGCTAAACAATAATAGAATACCAATTTAAATTTATTATAAATATTTGTGGATGTTTTTCTACATTTTCAAATATATTGATTTCAGTTACAACACAGAATACAAGGTGTACAGTGCTCACTTTATATTACTATTTTTGATTACAAATATTTGCATTGTAAAAAAGATTTTTAAAAGTGCAATCTACAAGTCAAAGTGTGAAGGGGCATACAAATGTTTAGCATATCTGGCATGTAAATACCTTGCAACGCCAGCTACAACAGTGCCATGCAAATGCCTGTTCTCACTTTCAGGTGACATTGTAAATAAGAAGTTGGTAGCATTATTTCCTGTAAATGTAAACAACTCGTTTGTCTTAGTAATTGGCTGAACAAGAAATAGGACCGAGTGAACTTGTAGGCTCTAAAACTTTACATTTTTTTGTTTTTGAGTGCAGTTATGTGAAAAAAATAATTCTACAGTTGTAAGTTGCACTTTCATTATAAAGAGATTGCACTACAGTGCTTGTATGAGGTGAATTTAAAAATACTTTTAAAAAATCTTTTTTACTATACAAATATTTGTATTAAAAATAATATCAAGTGAGCTTGGTACATTTGGTATTCTGTATTGTAATTGAAATCAATATATCTGAAATGTAGAAAAACATCAAAAATATTTATAATACATTTAAATTGGTATTTTATTATTGTTTAGCAGTGCAATTAAAATTGATTAATTGCGACTATTTTTTTAATCTAGTTAATTTGTTTTGCATTAATTGTTTAAGTTTTGTAAAGCCCACATTATGACTAATAAGGAAATAGATATTGATACTATTACCCTTTTGAAAATGCCTTGGGTTTACAAGGAGTGTGATATAATACTTTTCTTTGTTCAGCAAAAAAAAACAAAGGTAAACTCATGCAGTTTTCTTCTTTTTGAAGATTAGTTAGAAAAGATTTTAAAGTGTATAAGTTGTTGTTCTTTATGATTGTTCTGTGGTTTTCAAACAGTTGTGCTTCTTGAAACTTCTACAGGTACTTAAGACAGATGGAAAGGACCTTGTCCCCAGAAGCTATTGGGATACATTGAGACGTAGCACAAGCCAAGCTCTCTTTTCGGACCTTGCAGAGGTATAATAAAACCTCTGTCTGGTCCATGAACAAATTGCCATTTTATTTATTTCCTTTTGTATGTTAATATTTTCCCCATTGTTGTGGATCTTATTTCCTTTCTTTTTAAAATAGTTCTTTTAAAAACAGCATATGTGGAAAGTTGTCATATGAAATTAATGTGGCTGAATATAGTGGCATTACTTGAAGTTGTCATTTCTAGTCAGCTAGCATTCTCTTTTGCAAGATTTGGAAGATCAAGTCCTATCACTATAGCTTTGATGTTAGGATATTTATCTAATATTAATTTAAAAAAAAACTGATTTCTATATAACTGAAAAATTAGGAACCCTTTTTCATTTAGGGCTTGATTCTGTGAGGTGATGACTTTAATGAGAGTAGAGAGCACTCAGCATCTCTCATGAGGTATCCAAGACTTTGCGGGTTCAGGCCTTTAACTTGCTTTAAAACATAGGTTAGCCAAGTTTATCTTTACAGAAGGTCATGGTCAGCAATATTATGTATGCCTTTGCTACAGATTCTTTTTAATTTATTGTTTTGAAAAGAGTGATGTTTCAGGCAGTTAAAACAATTGAATACATTAATCTCCGTCTTTATCTTTAGATATTGCACGATCATTGTGAAAGACTAGCAATATCTCTATTCCATCAAAAATGAATGTATGCAGGTATCTAAATTATAATAAAAATAAAAAACTTATTTCATTATTCATTCAAAAAGTTGAATAAACAGAATGTGTATATGTCTTTGTATTGATAATTTAAAAGAGAGGCTAAAAGCCAGATCCTCCAAACTGGCATTTCTGTGCCAAACTGGCATTTCTGTGCCCAGTGTGAAGGAGGTTGCTGTACATTGGGCCAGGCTGGTCATGGCCCCAAGCATTGGCCACCAGTAGCAGCTCCCCAGTAACAGCTCTATCTCAAGCCATGCAAATCACACCAGAGACAGTAATGAGGGAAGCGTAGGAGCTGCTTTACCAGTCTTATGTCTGAGGATTCTCCCATACTGAGGGTATCTTCAGTCAGCTGGATTAGCTTGAAGTACAGCAAAGCTGGAGACAGATTGTCTTTACATCTGTTGTAATTACATGAGCAAAATTAACACTTAGATGTACAATATTTTAAGATTAGTATTCTTTAGAAGCCTTTTTAATGTGAACCTGTCCAGTAGGCAATTAGGCATATCATTAAAGGTGCATTACACTGACATCTGTAGACTGCAATAATTAAAACTTACCAGTATCTAGTTTTGGCATTCGTTTAATTCTTCCATGAACATTTGCATAAACTCTCTCAGCTAACATTCAAATCACTGAATACAAATTGAATATCCTTGGTTAGCTTCTCAGAGTATTTCCCACTACTCATTAGAATCGCATCTGTCTTGATTGTTTTAAGCTTGAGCTTGCTAGCTTTCGTCCATATCCTTATCTCTCGCAGACTCTCTTAACATCTGGATGATACCATGGACTTTTGTGCTGAAAAAGTGACATAAAGTGAGGTGACATTAGAGTCTGTGCTGTCTTACAACTTCTTCAGGGTTACTGTGTAGACTGAAAAGGAGGTTAGAAAAGATTTGTTCTTGTCAGACTCCACAAAAGAGGTCTCTTCAGGAAGAATAGTTGCCCATCCTGACTCTCTGGTATCTTTCTGAGAGGAATGAGTGAAGCTATGTAGTTCTACAGCCCACACCCAATAGGTCAGTAGAGTTAAATGCTGCTGAGCTCAGCTTGTGGATTCATTCTGAATGGATATTGGAAATTCCTGAAGTTGCTAGAGCATTTAAAAAATATAGGACTGTGGAGAGATGTCTCTATCAACATAGAATATAACATACATATTTTGTACTCACTGTAGAAGATTCCCATTGACATCAGTGATTTTAGATCATAGAATCAGAAGATTAGGGTTGGAAGAGACCTCAAGAGGTCATCTAGTCCAGCCTCCTGCTCAAAATAGGACCAACACCAACTAAATCATCCAAGCCAGGGATTTGTCAAGCCAGGCCTTAAAAACTTCCAAGGATGGAGATTTCACCACCTACCTAGGTAACCCATTCCAGTGCTTCACCACTCCCCTAGTGAAAATTTTTTTCCTAATATCCAACCTAAACCTCCCCCACTGCAACTTGAGACCATTGCTGCTTGTTCTGTCATCTGGTACCACTGAGAAGAGCCTAGCTCCATCCTCTTTGGAAACCCCCTTCAGGTAGTTGAAGGCTGTTATCAAATCCCCCATCACTCTTCTCTTCTGCAGACTCAATAAGCCCAGTTCCCTCAGCCTCTCCTCGTAAGTCATGTGCCCCAGCCCCCGGATCATTTTCTCGTTGCCCTCCGCTGGACTCTCTCCAGTTTGTCCACATCCTTTCTGTAATGGGAGGGGGGGCCCACAAAACTGGACGCAATATTCCAGATGTGGCCTCTCCAGTGCCAAATAGAGGGGAATAATCACTTCCCTTGATCTGCTGGCAATGCTCATACTAATGCAGCCCAATATGCCGTTAGCCTTCTTGGCAACAAGGGCACACTGTTGACTCATATCCAGTTTCTCATCCACTGTAATCCCCAGGTCATTTTCTGCAGAACTGCCACTTAGCCAGTCGGTCCCTAGCCTGTAGCAGTGCATGGGATTCTTCCGTTCTAAGTGCGGGACTCTGCACTTGTCCTTGTTGAACTCATCAAATTTCTTTTGGCCCAATCCTCCAATTTGTCTAGGTCACACTGGACCCTATCCCTACCCTCCAGCATATCTACCTCTCCCCCCAGCATAGTGTCATCCGCAATCCATTCCATCATCCAGATCAGGGGTAGGCAAACTTTTTGGACCAAGGCCACATCTGGGTATGGAAATTGTATGGTGGGCCATGAATGCTCACGAAATTGGGGTTGGGGTTCAGGAGGAGGTGAAGGCTCTTGCTGGGCGTGCGGGTTCTGGGGTAGGGCCAGAAAAGAGGAGTTCAGGGAAAAGAGGAGTTCAGGATGTGGGAGGAGGTTCCGGGCTGGGGCAGGGCATTGGTGAGGGCTCTGGCTGGAAGTGCAGGGTCTGGGGTGGGGCTGGAGATGAGGAATTTGGGGTGTAAGAGGGTGCTCCAGCCTGGGACCAAGTGGTTCGGAGGCCAGGAGGGGGATCAGGGCTGGGACAGGGGCACGGAGGGAGGGCTTCAGCTGAGGGTGCAGCCTCTGGGGTGGGGCTGGGGATGAGGGATTTGGGGAGTAGCAGGGTGCTCCGGGCTGGGACTGAGCGGTTCCAAGGGCAAGAGGGGGTCGGGTGCAGGCTCTGGGCGGCGCTTACCTCAAGCAGCTCCCAGAAGCAGCAGCATGTCCCCCTCCCACTCCTACACGGAGGCACGGCCAGGTGGCTCTGCGTGCTGCCCCATCTGCAGGCACCGCCCCTGCAACTCTCATTGGCTGCAGTTCCCAGCCAGTGGGAGCTGCGGGGGCAGCGACTGCAGACAGGGCAGCGCGTGGAGCCCCGCGGCTGCCTCTAAATGTAGGAGCCAGAGAGGGGACATGCCGCTGCTTCCGGGAGCCACAGCACACATGCACGGAGTGACCCCCGACCCTGATCCCCAGGTGGAGCATGGGAGCGGGACAAGCCCCAGACCCCGCTCCCCAGCGGGAGTTGAGGCCGCATTAAATCGACTGGAGGGCTTGATTAGGCCCACAGGCCATAGTTTGCAAACCCCCAATCTAGATCATTAATGAAGATGTTGAACAAAACCGGCCCCAGGACCGACCTTGGGGCACTCTGCTTGATACCGGCTACCAACTAGATGTAGCCAGCTTTCTATCCACCTTATAGTCCATTCATCCAATTCATACTTTTTTAAATTGCTGGCAAGAATATTGTATTAAAAGCTTTGCTAAAGTCAAGATATATCACGTCCACCGCTTTCCCTATATCCACAGAGCCAGTTATCTCATCATAGAAGGCCATACTGCCTTTCATTCAAGGATCTGAAGTCTCTTTACAAAGATGAATACATGTAATTATCCCCATTTTAAGGATGGGGAAATGGAGGCACAGAGGACTAACAAGACTTTGTCCATGGGTGGAAAATTAATTGAAGAGCTGCAAATAGAACTCCTATTTCCTAGTTATATGACTGATATATGTTGTCTGCCTTTATGCTTCTGTTTATATTAGATATCTTAGAACTAGTGTAAAATATCTCTTAACAAAAACAGATAAGCCAAACATTCATTCTCCTTGAAAAGATTTTAAATAAATTAGATCAGAATAGAGTTTGATATCTTATTACTTGAAAATAAATTGTGTTCTTTTGTTGCTTTGTTTCCTTTATAAAACAGAATTCATTTTACTTTGAACAATATCATCAAAGGGATAAAGCCATTATTTTAGGCTCACCACTTATATTAAGTTATATAATGCTTTTAAGACACAAGGGACAATGATATAGCTTTCAGTGACTCGAGACGCTGTGTAAAAGCATATTGAGGGTTTTTTATTATTTTTTTCATTCAGTGAGATTGACCAAGTGGAAATAGTAGAAAGACTTCTAGTTTTGTCTAGTAATATGCTAGTACCCACAGTTCTTTAGATATGGATGAATGCAACCTGAATCTAACAAGGTTATAAAAAATTTTACAGGATGAAAGACTAACTTACGGTCTGATATCTGTTCATTGTGCTCGAGGGAAACTGCTTGAATGTACTTAGAAGGTTAATTGTTTAAAAGATGTAGAAAATCAAGGTCTCTCTATTTCAGTGCATTATGCCTTGTAGTGGAGGCCAACAGAGTATTAAAGCACAAATAGTCAGTGATTATTGTTCTCCAGTTAATCAGTTCATTTCAGGAGTAAAGCTATCTTAATTGAAAGATATAAAATGTCTTTCTACAGATATATATTATGCCATCATATTTCTCCCTGGAGAAGAATAAAGGAATAAAGAGGAGAATAGTTAGTTTGTGAAATATAAACTTGAAAATCCTAAACTGATTTTATTAAACTACTAAAGGTATCTCTCCTATTCCTTTAGTTCTTGTATGATGAAAGGAAAGGGTTTTTTGTTGTTACTACTTGTTCTTCCTTTTTTGTTCTTCAGTATCTTCAGTGATTAATAAGTACTACTAGTACATATGAAACATTAATTTTCACAATAAAATAGGAAAATTTTGAAAACATTCAAATTTGAATACAGTATATCATAAAGGATTTGGATAATGTGGATATTAAATCATTTTTGTTATCAATACATTGTGCAGCTGAGTAAATGCATTTTAATGTTATTTTGCTGTTGCAGTTTGTCTCTTCATAATGAACCAAGATTCATATATCTGAATAGTGTCAGTATTGCTGACTCATAGGTTATTCTTAGAATGTGTAGTTTTAGGGCCAGGTCTTAGCTTCAGTAGACCTATGCCAGTTTATGCCAACTGAAGATCAGCTTCTGCTGCAGAAATTTTAATAAACCAACTCTGAAATACTTGTGATTTTCACATCCTTGCCATCCTTTGGTAAAATTTTTTTTTCTTTCATTGACAAATCCAATCAGACTAGGCCCTATATTCATAATTAGCAAACTTAACTCCTACATCTTTACTTTCTCTTTGCGTTTCCAAATCACTGTGCGCATTTTACATAAGAAAAGCAGCTGTATCTCTTTCCTCATTGATCTCTCAAGTCTTTATGTATATTTAGGACTTCTTAAATAATAGTTCCATTGATGATCATCATATCCAACCTCCTCTTTTCTCATTCCCTCAGATAGGATAGGGAGCGCCCTTTATGTTTCCATTTAATTGTTATTGCTGATAACGTCTTTAAAAAAATGTAGTCTATTATTTAAACTTTTTCTAAATAAGCAGCCATTGTGACATAGCATATTCACTTGCTTCCATTCATTTTATTGTTATTTATCCAGAAAATCTGACTGATTTCCATGCCTTGGTTTATTTCAGCAGATTGGTTATATTCTGCCTCTATATCTATTATTATTTACATTTCATAAAAATAAAAGGGGCATCTGGTATTTGTCTTTACTGGAATTTATCAGGGCATATATGTGCATTTCAAGGTAAGATTCTTTGTACACATAATCAACGTTCCTGTTTCTAAGCATAGTGCTATTTATCATTTTACAATTTCAAAATCTTGTTCAGACATTTGGCCCAGTGCTGCTCCCAAAGAAGTCAATAGCAACATTCTCACAAATTACTACTCTGAACATCCTTTACTGGGGATGTGTTATTTCTAAGAATAGGTATCTTTTGAGGACACTTGTTTCTGGAGAAAGGGAATTTATTTATCTGAAGATTTTCTCTGGAGATTTTCATGAAGTCCTGTATCAAGTCCAATAAATTGGGATAGAACTAAAGCAATACCACTCAAGATGTGTGGCCTGATTGCTTCATTTAAGGGTTGTTTCTAAATTTCTTATAAATCACTTAACTTCTTCATTAATCAGATAGTGACCGGGGTTTCAAAAAAATCTCTTATGCCTTGATCCCGGAAGCTGTGTTCTGCCAGCAGATCTCAGACAGAGCCCCAGTGATTTCAAGGAAACACTGTTCATGTTGAATACATTGAAGGATCAGGGCCTCATTCTACTGAATTGTTATATCCAGTTCTTAAAATACTCTTTCATTATAACAAGGTATGAAAGAGAAAAATGAACACACATATACACAGGTAAATGCAACAAATACTAGTTATATAAAAAATGTGGAATGATACATAATCTCTGTATTCTAATGAGGGTTCTCTCTTACAATATCATTGAGTAATATGAGTGGTAGTACTAGTTATCTTCACTATTCCCTCATTCCTATGACTCACAAGATGACTTTTATATCATGAGACAGTTATGACCAGGGCCGGCTCTAGCTTTTTTGCCACCTCAAGCGGCGAAGAGAAAAAAAAAAAAAAGCCACGATCGGCGGCACTTCGGCAGCTGCTCTCCCGCGCCGCTTCATTCTTTGGCGGCAATTCGGCGGCCAGTCCTTCCCTCCTAGGGGGACTGAGGACCCGCCACCGAATTGCCGCTGAAGACCTGGACGTGCCGCCCCCTTCCTTGGGCTGCTCTGGTGCCTGAAGTCGGCCCTGGTTATGACCATATATATCATTTGCGTATTATAAAGTTGCTGTCTGCTACTGAGACCTCACACTATGGGCTATTCTTGCTCCCAGTGGCTCCAGTATAAAGTACACCATTAGAGTTGGTTTGAAAACACACACTCATAGCAATGTTTTATTTTCATGTAATTGCAAAATTGCATCTACGGAAAGTGCAGTTTGGGAAAAACTAATTTTATATGTATATTTCTTCATATAAAATATATACATTTATTTTATATATATATAAAAATCCATGGGCCTACCTTACTTTCTAGTCCATTTTTCCCTAAAGTTTCTGGTTTTATTTTTCATGCCTTTTTCCTCATGATATTTTCCACTAACTCATTGGGGTTTTTTTTTGTGTGTTCTTGTACTAATTGCAATTAACAAGTGAATGTTTTATATGGAAAGTGTAAGATAACTAAAATAACATCACTGATTTGAATACTATAATTACCTTTCTAACATTATAAACATAGGATGCATGAATTCATATCTTAAGTATTTGCTGCATAATGCATTTCTCTTTCCCCCCTCTAAATACTGACTATAAAATGATTTATTTGATAAAGCTTTTGTAAAGCAATTAGAGCCTTAACTAATTGTCTTATTCTAATGGTTTTTAAGCGTGCAGATGACATCTCAAGTTTGCTATCTGATACCACACTGCTTGTGCATTTTTTTGGCAAGAAGGGAAAGGCTGAGCTAAACTTTGACGATTTTTATAGGTGAGCTTTGATTTTATACTTTCTATATAAACAAAGCCCTCCATATATGTTAGTAAATAATATATACATAATACATCTAGTTAAAGAAGATAACTCTTTATAAGCATCTTTTTTTATCAGACATTTTTATTTAGCTTTAGCTTTTCTGCTGAAAAGGTTTAAAACAAGGATGAAGAAAATTTTAAGACAATACACAGAATTCAAAATTTGTTAGGTTGTTTTGGTTTGGTTTTAATAAAGGTCAAATAAACATTCCTCTATTATCATCAGATTTTGTAAGCTAATCAATTAGAGAAGGTCATTAGTTACATATGTTGACTCAAAGAAATGCTGTGCTATAGAAATCAGTGTTTGTGGTCCAGTAGGTGGTATTCTTACCCAGTACTGAATTAATGCCCACTCCTGTGTCAGCGTGTACTTGGCTATACTGGGCTACAGGAGATGCCGCACTTAAATTGTGTTTTTTTTCTTCTTCCCCTCTTCCTGCTTGTTACATTTTCTGTTTAGATTGTAACCTCTTTGGGTCAGAGATTTTATCTTCACATCTATCTCTTCTGCTAGGGACATACAGTGGTTATAATTTAAAAGTAAAAAATTGCCAAAAGATACCACACAGGTTTTCACAGATCCAGTTGCCTGCCCCTTATGACCTCTCACAAACTAGATTGCTGTGATGGAATCCGAGCATCTGGATATTTTAAGCTTCCCTGGATCTTAGCAGGCTGAAGCACTGTTGCTTCCCTTGGTGTCTCTGGTACATTTCTTGAACACTGACTCTGTCTTTTACCCCTTGATGGAAATAGAGACCCTCAGTCCACCTGCCTAGGCCCCCAGGTCCAGCACTGACCCCCAAGATACTCCAGTAGCTTAAACACATGGCATAGGCACTGATTCCGTGGGTCCTCCAGGGCTCAAGCACCCACCAAAAAAAAAGGGGGGTGCTTAGCACCCACAAGGCACCAGTAGGTTGCAAGAGCACGTACACGGCACTCAGTGAAACCTGAAGGTCCCCCTCCCCCGGCAAAAACAAAAGTCAGCACGTGTGCCTGACACACATGGTCATCCAGAATCCCACCAAGGGGGTGAGCCTTCAGGGTTAGAGTTTAATTCTTTCTGGTGACATGTAGTAAGTATAGCATATAACACAGACAGGCAGACTTTGCGCAAGTTCTAACACATTAATGTTCTTTATTTAATCAGACAAGAAATACACAGATCCGTACTAAAATAATAAATCTTACACTCATTTCCCCTCACTCTAGCTCACTCTTTCTTTGGGGGACCATCTGTGTTCAGAGAAGCAGGGTCTCCACTCCTCCTGCCTTATCAGCTCCTTACAGCAGTTTAGCACATCTTTAAGATGGTGAAAAATGGCCAGAGAGAGAGAGCAAATAGATTAAGTCCCATCTGTTATAACTTGCCAGTCCTTTTGTCAGGTGACTCCTGAATCAGCCTCCACAGGTGATCCAAGGCCCTTACTGGGTGACTTCACTGTTAGGTGACTTCTCCCCTGATAAACCATTTCTCCTGGTAGGGATCCTGTTTTTTCTCTGGAACAATTAAATTTCAGTGGCTGGCCATCCAGATTTAACAGCCTTCCATTGTCAACCCTGTACCACTACCTTGTTGGAATTTCAGTCCAACATGGAGGTAGCAGGACAACAACGAAGAACCCCATATTCTGAATGGAGCCTGTAGTCTGGTAAAGATACATTCTCAGAGTTTACAGTTTCAGAGAGAATAAATAAATTGTACAGACAGATTCCCCAAATTGTTGCAACAGGTACCATAATTATTACCTATTACGAGTATAGGTGAAAACTGATTCTAATGGCACTTAAAAGAACATTACTAAGTATAGTTGTGCCACAAAAAAATTGCACCATTGATCAGACTAAGAAAAAAATATGTTTCTGCCAGATTCAAACAAGTAGAAAGCATGGCTTCTGCTTCTACACCAGTACTACCAGTGCTTACTTTTTATATGCTTATTCCTTACCTACCTAAAAAGGGGTTTTGTGAGGTTTAATTACTGAATTTGTGAAGTGCTTTGAGATCTCTGAATGAAAGGAGTTGTAGAAGTGCAAAGTACTTTTTGTTCCATATGTTTTATATTTGTGCTTTAGATTTATGGATAACCTACAAACTGAAGTTCTAGAAATAGAATTCCTTTCCTATTCTAATGGGATGAACACCATCAGTGAGGAAGACTTTGCTCATATTCTTTTGAGATATACAAATGTGGAAAATACATCAAGTTACCTGGAAAATGTACGTTGCAGGATCCCTGAAGAAAAGGTAGGTGCTCAGGTACTACAGTGATGTGCAGCAGATAAAACCCCAAAATCCTAAAGATGAATCCTAGTGCCATTGAAGTCAGTGGGAGTTTTGTCATTGACTTCAGTGGCACCAGGATTTCACCTTAAGTATCTTTGATCATCTACTTTGAATCTTCTGCTTTACAAAATCCACACTGAATGACACAGTATTTAATTTGTAAAATGTGTAGCATTAAATAACAAGGAACCATGTCAGGGGAATTATCCAATAATTATTTTCAAGGTGTTTAAAGACAGTGGCTTAAGACTATATTAAATCTCCAGTTTAAACAACAATATGCTAGGGCGGTAAGGAAATGAAATTTCATAATATTGAGGCTTTTCAGCTTTAGTGAAAAATCACATTTTTTCTGACTTTTTCTCTTTGCTACCACCTGAATATCACCTTTTCAAAAACAATATTGACACTCTTTACCTAGTTCTATAATAGTCTTAATAGTGGGTCATTTGTAGATAGCCATTGATGAGTGAGTGTTTCTTATCAGTGGCTGAAGAGATATTTTAAAAGAATTTGTGAACTAAGAACAATAAAGAACATTAGGTAGTTAATCCTTCATTATTTAGCAGCAAATGTGTTGTCAGTAGTGTATCTGAGCAATAGAAAAATCCAGCGGTAGCTGAATGCATCAGTGCAAATCAATAGAGCTTGTGTTACAAGTACCCCTTAGAGCATGGGATGTTTTGGATATATTTCTTCTACTTGTGTTTATAGAAGGATCAGGTTATTATGTCCTTACAAACAGTCTGACTTCGTTTAAAATGGCTACACATTTTGATAGTATTGACAGTTCCGCTTGTGGAACTAAAAGCACTAAGTATGCTTTGGCAATTATCTTAATTTGTTAGTCTGAAAAAACAAACCATTAAAATATCATAAAATAGCTAGGACATTTAAAAAATTAAAATTAAAACAAAATGCTGAATGTAAAGCTGGAGTTATATTTGTAACAGGTGCCTTAAGTAAGCATACAAAAATGAGTGGTTTGAGCATTGGCCTACTAAACCCAGGGTTGTGAGTTCAGTCCTTGAGGGGGCCATTTAAGGATCTGGGGCAAAAATCTGTCTGGGGATTGGTCCTGCTTTGAGCAGGGGGTTGGACTAGATGACCTCCTGAGGTCCCTTCCAACCCTGATATTCTATAATACTATGAATGTTGTTATAGTTTATGTGAGACACAGCAATTGCTCTGGGTGAGATGTCACAACCCTTACTCAGCTGTACAAGGAAGTAAGGTTACTCATCTGTTACTCCTCCCAATCTCACTCTTATTCCTTGGAAATAAGCATGAGGAGCCCTTGCTCTGCACAATCACCAACTTGCCAGCCAGAGGAGCTGACTTGGTACATGGCATAGGAGGAGCAATCTGCTTCATAAAAAGGGGTGAAGAAATTCACTCACTCCCCAGATCAAGGAGGAGCCGAGAAGAAATGATTACTTTTCAAGAAACAGTTTATTCTCTGGTCTGCTCCTAGGGCGATGCAACTACTCACTGCCCCTTACTCGGGGTACAAACTAGTCCTCTGGGGGCCCAGATCTAAATAAGGGCCAAAAAGTGCATATGGCTTTCACTATTTGAAAGCCTTTGCAATGCCATATAAATGGATTTTGCTTCAGTATGTTATGTGTTTTTTTGCTGTGTGGCAGCCAGATATATTTTGTTGTTGAAATCAAACCTTATGTATATGGCAGAAGGCTTGTTTGGAAAAACAGAAGGTTGTTGTTAAAATTCTTTATTTTTAATAGCCACAATAATATGTATAGCACATAGGTAGTGGGAAATAATGGCACACAATTATGGATATAGAGATAAACATGTCTAAGGTGACAGTTTAGTTTAAAAGAAAAGATTTGTATTTGTATTGATATATACATAAGAAATACTCTTTGAAGTTCAGTATCTCACTTCTCCATGTCACTGTTTTGGGTGGGAAAAGTCTTTAACTTAGTAGTCTCCCTTCCTTCTCTTGGCTGTGCTCTGTAACAGAACCATCAGCCAGGGAAACTACCTGGTCAGCCCACGTCCCCGATGAGTTTTCTTTGCTGGCTAGTAAGCTCTGTCATCTAAATGAGAACTTACATATATGCATATGCATATATGCATCCGAAGAAGTGGGCTGTAGTCCACGAAAGCTTATGCTCTAATAAATTTGTTAGTCTCTAAGGTGCCACAAGTACTCCTGTTCTTCTTTTTGCGGATACAGACTAACACGGCTGTTACTCTGAAACCTGAAAATATACACTCGCAACTGTAGCTAAAGTAACTCCTTAGACTAGGGCTCACAGATACTCTGCAGACTTTCAAAAATGGGACTTAGGCGTCTAAGTCATTAGGTCCTTTTAAAAAATTTAACCTTTATGACTGATATCTTATTTTTTGCATTATAATATTAGGTCTTCACTATTGCAAAAACAGAATGTTTGATTATTATAAAATTCTCCAACAGTAAAGCAAAACTAAGAACTCCGTTTTCAAAGAAATGGCTTCAGACTATTATGCTGCTATATTCACAATTGGCACGGTTAGTCTTTTTGTGACTTCCTATATGCAGAAGACCATAAAACAATGTGATGATCGTTTGGCTGACTACACTCACGTTGACGCATTTGGCTGGCATGCTGCCTGCTCACAAGATGTTCTACTTTTGCTAACTAGGTGCCAAATACTGATTCATTTAGACTGGCAGTTTTAATTACACGACAAATAGCAGCGCTTAAAGGAAGTTCGTCTTTTTAACTGCCACATTCATGTCACAATCCCCTTTGTTGTGCTAAAAATATAATCTGTCCAATGAAATGAATAAATTTGCCTTCACTTTTACCTGGAAACTAAATAGGAACCTGGGAAATCCATTTAGATCGTTTCACATGTCAAAATATATGCAGAATTAGATTATTACTCTTTTATAGATATTCAGTTTTACAAATAAATTATTTTAGGAACAGAAAAAGACATCCAACTCTGTATGTCCAGGACCCCACCCTTTTTATAGTTTAGTTTAATTTTTTCCTTTCTCTCTCTCTCTTTCTCCTTCCCCAGCTTTAAGGTGAGCTGTTGTAGCAAATGCTGTGGGACCTGCTCTTGAGAGATACTGAGCATCTGGAACTGCAGTTTATTTCAGTGAAAGTTGTATTGTACAGAGATCACACTATTTATTTTTATTGGCATTAATGCAAAAATTGTGGAGTACATGCCTTTTACGTGATCCTGGCCACACAGAGAGAAGGACAAGATGTGAGGGATGCAGTTTAAATATGCACAACTGTATTAACTCATTTGGGAACTACCCGGTAATAACTCTCACAGTGCATGTCATCATTCCTTCCTTAATCATTTCTACTTACATTTGGGGAGATCTGTTGTTAGCCCTCCTTGGTCCCAGCCCATTGCTGGGACCTTCCCCTCATAAGAGGGTTAAGGGACTGGGGAAAAGGGGTTGTCTCCCAGCTGTGCCAGATCTAGGAACCCCTTTCTCAGCTTTCTTGTGTGATGCCTTCCCTTAAACTGGATTTGGAAATGGGGTTATCAGAGAACCAGACCCCCTACAGAATGAGTACTTGCACTGGACACCTGTCAACTGTTAAGTTGGGACAGCTTGAACCATACCTCCTTACCTACCCTGCCAGGTCCCTGACCTGCTGTGGGAAAGATGAGAAAATCCACCCCACCGTGACCAGTCTGTCAGTGATGGGGGAAATTCCTTCCCAGCTCCAAAAAAGGTGACTAGAGCAATGTCCATAGCAGACCATAATACCTGGTCCTACTCTGATCCCATAGATAGGAGAGTAGGTGCTGCTGCTATGATATGAAAGAGGGCTTTGCCTAGAGAGAACAGAATATAAATACCCTTCCTCCCTCAGATGGGCATGGTCCAGAGGATCACCTGAGTCCTTTTTGTCTGCTCCTGACTCAGGTGATACTTTTCCTCCCCTCCCCTCTTTCCCCCCCTTCTTTGGGTTAAACCCTTAAAGGAGCCACAACTCCTTTTATTCCCAATGGCCAGACAAAATCCCTCTAGATTTAAGGTTGTGGGAAGTACACTGGGATGCTGGTGAGGGCCTTCTTCAGTCAAATTACATAAACCACTTTACCCTGAATATCAACTCATACAAGGCTACAGTTTTCATGGCAGCTCAGAAAATTGAAGCTGCAAAATGTATTGTGTATAGACCGAAGCTGCAAAATGTATTGTGTATAGACCAATGGTTCTCGTAACCTTTTCCATACCAGGACATCCCCATTTAGACAGGCCTCCCTCCCATTTAGCAATATGGGAAGGGCAGATTGGCCATTCACATCCACTAGTTTGAGATCGCTATAGCAAACCAGTTCCAGGCTCCACAATTTTAGCCAGAACTTCATGAGAAATTCCAGAGTTTCTAAATCAACATAAACTTCAGATGTTCTCAATCCACTCATGGGCATTTTTAGTTGCAGTGAAGATCAAATCTATCATAATTGTACATATTTATAATTAATTCTCTCTACTGGTAACTCAGAAGCATGTTGTGCAAAGTTCAATGATATTTTAATTCATGATTTGACTTGACAAATACAATTATCTTTTCTTTCATTTAAAACCAAACAAAATCCAACTTCAATACAGTAGCCAGATTGTAATTTTATTGCATTTTACTATTCAGGCTTAATCCATCTGAAAGCCTCTGTGATCTGCTTGGGTATTTAAACCTCAGTGACTTTCAGATGATATTTCCTCATGAGACAGCCATTCAGCAGAATGGTTGGACTACTGCTGAAGCCAAAATAAAAAAGCAAAATGCAGCTCTGCAGCCACAAGTTGGAAAATTTATAGGAGGCAGAAAAATCATTGCAGTTCTGAGCAGTTACCATAACTTGTATAACAGTTATGTACAGCTGTGGTTGGACAGAGCTTTCAGCTCAGCAATTTATACTCCATTGTTTTGGGATGTACAGATATGTCTTTTTATGAGCTTTGGCCATAGTGGATGTGTGGATGGGTTTGTTCATTTGTTGTGGGTAAGGAAATTAGGAAAGAAGTCAAAACACTTTCTCCTTTGGGTCAACCCTGTCGTGATTTTTGGTTTGTTAAATGATTTGCTACTTTATTCCTGATGAGGGCCAGGGAGTGAGATTTGACTTCTTATCTCATCATCAACATTAATCTTATCCTTTGAGAATCTGGATGGAAGGGCTATATGAATACAAAGTACTGTATTCATGTTTAATGAATTTAGCCTGATCACAGTCATCCTGAAAACTAAAACACACCACGAGTTTGTGACTTGTCCAAGAGGTACACAGGAAGTCTGAGAAAGAACCAGGAATAGTCACACCACGAGTTTGTGACTTGTCCAAGAGGTACACAGGAAGTCTGAGAAAGAACCAGGAATAGCACCTAGTTTCCTGATTCCAATGCCAGTTTCACTAGGACTACTTACATATGTGAGGGACCACCTGTGCTTAATGTATTGCAAGAATGGGCTGGTAAAGGCCAGAGGATGATATAAACTGCTTTCCCAGGTATATCTAAAACAGGAATAGAACTGGGGAAGTAAAACTGTTGCCCACTGTGGATGAAATCACCCACATAGTCAGATATATGTAGATGTCCTGAACCCATCCAGCATGATAATTTACATCAATTCTCAAGGCTAGGCAAAAGACGAGACATTATTCTTAGGAAGGGTCACTGTGGAATGCTAATGAGATGTTTCACACTCCATTCCCTTCAGTTTCAAATGCCCTCTCCATCTGTAGAGAAGGAACCAAAGGAGGGCGAGAGAGAGAGATGAAAGCTTGCACCAGACATGCCTACCCAGCTAAGTACGTAGGCACTTCCTGTTATTGGTGGGCCTGCTAAGGTCTGCCAGAGTAACCTCTATTGTTACAAATATGATGATTTCCATAAAGTCAAACTGTTTGCAGGTATTTCTAGGACATGTTAACCTGATCCTTCTATAAATACAAATAGAAGAAATATATACAAAACATCCACTGACACCAGGGGGAGGGATAGCTCGGTGGTTTGAGCATTGGCCTGCTAAACCCAGGGTTGTGAGTTCAATCCTTGAGGGGGCCACTTAGCGCTCTGGGGCAAAATCAGTACTTGGTCCTGCTAGTGAAGGCAGGGGGCTGGACTCCATGACCTTTCAGGGTCCCTTCCAGTTCTAGGAGATGGGATATCTCCATATATATATATATATAGCAGGTTCATGGGAAGTAGGCATGTGGGCATGAAGCCAGAGGGGGAGACAGTTCCATTTCCCAGCTCCTCTGGCCTTTCCTCTCCTTGACTTGCCTATAAAACATCTCAAATTATTATTATTTGTATTACCATTGCATTTAGGAGCCATAGTCATGGACCAGGACCCCATTGTGCCAGGCACTATACAAACACAGAACAAAAAGATGATCCTTGCCTCACAGAGCTTACATTTAAGTATAAGACTAGAAACTGGTGGACATAGATGGGTAAATGGGGGAGTACAAGGAGAGTGGGGTGACAATAGGGCTCAGCATGATAGGCAGTGGCATAGCAGGCATCAAGTGTTGTGTAGGCATCACGGCTAAGGAGGGTTTTAGAGAAAGATAATGAGAGAGCTTTGCAGACATTTATGGGGAGGAACAGCATGGGATAAAGCAAGAAAATTTAAAAAATGTGTGATGGAGGCTGGCATCATGGGCTGATTGAAGGTAGAGGCTGACCTCTCAATAGTAAATGAAAGTTGATAGGGTAGTATGGGGATAAGGGCCTTGAAAGTGAAGACAAGAAAGTTACATTTGATGCAATAGAGAAGGGTGAGCTAGTGAAGGAATACAAGGAGAGGGATAACATAGTCAAAGTGTTAGGCTAGGAAAATGATCCCAGCATTCTGAATGGAAATGAGTGGGAAAAGATTGCAATTGTTGAGGCTAGAGAAAAGGATGTTGCGGTAATCGAGGTGCAAGATCATGTGATCATGGATAAGTTTTAGCTGTGTGGATGGATAGGAAAAGCTTTATCTTAGAGATGTGATGCAGAAAGAATTGGCAAGATTTGACATAGACTGGATTTGAAGACCTAGAGGGAGGTTTGAGTCAAACAGAGTTACAGGCCTGAATGATAGGTAGGATAATGGTTTTTCCACAATGGTTGAGAGAGGAGGTAACAGGGAGGGTTTTGGAGGGAAGAGTAAGAACTCTGTTTTAGACATATTGAGCTTGAACTGACAGCTAGACATCCATGAGCAGATGTTAGAGAAACAGGCCAAGATTTTAGTTTGCAAAGATACACACAGGTCTGGAGTAGAGAGGTACATCTGTGAATTGTCAGCATGGAGATGGTAGTAGAATTTGTATTTGCAGATGAGATTACCCAGTGATAAGAGGGAGGGAGAAGAGAAGGGGAGCAAGAACAGAACCCTGTTGAGCCCGTAGAGAAAACTGGAGGGCAGATGAGGAATATTTTCCAAAGGACACACTGAAGAAGTGATTAGAGAGGTAGAAGGAGAACTAGGAGAGAACAGTCATGGAAGTAAAGGGAGGACAATACTTCAAGAAGAAGAGCATGGTCAACAGTGGCGAAGGCATCTGAAAGGTCAATGAGCATGAGGATGGAGTACTGGTTCTGATTTAATCTTCCATAAAAGCTGAGATCGGAGGAGGCAGTACGTGCAGCAAGTAGTTGAGATCTCTTGTGGAGTGGGCCTGGGGTTTGAAGTTAGTGATCAGGGCTAGAGATTTGGAGCCAAAACTAGAGAGGGAACAGAAGAGCCAGTAAAAAAGAAAAAGAAAAATCATTGGTGCTCATTTAAAAACTACACACCCAGCAGATTAATCAATGCTCAAATCCTGGCTAACACTCAGAACTTGTCTTGCAAAACAGAAGGAGCCCCTCCAATATAAGCTTGTGAGCATCTGCTGAAGAAAGCTCAAGTATCTACAAATGTGAATATGTAAAAATTCACAGGAAAGAACTGAACTCAGACTCACAACATGTACTTATGAATTCATTCAGCATATCTGTAACTATTTACCTGAAGAAGAGCTCTGTGTAAGCTCAAACGCTTGTCACTCTCACCAGCAGAAGTTGGCCCAATATATTACCTCACTCACCTTTTATCTCTTAATATCCTGGGTTAATATCCAACATGGCTACAATAATACTTCATACTGTTTATATATCTATACTCATGATGTATATATTAAACTGTAAAGATATTCCAATATTTATATAAAAGTACCTTAATGGTTACTTTATCATAATAATTTTCTTAGTTTAAGGGTTATGTTAATCAGTGAAACAATCTAACTGTAAGTTAATGTTTTTTCAGTGAAAATTAACTTCCTGTAATTGTGACAAACATGCAGAAGTGTTATATCTGTAGGAACTAATGTTGGGACAACTCTTGCTTTTATTGATGACAGTTGCAAAATTCCCATTTATTGTAATGGATGTTGAATATGTCCCGAAATGAAATAGCCATATGCAATCTTCCAACTGGTGTTTGTTCACTTGTCATGTCTACTGATTATTCTAACAATACTAATGCAAATATGGTTCTTTTATTCAATAGGGTATCACATTTGATGAGTTCAGATCATTTTTCCAGTTTTTGAACAACCTAGAAGATTTTGCAATTGCAATGCAAATGTATAATTTTGCAAATCGTTCTATAGGACAAGGTGAGAATTATTACTTTTTTGTTAGTAAGTGATAAAAACAGATCTTTTGTGCAACTTGCAGTCCTGCACTTGTCCTAACAATTTTTCATCATAACTGGATATTACTAGGAAAATAGGATATAACTGTTTTACTTGATATTTGAAAATAAAAATACATCTGCTGTTTATCAGAAGATAGTGCTGTCTTTTTCACCACTTTAGATGAACATTGTCATTTAAACAGATGCCATCAGTGCAACCTAATTTAATCATTCTTTTTCCTTTAAAAACTGAAAAATATTTAGCTGAACTTGATTAATACTAATTATTTCCTTATTTTGCTAATTAATGTTTTATTAGTGTGCCTAGAGATCTGTTGCAATTTTAGAAGATATTATACATACAACGCATAGACTCATAAACTTTAAGCCCAGAAGAGACCATTGTGACCATCTACTCTGATCACCTGCACCTCATAGGCCACATAATCTCACCAACCACCTCTGGTAATAGATCCATAATCTCTGGCTGAATTACTGAAATCCTCAAATCATGATTTAAAGACTTCCACTTACAGAGAATCAGGGCCGGCTCTTCCACTAGGCGACCCTAGGCAGTCGCCTAGGGCGGCAGGATTTGGGGGGGGGCGGCATTTTGCTGCCCTTGGCGGAAATTCAGCGGCGGGGGGGTCCTTCCGCTCCGGAAATTCGGCGGCGGGTCCTTCACTCGCTCTGGCGAGTGAAGGACCCGCCGCCAAAGTGCCCCGAAGGCATGGAGTAGAAGGACCCCCACCGCCGAAGACCCCAGGCCCCCGAATGCTCAGAAGAGGAGTGCTGCCGCCTAGGGCGGCAAAAACCCTGGCGCCACTCCTGCAGAGAATTCACCATTTACTCTGCTTTAAACCAGCAAGTGACCTGTGCCTGATGCTTCAAAGGAAGGGAGAAAAACCCCAGGGTCTCTGCCAATCTGACCTGGGGGGAAATTCCTTCCCAACCCCAAATATAGTGATCAGTTGGACCCTGAGCATGTTGGCAAGACCTCCCAGACAGACACCTGGGAAAGAATTCTCTGTAGTAGAGCCCTCCCTATCTACGACCATTGGGGATATTTGCTACTAGCAGTTACAGATGGGCCACATGCCATTGTAGGCAATCTCATCATACCAACCCCTCCATAAACTTTTCATGCTCAGTCTTGAAGCCAGTTAGGTTTTTTGCTCCCCTTGGAAGACTGTTCCAGAACTTCACTCCTCTGATGGTTACAAACCTTCATCTAATTTCAAGCCTCAACTTGTTGATGGCCAGTTTTGTATCCATTTGTACTTGTGTCAACATTGGCACTTAACTTAAATAACTCCTCCCCCTCCCTGGGATTTATCCTTCTGATGTATTTATAGAGAGCAATCATATCTCCCTTCAGCGTATCTCCCTTCAGCCTTTGTTTGGTTAGGCTAAATAGGCCAAGCTCCTTGTATCGCCTCTCATTAGTAGGCTTTTCATTCCTCTGATCATCCTAGTAGCCCTTCTCTGCACCTGTTCCAATTTGAATTCATCTTTCTTAAACATGGGAGACCAGAACTTCACACAGTGTTCCAGAGGTCTCACCAGTGCCTGTATAATGGCAATAACACTTCCCTGTCTCTACTGGAAATACCTCGCCTGATGCATCCTAGGATTGCATTAACATTTTTTCACAGCTTCATCGTGATGGCGGCTCACAGTCATCCTGTGATCAATCAGTACATCCAGGTCTTTCTCCTCCTCTGTCACTTCCAACTGATACATCCCCAGCATATTATAAAAAATGCTTGTTGTTAGTCCCTAAGTATGTGACCTTGAACTTTACACTATTAAATTTCATTCCATTTCTATTACTCCAGCTTTCAAGGTCATCCAGCTCTTGTATAATATTCCAGTTCTCCATACTGGCAGTACCTCTCAACTTTGTGTCATCCTCAAATTTTATTAGCATACTCCCACTTCCTGTGCCAAGGTCATGAATGAAAATGTTAAATAAGAGTGGTCCCAACACCGATCCCTGACAAACTCCACTAGTGACCTCCCTCCAGCCTGACAGTTCACCTTTCAGCATGTCCCGCTGGAGTCTCCCCAATCTTCATCAATTCCTTATCCACCTTTCAGTGCTCATATTAATCCACATCTTCTCCAATTTAACTAATACTTTCCCATGTGAAACTGCATCAAATGCCTTATTGAAATCCAAGAAGATTAGATTGCTGCCTTTCTTTTGTCTAAAAAATCAGTTATCTTCTCAAAGAAAGAGCTCAGGTTGGTCTAGCACGATCTACCTTTTATAAAACCATGTATTTTATTCCAGTTACTGTTTTCTTCTATGTCCTTAACTACTTTCTCTTTCAAAATTTGTTCCAGGCCCTTGTATACAGTTGAGGTCAAACTAACGGGTTTGAAGTTTCTTGGTTTGCTTTTTTCCCCTTTCTTAAAAATAGGTACTATATTAGCAATTCTCCAGTAATAGGGTAGGACCCCCGATTTTACAAATTCATTAACTCCCCTCTATCCCTCCCCTCCATCAATATTGTCCTCAAATAATCTTTATAATCTTGCTTCATTTGTTAAAGAAAATACATACATAAGTGTAGATTTGGGCTCGTATTTGCAATACTTACAACTTTCAAACAATTACCACATTTCTCAGTTCCTTCTCATAGTGCCTATGGGATACAATTTTCCATGTTTGGCTTCTGCCCATAGGGGTGTGTGTGGGGGGGAGGGGAGGAGCAATGGCACATAAAAAGCCTGTAGTGAGGGGTGCATGTTATAAACTTGAACGGTTGATTGGATCATAAACTTATAAGCAACTGAAAAATTGCTTCTGAACATTCTCAGAAGTATCTGCACGATCTTTCATCTCCAAACTTGGTACACCACCTAACGTGTACCAATAGGGCTTTTGTCTTTGGATAGTGGATCAAGAAAAAAGCTTAGAGGGGAAGTCCCACCTAAATCTAGGGTCCTTTATATATAATAAAAGCGTGATATACTGCATCAGATCTCTGTTATGATACGCTTTCCAATTATATGATTACACACAATATAATACATTTTGTAAATTGTAATCTATGTATTAAATTCTCTGCTGGTGTAAATTAATTGATTTCAATTAATCTACATCAGTTTTCACCAAAGAATCTGACCCTATATTTTTTTTCCTATACAACTTTTGATATCCTTACTTTTGACTGCTTAAATGTGCAAATATAACTTAGCAATAACATCATTTTTGCATTTCATTACATATAGTTCAATAGGAAAGTTTACGCTGAAGAGGGTATATCACAACATGTAAGCTTTTATGATATATCGAAAAATTAAAACACATAATATGACTTCTATGTTTTACTTTTTTCTTTTGATGTATTGTTTACATAGATGAATTCAAGCGTGCTGTGTATGTAGCTACAGGCCTGAAGCTTTCAGCACATTTGGTGAACACAGTCTTCAAGATCTTTGATGTTGACAGAGATGACCAGCTGAGTTATAAAGAATTTATTGGCATTATGAAGGACAGATTGAATCGAGGGTTCAGGGTAAGAATATCAATATTATGTTTATTTTAATTGATTCAGAATTGTCAAAGTAGTGAAAGTAGCCTGTGAACTAACAGCTGATTGAATCTTTATATTTTGAAAAACTTAGGAAACAGTCTGTAAGATTAATCTCTTCCTGATTTGTAGAAGTTTGTTATTCTGGGAGAACCATAGATGGGGTGCAGGGTGTGCCTTTACAGTACAGGACCACCTCGGAAGTGCAGAGTGCTGTCCTATACACGCTGCCATTTCTGCTGGTTGGTGTGGAGTGGTTTGGGGTTGGAGGTTTTAACAGGTACTGTGTTTGTGCCTGGACCATTGGCAGAGGAGAAAAGAGGAAGGTGCCTTCCACCTGAGTCCTTGTGTATCTGTGCAAAGGCAGTTACTGACAATGGGTGTCTGCAACAGATACAGCTGATCAAGGTTTTAATTAGTGAAATTAACAATTAGTGAAATCATGCTGAGCATGATTAGCTGCAAGTGTAGCCATGGACCAAACTATATTTCTGTGTTCAGCACTAGTTAAGACTCTCTTTTCAGCAGCAGCTGTGAGGCTTGGGATTTTTTGTTTGTTTGTTTGTTTTTGTATAAACAGGGTTATTGTGGCCCACAGCTACTTTTTGATAATTTAGGTCCGTTTCTAGCAGATTTAAAGTCAACATTTCAACCCAGAAAGATGGGTAGGGAATAGGAAATCACTTGGTAAAAGTTGGAGAAAATGAGCCTGTAAACTGACTGGAGCTTTGCCATGGGGCAGACCTGTAAACCTCACTACTCTCTACACTCTTCCCAGTCCACCAGCAAAGGAAGGAAATTTTGGGAGTGTCAAAGTTTAAAGGAGAATTTTTAAATAACATTGGACAATTGGGACCTACACCTGAACATCGTTGCACAGTGGTGTTACGTGATTGCATAGCTATTTTGCTAGACTTATGAGTTGATTTGGGATTTAGAAATAATTTTAGATTTTATTTTTAAATGGAGCAGTTAGAAAAATTCATGTATCATTTTAGAATGACCATATGAAGTCCCACGTTTTTCTTACTGTTTTTTATATAGCAATATCACAAGTTATTTATTTAAATTTAGTTTTTAAATGTAATATGCTCTTTTCAAACTGACAATATAACCATTTAGATATAAGCTTTAAACTCATACTATAGAGCACAGTACTTGTTAAATTGAAATTTGGATTTGTTTTTTCATAATATTTTACCCACTGTATTACTCAATTTTAAAGTAGAATAGATTTCTAAATTGACTAATTAATGTTAGGTCTTGTGTAGAAGGTGATGTTGAATCTCGTAGGTGGCTTGGCTTTCTTTGTTGTTTTTTGACCCTGTGAAGAAAACATGTTGATAGCATTCCTTCAGAAATGGTGACACAAATGTATTTCCTGCTGATGCTCAAACCATAATTTTTTTTCTTGATAATGTGGAAGTATAGTTGTTTTATAACCATTAGTTAATCATGCAGTTAAACATCTATGTTAACTAATTGTAAAGGTGTAGTATATGTTAACTTAAGCAATGCATAGAGTAGTTACTAAATAATTCTTGTGAATATGGAGTATATGTATGCTTCTTTTTAATATTATTAAAAAGCAGGACAGAAATCAAATATAAGCTTTAAAAGTCATCTTTGTCAGACACTATTTTGCTTTCCATGTACCATGCTTTCCTTATAGGCAACTTGAAAAGCTCTTGGCTCACAAAATAGGGAGTATACTGCACACGCTAGGCTAAATTGTGATATCTTTACTCAGACTGAGTGGCACCTTGCTCCACAAGTGATCCCATTGATTTCAGTGGAACTACTCTGGGAATCAGGTGCTACTCACAGTGTGTAAGGGTATCAAAATTTGGTCCCATACTATAGGGACAACAATGATATAGTCACTTTTATTTTTTAATTGTATTTATTTATTTTTCTTACAAGGGTTATAACTACACATTGTCTTGTCATATGATTCCTAAAAATATATTATTTCCGCCGGGAAAGTAGAACTCCAGGACATTCTAGAAATAAACTTCATGGTGCGAGTATCACTTTTTAGCAAGGTTTCAGAAGTAATGCAGAAAACATGTCAGCATATACCATGTGTAAGTAATGGTGTCTGTTGTAAACCTCTTGCAAAATTCTCTTTTTTTTTAAATAAAGTTGTCATAACTTTAAAGGGAAGGGTAATAGCTGTCCTGTGTACAGTACTATAAATCCCTCCTGGCCAGAGACTCCAAAATCCTTTTCCCTGTAAAGGGTTAAGAAGCTCAGGTAACCTGGCTGGCATCTGACCTAAAGGACCAATAAGGGGACAAGATACTTTCAAATCTTGGGGGGGGAAGGCTTTTGTTTGTGTTCTTTGTTTTGGGACGGTGTTCGTTCTCGGGGACTGAGAGGGACCAGACATCAATCCAGGTTCTCCACATCTTTCTAAACAAGTCTCTCCTATTTCAAACTTGTAAGTAAATAGCCAGGCAAGGCGTGTTAGTTTTCCTTTGTTTTCTCAACTTGTAAATGTACCTTTTACTAGAGTGTTTATCTTTGTTTGCTGTACTTTGAACCTGAGACTAGAGGGGAGTCCTCTGAGCTCTTTAAGTTTGATTACCCTGTAAGGTTAATTTCCATACTGATTTTACAGAGATGATTTTTACCTTTTTCTTTAATTAAAGCCTTCTTTTTAAGAACCTGATTGATTTTTCCTTGTTCAAGATCCAAGGGGTGGATCCTGACTCACCAGGAGTTGGTGGGAGGAAGGAGGGGGAATGGTTAATTTCTCCCTGTTGTAGATCCCAAGGGGGGTTGGAACTGATTCACCAGGAGTTGGTGGGAGGAAGGAGGGGAATGGTTAATTTCCCCTTGTTTTAAATCCAAGGGGTTGGATTTGTTTTCACCAGGGATTTGGTGAAGGTTTTTCAAGGTTTCCCAGGGAGGGAATCCATTGAAAATGGTGGCAGCCGAACCAGAGCTAAGCTGGTAATTAAGCTTAGAAGTTTTCATGCAGGCCCCTACATTTGTACCCTAAAGTTCAAAGTGGGGATCTCAGTCCTGACAAAAGTCTAATAAAAAACAAACAAACATTATTGAGTTGTAGAATGAAAAGGAAAAAGGGCATAGCATGTAGCACCTTACTGCTTTTTACGTGCCCAAATTGGCAGGAAGTATCTATGATCTTTCAAGCTGCAGAAAGTTGCAGATATGGCCTCAGTGGCCAGGATAATTTCTTTCCAACTAATTTGACCTTGCAGAATTATACAGTATTTATTGTTGCCAAAGCAAGTACATTGTAACCCTTTAGCCACGATTATAGTCGCATTTATAGTGTGCTGAAGCAGTTGTCTCATGCTAAACTGAAATTAACATATAAGTAACAAAGCTAAGGGATGGTAGGAAGGAAAACAGCACAATAAAGATAATGGATTTCAAGAAGTCAGACTTTAGCAAACTCAGGGAATTGGTAGGTAAGACCATGGGAAGCAAGTGTAAGGAGAAAAACAGTTCAAGAGAGATGGCAGATTTTCGAAGAGACATTATTAAGAGCACAAGAGCGAACTATCCCACTGCAAAGGAAAGATAGAAAGTATGGCAAGAGTCCACCCTGGCTTAACAAGGACATCTTCAATGATTTGAAACTCAAGAGTCCTACAAAAAGTGGAAAATAAATCAAATTACAAAGGATGAATATAAATAAAAAACACAAGCAAGTGGTGACAAAATTAGAAAGGTCAAGGCACAAAATGAGTTTAAATTATCTAGAGACATAAAGGGTAACATGAAAACCCCAAGGATAGGGTAGGTCTGTTAATTCAGTGGGGGGGGGGAGAACAATAACAGGAAATATGGAACTGGCAGAAGTGCTAAATTACTTTCATGTTTCAGTTTTCACCAAAAAGATTAGTGTCAACTGGATATCTAACTTAATGAATGCCAGTGAAAATTAGGCATGAGCAGAGGCTAAAATAGGAAAGAACAAGTTGAAAATTACTTAGACAAGTTAGATGTCTTCAAGTCACCAAAGCTTGATGAAATACATTCTAGAATACTCAAGAAGCTGACTGAGGAGATATCTGAGCCATTAGCAATTATCTTTGAAAAGTCATGGAAGATAGGACAGATTCCGGAGGACTGGAAAAGGGCAAATATAGTGCCCATCTATAAAAAGGGAATAAGGACAACCCAGGGAATTACAGACCAATCAACTTAACTTCAGTACCCATAAAGATAATGGAGCAAATAATTAAGCAATCAATTTGCAGACACCTAGAAAATAATAAGTCAGTATGGATTTGTCAAGAACAAATTGTGTCAAATCAACCTAATTGCTTTCTTTGGCTTGTGGATAGGGCGGAAGTGGTAGATGTGGTATATCTTGACTTTAGTAAGGCTTTTGATATTGTCTCACATGATCTGCTCATAAACAAACTAGGGAAATACAACTGATATGGAGCTACTATAAGGTGGGTGCATAACTGGTTGGAAAACCATTCCCAGAGAGTAGTTATCAGTGACTCACAGTCAAGCTGGAAGGGCATAACGAGTGGGGTCCTGTAGGGATCAGTCCTGGGTCCGGTTCTGTTCAATATCTTCATCAGTGATTTAGATAATGGCATAGAGAGTACATTTATAAAGTTTGCAGGCGATACTAAGCTGGGATGGGTTGCAAGTGCTTTGGAGGATAGGATTCAAATTCAAAATGATCTGGACAAACTGGAGAAATGGAAGTAAATAGGGTGAAATTCAACAAGGACAAGTACAAAGTACTCCGCTTGGGAATGAACAATCAGTTACACACATACAAAATCGGAAATAACTGCCTAGGAAGGAGTACTGCAGAAAGGTATCTGGAAGTCATAGCAGATCACAATCTAAATATGCGTCTACAGTGTAACACTGTTGCAAAAGAAAGCGAACATCATTCTGCATATGCGGGAGTGTTGTAAGCAAGACACAAGAAGTAATTCTTCTGCTCTATTCCACTCTGATTAGGCCTCAACTGGATTATTGTGTCCTGGGTGCTACATTTCAGGAAAGATGTGGACAAATTGAAGAAAGTCCAGAGAAGAGCAACAAAAAGTTATTAAAAGTCTAGAAAACATGAACTGTGAGGGAAGATTGAAAAAACTAGGTTTGTTTAGTCTGAAGAAGAGAAAACTGAGGGGGAACATGATAATAGTTTTCAAGTATTTAAAATGTTGTTACAAGGAGGAGGGAGAAAAATTGTTCTCCTTAACATCTGAGACTAGGGCAAGAAGCAATGGGCTTAAAAGGCAGCAAGGTAGGTTTAAGTTGGACATTAGGAATAAATTCCTAACTTTCAGGGTGATTAAGCACTGGAATAAATTGCCTATCAAGGTTGTGAAATCTCCATCTTTGGAGATTTTGAAGAGCAGATTAAACCAAACACCTGTCAGGTATGGTCTAGGTAATGTTTAATCCTGCCTTGAGTGCTGGGAACTGGACTAGAAGACCTCTCGATTCTAGAAGACCTTCCAGTCCTACGATTCTATAAAGTGGTTTCTTAATAAATATAATGATGTGTTAAGTCCATAGCAAGTTTTGCAAATTCCATTTGCTAAGAACATAACTGGGTGAGACTAATAGCCCTCTAGCCCAGTATCCTGTCTTCTGACAGTGGCCAGAACTAGATGCTCCAAAGTGAATGAGCAGAATGAACAGGCAATTATCAAGCGATCCATCCGCTATCATCCCCAGAGCATGGGGTTGCATCCGGGAACAGCTTGGCTAAGAGCCGTTGATGGACCTATCCTCCATGAACATATCTAATTCTTTTTTGAATCCAGTTATACTTCTGTCTTTCACATAATCTCCTGGTAATGAGTTTGACAGTTTGACTGTGCATTGTGTGAAGAAGTACTTCCTTGTGTTTGTTTTAAACCTGGTGCCTATTCATTTCATTGGGTGACCCCCCCTTGGTTCTTGTGTTATGTGAAGGGGTAAATAACATTTCCCTATTCACTTTCTCCATGCCATTCATGATTTTATAGACCTCTATCATATCCCCCCTTAGTCATCTCTTTTCTAAACTGAACAGTCCCAGTCTTTTTAATCGCTCCTCAGATGGAAGTTATTCCATACCCCTAATCCTTTTAGCAGGGCCGGCTCCAGGCACCAGCTTCTCAAGCAGGTGCTTGGGGTGGCCGCTCCAGAGAGGGGCGGCACGTCCAGGTATTCGGCGGCAATTCGACGGACGGTCCCTCACTCCACCTGGGAGCGAAGGACCTCCCGCTGAATTGCCGCCGCAGATCGCGATCACGGCTTTTTTGTTTGTTTGTTTTTTATTTTGGCTGCTTGGGGCGGCCAAAACCCTGGAGCCGGCCCTGCTTTTAGTTGCCCTTCTCTGTACTTTTTCCAATTCCAATATACCGTTTTTGAGATGGGGCAACCAGAACTGTAGCCAGTATTCAAAGTGTGGACATACATGGATTTATATAGTGGCATTATGGTATTTTCTGTCATATTGTGAATCCCTTTCCTAATGGTTACTAACATTGTTAGCTTTTATGGATAAAAGAAGACTAATAGCTTCTGCTGATACAATGTTTTATATCTGCAGAGAAGCATTTGGCAGGTCAAACTTTATGAAGGTCAAATTTAAACTTATAAAGTCCAGATTCAGAGTTTTAATATTTTAATATGAAATACCATACACCCACATAAGTCACATCAGTCTTTGTTATTAGCTAAAAATATCTAGTAAGAAGGAGTAATAGAAACTAAATAACAGCAGGCATCTGTTTGGAGTGTGGCTTTTCTAAATGGCAATTCTTTTCTGTATAATAAGTAGTTCTTGCAATTATAGATGATTCCCTTCAATCAGAGGCCCTCCTGTATTGTAGCTTCTCATGTTAGTTATAAAACCCGGCAGTTTTTACTGTAGTTTCTCATAATAGCCAAGTAAGCTTCAATTTACTACATTTTAGAAAGACCCTGCAATTGTATCTTTTGAATTGACATGTCATGTGACTGTTTTGATATTGTTATGATGATTAATAAGAGAAAAAATCCTCTTCACTTTGAGTGCTGCCTTGAAAGGAAAAATAATATTCTGGTTTTTTGATTAGTTGTTTAAGCAATATTTCCTAATAATGGATTCTTTAAAAATTCTGTTTTATTGAGGATGTTTTGCCTGAAAGAAAAGCTTATGGTTATTACAATTAATAGTAAGTATTTTAGCACAAAGTGTTCTGTGGCCACATTAAGCCTGAATAAAGCAAGTGCACTTAGTAAAGCACCAGGCTAAGTGAACTGGAATTCTAAAAAGATACTGTCAGGACTGTAGGTTTTACTCTATATAAGGGATCATTCACTTGAATGTCAGTTAAAGGACAAAAAGTTATGGGGATGGAGAGAGGACCAGATACTAATCTTTATACAGAATTAACAAGTATACACAGTAATTTTCTCTTCCATTGTCTAACACTGTCTACTTGTCTGACTGGATTACTTAACACTATAAATTAGATGTCTATAACAATTAAAACATTATGTAAACTAAATTTCCAGTACCTGCCTTCATAAATGGAACATTCAAGAAACTAGCATAGACATAAAACAGTTGAATGTCTAATAGGTTTTATATTATTTAACAAAATGTATCTCTCTTTTTCAAGTATGCGACTTAACGTTAAAAGATAACTGTTATAATGTGAGAGAGGGGGTTTAATTTGAAAACTGCTTTTGAGATGATCTGATGTATTTAACTGCCACCCAGTGGTCAGTCAGAATATTGCCATAGGTTTTTTGTTAAAGCTTGTACAAATATTATATAGTAGGAAGGCATAACAATGAAAACTATTTTCCTTGTTTTTTGCTTGATTGAAGATAATGATTTTCATATATTTTGTTTTAAAAAATAATGCTAAACCATTTCCCTCTCCTTTATAAATTTTATTTTCAATTACAATTCATTTGAAATATAAAGACTGAATGATAAAAACGTTTTACTTATAATTGACTATATACTCTGACTAACTTCTAGCAATTTGTCGTTTAATCCCCATTGTTTTGTATTTTCATGCCACTGTTGTCTTTTGCTTACCTCTGGCTGCCTTCACATGTTGTCTGCATCTGCACACTTCTCCATCTTCTGCTCCACAGGGATACAAAACTGTACAGAGGTATACCACTTTCAAAGCCTGCGTGAAGAAGGAACTCTATAGCAGATAAGTTACGGTATGTGGTAGCTGCTTAGTCTCTCTGAGTGTGCTAGCATGCTGATGGGAATGACTGCATGTTAAACAGCCACCATTATGTTTTCCCATTACAGAATTAAGGAATAGATTATCAGAATGTGATCGTCATAGTATTTTACAAGGTCATATAATTCTATTTTTAGACTTAAGACTATCTCAGGCTATCATTGTTTTGTTGGCTTATTGCTTTGTTTGTACTGTATTCAAGAAAACACTTCTTCTCCCTCTCCCACAGCACAGATTTTGTGAGTTTCTGTTGGTATTTTCTGTCTGTTCTGTAACTAGTTTTAATCATGCTTCAGATAACTCTGTATGATATATATGGTAGTAAATATTTGTATAGTAAAGGTAGATTTTCCCTCCTCCCACTGAGAAATAGTTATTTAATTTAATTCCACTTTAGTTTGAAAATGTACATATTTTTAATAGCTTGATGTATTTCTAACATTGCTACTTGAACTATCTTTCTGTAGAAAGCAGGTGTTGGTGCTTTTTTGTGATTTAAGGTTATAAATGCCAGTGTTTATTCCTTTCTGTGCATAATAATTATATATTGTATAATAGCTACTCATAGGGGCATCAACAACTAGTTTAGGTCCCAAACATAGTTTATGAACAGAGTGGGGGAAAGGGGCCTATTAGAATCTGGACCCACATGCCACTGTACAATCACAAATCTGTTGCAAGTGAAAACAATCGCTGGGTCCCATGTGCTTCCAAACCAACTGGGTCTGGCTAGAGCAGGGGTAGGCAACTTATGGCATGCGTGCCAAGGGCGGCACACGAGCTGATTTTCAGTGGCACACTCACTGCCCGGGTCCTGGCCACCAGTTCGGGGGGCTCTGCATTTTAATTTCATTTTAAATGAAGCTTCTTAAACATTTTAAAAACCGTATTTACTTTACATACAACAATAGTTTAGTTATATATTATAGACTTCTAGAAAGAGACCTTCTAAAAACGTTAAAATGTATTACTGGCACGCAAAACCTTACATTAGAGTGAATAAATGACGACTCGGCACACCACTTCTGAAAGGTTGCCGACCCCTGGGCTAGAGTGTACTAACTGTTTTAGCTCTGGAACCGTAGGCCAGACTCAAGACCACCTGTCTTATGTCCTTCCTTGGAACATGAGATGCTGCCATCCAGCTGCCATAGACCCTCCCTATGGCTTGGGAGGCCTCAGAGTCTGAGGCCTCCCAAACGCCCCACTCTCCATCCCAGTCATTTACACACGCTGCTGTAGAGCTCCACCTAGGCTCTCGGCTTCTAGTTTAACCCACTTGGGGATAACCTAGCAGGGAAGCAGGAACACATGCTTAGCAATAGAATTTCTTAACCATAATTACTTTACTCTTAAAGCATTTAAGAGTTACAGATCTTTGAAAACCACAAAACCCTTTGAGAAGCACCCTCCCCTAGTCTTATCTCACCCTTCCTGTGGGTCTGAGGTTTGTCAGTGTTTCAGGCTGTGCAGAGTTCCTCCTGCCCTCTCTCCTTCAAGTTGTTTTTCTTGTAGCAATTAACGTTCCCTGCACAGAGCAGAATGAGGCCACTGTCTGTGAGCCATATACTCAGACTGAGAAGCTATATGCCCACCAGTCATGCTTGCCCCTTTTCCCCTTCAGGACCTTGTGTAGAAAGCCCATTGTTGCAAACAAAGTTGTTGGCCCCAGATTGGGGTTTTAGTGGCTCTTAAGGGGAACATCTATATAGCAGCTTGTCATTCCCCGCTTGGGTAGATGTACATGTGCTAGCTCTGTTTGAACTAGTGCCTAAAAATAGCAGTGTGGCCATGGCAGCATTGGCATCAACTTGGGCTAGCTAGCTGTGCATGTACCCAGGGACTCAGGTGGGATTGTACTCGGACAGCTACTCTGAGCCAACACCCGTGTAGCTGCAGCTATATTGCTAATTTTAGTATGCTAGCTCAAGCAGAGCTAGTGCATGCAGGTCTACCTGAGCTGAGAATTACACATCCCAACTGCTGTGTTAGATGTACCCTTAGTATTAGTCCTTCAGCAAGGTATCAAACACCTTTGCTGGGCAGGGCAGCTCTCAGGAGTGTAGTACAATAAGTTGTCTTTGGGTATGTGCAGGCTTGTGCTGTCCGTATCCAATATTTCCACACACTCACAAGATAGAGCTCAAAATTTGACTCAGACATATCCCACTCAGTCACGTAAGAAACTTAGATTTCCATTCCATACGGCTAAATGCATTGCCTTGCATGGTGTCAAGTATCAGAGGGGTAGCAGTGTTAGTCTGAATCTGTAAAAAGCAACAGAGGGTCCTGTGGCACCTTTGAGACTAACAGAAGTATTGGGAGCATAAGCTTTTGTGGGTAAGAACCTCACTTCTTCAGATGCAAGTAATGGAAATCTCCAGAGGCAGGTATAAATCAGTATGGAGATAACGAGGTTAGTTCAATCAGGGAGGGTGAGGTGCTCTGCTAGCAGTTGAGGTGTGAACACCAAGGGAGGAGAAACTGCTTCTGTAGTTGGATCGCCATTCACAGTCTTTGTTTAATCCTGATCTGATGGTGTTGAATTTGCAAATGAACTGGAACCACCTGATCAGCATCCTATACAGCAAACAGAAAAACATCAAGAAAGAGCTCTCCAACCTGGAGACTTTCATAAATAACCAACCCTCCACACAAATGGACTTTACTAAAATAAGACAGGAGATCTACATTACACACTTCACCTCTCTACAAAGGAAAAAGGACAGTAAGCTGTCTAAAATCCTACCTGCTACATGGGGCCACAACAGGGGTACCCCTAACTCACCCAGCAATATCGTCAATTTATCCAGCTACACACTCAACCCAGCAGAAGAGTCTGTCCTATCTCGGGGGCTCTCCTTTTGCCCCAGCACCCCCACGAACATGATACAGTTCTGTAGTGATCTGGAAGCCTACTTTCGCCGCCTCCGACTCAAAGAATATTTTCAAGATAACACTGAACAGCGCACTGCTACACAGATACCCTCCCACCAACAACACAGGAAGAAGAACTCCACATGGACTCCTCCTGAGGGTCGAAATGACAGTCTGGACCTATACATAGAATGCTTCCGCCGACGTGCACAGGCAGAAATTGTGGAAAAACAACATCACTTGCCTCATAACCTAAGTCGTGCAGAACGCAATGCCATCCACAGCCTCAGAAACCACCCTGACATTATCATCAAAGAGGCTCAGAAAGGAGGTGCTGTTGTCATCATGAACAGGTCTGACTACCAGAAGGAGGCTGCCAGACAACTCTCCAATACTAAATTCTACAGGCCACTTTCCTCAGATCCCACTGAGGAATACACTAAGAAACTGCTCAGGACAGTCCCTACACTAACACAGGAACAAATCAACATACCCTTAGAGCCCCAACCGGGGTTATTCTATCTACTACCTAAGATCCACAAACTTGGAAATCCTGGACGCCCCATCATCTCGGGCATTGGCACTCTCACTGAAGGACTGTCTGGATATGTGGACTCCCTACTCAGACCCTAGGCCACCAGCACTCCCAGCTATCTCCGTGACACCACAGATTTCCTGAGAAAACTACAATGCATTGGTGACCTCCCAGAAAACACCATCCTAGCCACCATGGATGTAGAGGCTCGCTATACAAACATCCCACATACAGATGGAATACAAGCTGTCAGGAACAGTATCCCTGATGATAACACAGCACAACTTATTGCTGAGCTCTGTCACTTTATCCTCACGCACAATTATTTCAAATTTGGTCACAATATATACCTCCAGACCAGTGGCACCACTATGGGCACCCGCATGGCCCCACAATATGCCAACATTTTTATGGCTGACCTGGAACAACGCTTCCTCAGCTCTCGTCCACTCATGCCCCTTCTCTACCTACGCTATATTGATGACATCTTCATCATCTGGACCCATGGGAAGGAGACCCTGGAAGAATTCCACCATGATTTCAACACCCCACCATCAACCTCAGCCTGGACCAATCTACACGGGAGGTCCACTTCCTAGACACCACCGTACAAATAAGCGATGGCCACATTAACACCACCCTATACCGAAAACCCACCGACCGCTACGCCTACCTTCATGCCTCCAGCTTCCACCCCGGTCACACCACACAATCCATCGTCTACAGCCAAGCACTGAGGTACAATCGCATCTGCTCCAACCCCTCAGACAGAGACCAACACCTACAAGATCTTCACCAAGCATTCTCAAAACTACAATTCCCACACAAGGAAATAAAGAAACAAATCAACAGAGCCAGACGTGTACCCAGAAGCCTCCTGCTACAAGATAGGCCCAGAAGAGAAACCAACAGAACTCCACTGGCCATCACCTACAGTCCTCAGCTTAAACCTCTCCAACACATCATCAGTGATCTACAACCCATCCTGGACAATGATCCCTCACTTTCACAGACCTTGGGAGGCAGGCCAGTCCTCGCCTACAGACAACCTGCCAACCTTAAGCATATTCTCACCAGCGACCACGCACTGCACCATAACAACTCTAACTCAGGAACCAACCCATGCAACAAACCTCGATGCCAACTCTGCCCACATATCTACACCAGCAACACCATCACAGGACCTAACCAGATCAGCTACAACATCACCGGCTCATTCACCTGCACATCCACCAATGTTATATATGCCATCATATGCCAGCAATGCCCCTCTGCTATGTACATTGGCCAAACTGGACAGTCACTACGCAAGAGGATAAATGGACACAAGTCAGATATCAGGAATGGCAATATACAAAAACCTGTAGGAGAACACTTCAACCTCCCTGGCCACACAATAGCAGATGTAAAGGTAGCCATCTTACAGCAAAAAAACTTCAGGACCAGACTCCAAAGAGAAACTGCTGAGCTCCAGTTTATTTGCAAATTTGACACCATCAGATCAGGATTAAACAAAGACTGTGAATGGCTATCCAACTACAGAAGCAGTTTCTCCTCCCTTGGTGTTCACACCTCAACTGCTAGCAGAGCACCTCACCCTCCCTGATTGAGCTAACTTCGTTATCTCCATACTGATTTATACCTGCCTCTGGAGATTTCCATTACTTGCATCTGAAGAAGTGAGGTTCTTACCCACGAAAGCTTATGCTCCCAATACTTCTGTTAGTCTCAAAGGTGCCACAGGACCCTCTGTTGCTTTTTACAGATTCAGACTAACATGGCTACCCCTCTGATATGTAAGAAACTTAGAATCAATAGGACTTTATTTTCCAAAAAAGAAAACTAAATTTTGATTACACTTTGTAATTTAAAAATCATATGTTTGGGTCCAACTCAAATACGCACTATTGTGTTATTGCCTCAGAACTGGAAAGTAACTCATTTTAAACAGGCAAAACTCTAGTTTCTCTGCACAAGTGAAGTGAAATGTAAATGACATGTGAAGTGGTAAAAACCTAGTGATTTTTAAAATTCATTCAATTTAATAATCTAACTAGTTAATCACACAAGGTAAGAAAAATTATTTTAGATTAATTTTATCTTCACCTTTGAGGCTCACTCTTTTGATTCCCAGTTTCGTAACATGAGCATTATCTTTCTTTCCTTCGTTCCTACCTTATTCAATCTCTTGTTAACTGAAACCCCAATCCTGCAGTTTCTTCCAGGAGTACGGTACTTTGTTTTCTCTTCCCCAATAATCCTTACACATCCTCCTTTTCCTGTACTGTTGTTACGTGCCTTGACATACCTTTGTTTTTCCTTTTATACTCTAGATGATAACTTCAGGGCAGGTATCAGATCTTAAATAGATTGGTAAAGTGCTGTACATTTACAGTGCCTTTTTAATGAGTTTCAATAGTAAGTATTTACCAAAATTGGAACAAAATGTTATCACTCAAAAGAACTCCAAAACATTAATATTAAACCTAATAAAATTCTCTTGAGACATGAGAAGCTTTGTGCTTTAAGCATCAAATTTAAGTGCCCATACTCACTGAAACCAGATGTTTAAATCCAGGCAGAGTTAATTCATCCTTCTGACATAGATAAACTGAATACCATGCAGTGTACTACACGTAGACTCTTTCAGGTGAGACTGAAAAACTGAAGTCCTGTTTGATGTACCTGAACATTCTCTTGGAGCTTCTTGTAAGAGTTGCTGTTTTAACCCTCTTTGCCTTAGCTAAAATTCCCCCTTCGCTTAATGTGCATCAGTTGGTTAATGCCCTCCACCCTAGTGGCAGTTGCATTACAGTAGTGATGTATGTACCATACCGTATGTACTTTGTGAGGTAATTTCCGTTCCTTTTGGATAAAAGATGTTGCATTCATTTATAATACTAATCTATGTTATGAAGGGGGGAGGGATACCTCAGTGGTTTGAGCATTGGCCTGCTAAACCCAGGGTTGTGAGTTCAATCCTTGAGGGGGGCCACTTAGGGATCTAGGGCAAAATCAGTACTTGGTCCTGCTAGTGAAGGCAGGGGGCTGGACTCAATGACCTTTCAGGGTCTCTTCCAGCTCTAGGAGATGGGATATCTCCATTAACTTATTTTATTCAAAGATTAGTGAGCTGAAATTGAAGCAAGCTTTAGCCAACTATATTAATTAAAAACATAAGTGATGTGATTTTGAGCCTGCTGCTCTGAGAGTTGTCTTGGGGACAATAGAACCTGCACTATTCACATTAGACATATTCTGAAATGAAAGTGAGTTTATATACCCTTTTAAAAAGTCATTGCAAAAGTAAACTACAGAATAATTGAAAAGAGAATAAAGACAGAGCCATTAACAGCGGTGAAACTGAATATTTATTTCAGAAAATTAATTAATTTAAACATCAACCTCATATACAAAGAAACATGTAGTATGTCTGCAATATAAAAATCTACCACATGTATCCCCAAGGTTAGATGCAATATGATAACTCTCAATTTTACTTTGTTCCAAATATAAATGTGAAGACTCTCTAAATCTATACTTTGATATGATTTGTATGGTGGACTTAGATCAGTGATAAAAAGAGATTAAAATATTTGGCATGCTTATCACTGATTATATCACACTTTGAATCTGTACCCAAAAAGAAAGAGAAGCACATTCTGCTATGTGTTACATATCTCTAAATTGCACTAATGGCATTTGCTTCATAGCATGAAGTATGCTACCCTTATAATAAATAATGAAATCTGCCCTTGGGGAACAAGATCCAAACTTTGCCTGGTTCAAACAGTTGACAAGTCTTGCAGATCTTGTCTCTCTCTCTGTGGCTGTTCCTGCAAAGCATAGCATGTGAATTAGCATCAGTAGGAGTTCACTTGGTTGAGCAAGAAAGGGAACAAGAAACTGTTAAGGAAAGACAGTAGAAGACTGATAATATAAGTATGAATTCTAAAAGCTAATTTCTAGTTATGTTTTCTTATTCAGTTTCTTATCTAATATAAATGTTTTATACAAACAAGATTTAGATTCGTCATGTGGTGAATGTTTTAAAAACCTTTAATTTCTATGCATTCCCAATGTACAATTCTCATAATAAAAGGCTATCTTTTTATACACTTAAACTTGACCATCATAACAAGCAATATTAGGAAAACTAGCTAACTGTCTCAGAAACATTGTTGCTAGGTCTTTTCTCTGAAACAGGCAAAGTGAAAGGTGAGCAATGACTTCTCTTTACTCATTGTGCAGAAAACTGGGATTACCAATCCAGTTTTAGTGTTGTGTGAACAATAGTCTTGTAGATAGATGGATTACATTGGATAAAAAGATTGAATATAGTAATGACACTGTTTGGTTTATTGTTTAATTCTCTCAACTATTTTTCATTCCAAATATTAGGGGAAATTTTAGATCATATTGGATTCATAGCTGAAGAAAGTCTAGTTTTAAGCTCTGCAAGGAAGACTCTTACTCTCCAAAATGTGCTGTACTTCAGTCAGTGTTTGTTACACAGGGATATTTGTTATTTGACTGCTGACCATATACTGTGTTCCCAGCCATGCAAGAGAGGAGTTAGCATTTCCCATTTCTTCAAGAAAGTGTATTGGCATTACGCCTCTCAATACAAGTATCAGCTGCCGGAACCTTTCTCTGCTGCCAGAGTCTTTCCCGCAGCTTGCTTTTCACTGCAAAATGTAACTACGCAGACCTGACATGCTGCCGCTACTGGTGTGCAGTGGCAGCAGCGGCTTATTTGTGATGGTAGCACGTTTACTTCAAATCAGATTTGGAAAGGCCATGTTAGGAACCTTCAGAGTCCATGTATGAAGCTTTTTGTCATTTAAATGTGCTGGATTGCAGGCTATCAAACTATATCATAATTTTTAATCTTGGAAGTTCTCAATTGAGGGCCCTTAAAAATACAATACAAGACCCATTTTTCTTTTCAGACATTTTACGAGGGGGCAAATTGGGTTGTGTATCTAAATACATAGAGTGAGTATGTTAAATAGTCTAAAAAAATAACAAGACAATACACTCACTTAGAAAAGTGTGAAAACATTGGCGAGTATGGTTTTTAGAGGAAAAAATTTTCCTAATTTGATATACTGAGACTAGCTACAGCAGTGCTCACACATTAGAAATACATAGATAAATGGCTACAGTAGTGTGGTTTATAAGTGTGTTTTTTAAAAATATTGAGTTTATGCCCAGGGACAATTGATGAATCTATCTTATAAATTTAAAAGTAAAGATAAATCTTGGTTACCTTGCGCCTGTAGTATCTGATCTTTTCTTTATCTTTAACGTATGAAGTAGATTACACAAGATGCATGTAAGCAGGGAACTAAGTAACAGACTCAGTGATGTGTTGGAGGTCATACAGGAAGTCTTGCAGAGCATGGAATTGAACCCTAGACTTCTGGGTCCTATGTTGGAGCCCTAACTACTAGACCATCTTTGCACCCTATTCAGCCTACTCTCTACTGGGTATTTGTCAATGTCACAGAACTGCAGTACCATTCAGCATAATAGTAATTTTTTATTAGATGGCCCAGGATTGAAATAACAAATCTCATAGTTCAGAATTGACATAACAGTGCAAGGAAGTTTGTGTATCATCTGCCTTCATTTTATACTTGGCTATAGCCACTGCGATGAGTCTTCCACAAGCACCAAGAAATTTTGGTATTTTTATTTTATTGTGTAAAAATGTGAACCTTTTGATACAGCTATGAAAATGAAGAAATTATCTTAAAAGCAGGAGACTTCTGAACAAAAGAATATGTTTTCATTCAGCTACCAATATAGACTAAGTTATTGGGTGAATACTAACCAGATGCTTGGTAGTGGAGGTGCAGTTCTGGAAACCACTTACTTACCTTCAGACAGATCCACAACCATGTTTATGTGCAAGGATCTACATGTCAGACCTGAAGAAGAGATCTGTGTAAGCTCGAAAGCTTGTTTCTATCAACAGAAGTTTGTCCAATAAAAGATATTACTTCGCCTGTTTTCTCTCCCTAATCTGAGGATTTAGCACTTCCTGATTGTAGTCATGAAAAATTTACCTAGTTTGTATGAACACCTGTAAAATATAATCTAGTGTCAAGGAATTTAATGCACAGTATCTGTTTCTAATTCTATACTTGTTCATTTTTAACAGGAGACCCCAAAATATGGTTTGAAGGGTTACTATGTTTGTGTGACAACTGTAACAAGCAAACATTTAAGAGAGCTCTGGAAGCAATTTCGGAGTCGAGATATGCTAGGATAAAAAACTGAAGGAAAGAAAAAACTTCAGCATTTGGTTGCTACTATTTTTTCTAGATATTGTGTGTGAAAAACGGCATAACACAGGTAAACTATGTATCTTTCACTTGCAGCACTATGCACTGAATCACCATTGGGTTTTTTCACTTGATTTGCTGATCTATTCATGGATTTTTTTCAAGCACTTTTTCAGTATGTGTTTTGTTTTAAGGGTTGACTTACACTGTTGTCTGGCCTATAAAAGTGTATCTTAAAGAATGTGTTTTTAAAGATATTTGTTGTTAGTATTTATTTTGAGTTGTGCCTTTCATTTAAAGAATTTTTTTTTTTCATTCTGGTGAATGTGCCTTTTGGCAGTGGTGAAAAATTATTTCCATGTGGCGAGGATGAGAATTTGTTTTTAGAAAATGAATATTATATGAAGATTGTGTTAAAACAGGGATGAGAATGCATTCTGTAGCACAACTATTGACTAAGTGTGGAATGTACAGGTTGTAAGTACTCATGAGCTAACAAAGCTGTCATTTAAAAACAACTATAAGTAGCAGTTGTGATACAGGATAATGTGAATTATTGATTAAGAGGTTAATTAAGAGGTACTGATGTCCAACAGCTGTAAGTCTTACTATTATAATCTTACTGATTCAGTTTAATAAAATCTCCTGATTTTAAGATGTCTAATTCTGTACAATATAATGAAAATAAAATGTCAAAGTATTAGCTAATATTTTTATCATGTTAGTTAATACAATGCTACTTAATATATAGCATTGTGTTTCTGAAACTTTTTTGGCACAGTATGGATTTCAGCTTAGTTATGTATTACTTGTTAATAATGCACTTTACATAAAAGCTGGACATGGTATGAGGCAGAAATTAATCCTATCCAGTTTTGCTAGACTGGCATGCAGTACTGAACAAATATTTCCCCCAGGTTGTGGCTTTAAAAAAATTAAAAGGAATGCAGGCAATAGTACAGAGCTACAGCCAGTTTCAAAATGTTACAATGATAAATGTAAACATGATGAGACTTTGGAATTCTACCTGAATCAAATTCTAGAATTAAATAATAAGGCTTTAATACAGCTATGGGTTATGCAAGCAATCTGTAGCCTCCCTGGCCTCGTGTCTGTAGATGTCTATGTTATGAAAAAAGATTTTGTTATTGTTTTATTGTTGTTGAATTAAGTCCTAAAAAGTCATGATTAATGGAGCACAATTCTGCTTGTTTTTACATATCCTGAGTCTTTTTTGTTTGGCTGCGGGGTAGCAGGTTTGCCTCAATGTAGCGATTGAATTTGAAAGTTTTGCACTGCTTTTACAAGGCTGATAGCATAAAGTAAATAAAACCCCAAATACTAACTCACTTTAACACACAATTTTAATGTCACTCTTAAGAAAATTTATTGAATATGAAATTAATTAGTATTTACATAAAAGCAATCTGCATGAAAACAGGGATTATCTAATTTTAATCTATTTACATTATCAGTTGTAAAAAAAAAAAAAAAAAGTTTGGTTTAGTGGTGCAATTCAGTCCTAAAATCAACTATTAGACACAACATATTGTTTTTAATCTTTCATTGTTATCACGAACACAGCAAAGAGTTTTATTCTTTCATCATATAGAATGTGGCTGTCTGTCACTCAAAGACCATATAGTATCTTTAAATGCATGAATAGAAAAGAATATGTTTTGCTTCTGTGTTAATAAGCTTAAGTTCCAGGACTAATCAGTTTACAAAGATATTATTCATTTTTTTAATTGACTTTAAAAAATTTTTTTGAGAAATTCCACTTTAAGAATTTCAGAAAAATCAATGTTAGAATGTTTCTTTTGGCATAGCTTATCTGGCTTTTGGTAAAAATCATATAATAAGAAAATACTAGTTCGAAAAATGTCAGAAACATTTTAAGTAGACAGCATTTTGATGATAAATACTCATGCAGTCCCTACTTCACTCTCCTCCCACAACTGACAACTAGAAAAATCAGAGATTTGAACTAATGCTGATAGGCCCTGATGTTGTAATTGACAGTATGCAGTGGACTGCTTTTTCAATGTGCAATCAATTGCAGGACCAATCACAATGTATGTAAAATCTTGGTATCATTTTTTCAATTTGTATATTTTTCTATATGGTGCCTAAGTACAGTAGACTGGCATAAAATAGAATATGTTAGTGACAGATTAGTCCATAAGACTGTGCTTTCTGCTTTTGTTTAATACTACAATAACATATGTAACAGTACACTAAATATGAAAAAATATGCTTGTCATATTCATGTTTACCTCAAAATAAATGCACTTGAAATGAACTAATTTCCTCTGTTGCAATGCAGATTAATCAAATTCAGGGCTGGCCTGAGGGGTGGGCAGACTAGGCAACTGCCCGGGATGCCATTCTAATGGGGAGCACCTCCAGAGCAGGGGTGCCTCTCCTCACCCTGCTGCTTGGCTCTGCTGCCATCTGCTGCTGCTCCTGCCCCTCACCTTGGAGCAGCCCCTGGCCAATCTCTTCCCAGGAGTCTGTTGTGCAGAGCGGCGGCGGGAGGCTGATGTTGGGGTGTCCGCCTCCCCTCACCTATATACCCAGTCTCCTCTGAGCTAGGGTTGGGGTAGTCTGCACTGCTGCTTCTGAATCAGGAGTGGGAGCTGCTGGCGGGGGCTGCTGTCTGAACAAGCCTTCAGACTAGTGAGTGCTTTGCTTAAAGTGATAGTGATACTCTCTCACACTCCCCCAACACACACACACTGTGTCTCACACTCCCCCAACACACACTGTCTTTCTCATATTCCCCCAACACACACACTCTGTCTCTCTCACACACACACACTCTCTCTGTGTCTCTCTCACTCCCCAAAACACACTTATATTATTGTTGTTCTTATTACTTCTTGGTACTGCCTGTTGAAATGTGCAATGCACATATATTTTCTATCATTTTATTCTTTCAAAGTTCTTTAAGGATTACAGTGCTGTTATTTTAGTTTTTTGACTGGTTTTCTGTGCATTTCATAATTTTATTTCTCTCTTATGCTTAAATTTAATTCTTTGAGTTGTGAGTTCTAAAATGCCTAACCTTCCTGGCTGGAATAATTATCATTATTACTTTTATTACCATAATGTGCTTTGCCATTCATTATTTAAAATAATACAATCAAATAATAGTATTCTTCTAGAATGTACATTTAGTTTGTACTCATCTTAGCAGTGCCAGTTTAAAAAACATTAGCCAAACACATAATTTTAGACACTATGCAGATGAATGTCGCTTATTTTCAAATTGTATTTTTAGTTATATCTGTAAAATAACTTAAAATTTGTATGAAAATAAATGCAGTTCCAAGTATGATACAGAGAGTAATGATAGAGTCAGATGTTAGTGAGGCACGTACATGATTGTGATTGGTAAACATAAATGCCAAAATAATTAGAAAAATAAATCCCTGTTCTTAATAAAAGAGAAATAAACCTTAATCACGTATGTTAAAATTCAGTAAATACATTTTTAGTGAAACGAAAATCAATTAACTACAATAGAGTAGATAATGGCAGTGACCTAGAATTTGTCTGTTAGAGGAAGTAAATGAATATTAAGCAGATTTTATTTATTTTTATTTATCTCTACTAAAGATAGTTTACAAAGTATCAAACTTGTGTTTCTGATATATGTGTTAAAGCTCCAGAATTGATATTTGAAGGCTTGAGATTGGGAGTATTTTGCTAATTCCTAAATTATTATCTACAAAAATAACCCTAGAGTTTTCAGGTGCCTAAGTAGCCTCTGGAATAATGATTAAAGTTTCCCCACCCCACCAAAATCTGAAATGGCACCCCTGGTGAACCAAGAGTGGCCAGAGGGCTGTGGGCTCTGTCAAGATGCAGCCCCCATGTGACTGTGCAAAGCATGCCTTAAGCCTCAGGCAGAGTGCCAGGAACCATGAGCCACTGCAGCAGCGCAGAAGTAAGGGTGGCCATATACCATGCCACCCTTATTTCTGCGCTGCTGCTGGCTGTGGTGTTGCCTTCAGAGCAGGGCTGCTATCAGGCTGCCTTGCCAGTGCTTAAAGTGTGCCAGGACTGAGATCTAGCACCTCTTTCAATACAAATTAAGCACTGGGGGGAGGCAGCGGAGCCCAGAGGTGATGGGGGGTGGAGCCCGTGGGGGTCAGGGGTGATGGGAGAGCACCAAAATACAAATTCATCCATGGTGCCATTATCCCTAAGGCTGGGGTTGCCAATTTTGGCTGGACATATTCCTGGAGGTTTCATCACATGACATAATCTTTAATTACAGACTACTCTTTAATTCCCAGAGACTCCAGGACAATCCTGGAGGGTTGGCAACCATACCTAAGGCTGGCCCTGGTCAAATTCTTTTCTTTTTATAACATTTTCTTGGTATTCAGCACATAAAAGGGTATCATGAATCATAATTTCCCACTTCATCACAAAAAAATTGTGCTCTTGATTTCTTTAGTAACTTTTGTAGATGTGTGACGGGATCTCCCCATGAATCACACAGAGAAAGGCACCAGACAAATCCCCCCAGTTCCCAGCACTGTACCCCAGGAATGTACTACCTTGCACTGCTCAAGATGGGCAGTGCAAATTTATTAATTGGTTCACCACTTCAACAATGGAAAGTGGACATACACCAGCCTTTGCCAACCTGAGCAGATTTGCCCCACACTTCATACAAATTCACTGGTAAAAATAAACAATTAAACAAATTTATTGACTATAAAAGGTAGATTTTAAGTGATATTAAGTGATAGGTAAAAAGTCAGAGTTAGTTATCAAAAGAAATAACATATAAGCATGCAGTCTAGGCTAGGTATAGAATGTCACAAAATATATATGCTGTCCTGCCACAGACTTCTGCACAGAGAGGACAAAGGTTCAAGGACACATAGGTGAAGCAAAGCAAGACAGTGGGAGATGCCATCTGGTGGGGGTGCACCCTCTGGATATGGAGCAGAGGTGGTACAGTTGGCTAAAGAGATCATTGCAATAGCCTGTCCCTAATTGGCTAGCAGCCTGGAAAATGTATATGGCTGCAACTAAATAATGTGGAGGCACCAATAGAGGGCAAGGTTTTGGCTGAGGAGCTTGCTGAACTGTTAATGTTGACTTTTCAATCGCTCTTGGTACACTGGGGAAGTTTCAGAAGACTGGAAGAGAGCCAATGTTGAACCAATATTTAAAATGAGTAATGGGATGACCCAGGTAATTATAGGCCTGCCAGTCTGACTTCGATCACAGACAAGATAATAGAGTGACTGATATGGGAGTTGATTAATAAAGAATTAAAAGAGGGTAATATAATTAATGCCAGTCAACATGGGAAACTAACTGGATATCTTTTTTTGAGGAGGCTAAATTTGGTTGATGAAAGTATGTGGTGACGTGATCTACTTTCATCCTCTCAGCCTTACAGCTGGTAGTTAAATTGTATGTGCTTTGTTTCAAGACTATGGTTTCTGGCTGCAAATGATGAACTTCATCCAGCTCACGTCAGTCCTGTATTCAGGAGACACAAATGTCTCCTCTCCCATAAATCTCCAGTTATGGATTTTTCTCTGCTGCTTGGTCACATACTGTGCCTCACTCACCTGACCAGAAATAGAAAACAACTAACTTGGATGCTGAATTAAGTCAACCGGGAATGTTCAGACACATCTCTACATGGAAGAGGGGATGAAGTTTCAGGGCAGGAAGCTGGCTACAGAAGCACTTCCAGGGAACTTTTACTTTGCCCCCACCCCACCATATTCATAGATTTTTTTAAGGCCATCAGGGACTATTTTAATAATCCAGTCTGATCTACATAATACAGGCCATAGAACCTTACCCAGTAATATCTGCATCAATCATCTATATTAGAAAGATATGCAGTCTTGGTTTGAAGACTCCAAGGGATGGAGAGGTAAGTTGTTCTAATAGTTAATTATACTCATTGCTATAAAATTCTTCCCTATTTCTAGTATGAATTTGTCTAGCTTTAGTTTTCAACCATTGGATATTGTTAGCCTTTTTCTGCTAAATTAAAGAGCCCTCTACAATCTGAAATCTTGTCCCCATGTAGATACTTGTTTACTGTGATCAAGTCACTTCTTAGCCTTCTCTTCAATAGATATAGATTGAGTTGTTTCCATTTTGAGACTCTAAGTGCTAGGCATATCCATGCAATTAAAAATAGAACTTCTGCCCCATTGGTCATCCATTCGATTGCTCTGTATGTGTCAGTATGGAGGCTGGAGTGGGAACGGGGCTGAGGTGAATTCCCAATCATAACAATGTGGATAGATGGCTCCTCACAACTCCATGCCTTACTGGTCATTTCCTCACTCATCCATTTGTCCCCCACTGCTAGTTCTACCCAGCACTACCACTACTGGCAGAAAGTAGAAGAGGCAATGTTGTGCAGTACCACATTGGGGAGGAGAGAAAGCAAATACAGGGACAGAACCAAGAAGCAAGCAGGATTTCTCCTTTCCCTATAGCACCCACCCCACAAAATGGGAATCCCCCAGTTTTAGTAGCGTTTTCCTGATTTCATTGGTATAGTCTGAGATGACCTCAAGAGAGGTTTGTCATGAAGCAAACAAGCGAACTTGAATTGACCATGTTAGACAGGGTATTAGGAAAGTGGTCAGGTATTTGCTAGGGAATTGGAGTAATGACCACACCGCACATTAAGCGGGGTCTGCTGTCTGGGTTGCTGGAGGAAGGTTTGTTCCTCTTTAAGGGGTAGAAAGAGGTGGAGTGACTTTGCTGCAGCAGCAGAGCTGGTCAGCCTGGGTAACCAGAAGAGAGGGGATATTATATAAGTACATGCCAGACAGGAGAAGCCCTCATTTACCTGGACCAGGCAGAGCAGCAAGGACTTTAGCTCTTTAATCTTCATGGCACCCTGTGGTTGTAGGGCAATGAGAGCAGGAAAAGGGGGGAGGAATCCCTCCCATTCCAGTCCATGGAATGAGATGCAGGCATTTAATAAAAAGAAGGGGAGGCAGAGCAAATTTCAGGCATAGCTCTGAGCTATAACAGATCAGTAAGGATGAGGGAAGCCCCCCCCCCCCCACCAGCCTGCAGCTCCAGAAGTATACAGTTAATGGGAGAAGGGGCTTCTCTCTAAGTCATAGCAGGTGGGGAGTGGCATAGCAGGCATGCTAGAGCAGAGAGGGGAGGTATTTTCAAACCCAGCACAGGGTGGATGAGGTGGCACTGGAGGGACCATGGGGAACACATGGGCAAGATGCTGGACCCAGCACTGGGGTTGGTAAATCCCAGGGTGGTCTGTCTGCTTGTCAAGTGGATTCCTCTCAGCTGAGAGGCAATGTGGATCCTGGGGAAGCAAACACCCCAATGGTGAATTGGCTGCATTTGCAGGTGGGACAGCCAACCAAGAATTGATTCAAGTGGTCTGGGCAGTTGCTTCCAAAATTGTTTCCACAGCACTGCGAGGCTTGCAAGATGCAGTGGGTTGCCCAGAGCTAGGGCAGTCATTTCAACAGATTGCAGGAGAGGTGAGCAATACTGCTGGCAGGGGTGAGTTTGATCAGCACCAGATAGAGGTTGCAAGGGTAGGATGTGAAGGTGGGCTGCTTCTACCTAATGTGGCAATGGTTGTCTGTAGGGGGGATCTTGGAGGATTCAGGGACCTGGCCCACTTTTCCCTTTGGCAGACTTAAATGGTGGAGGAGAGGATGGAGTTAGTGGAGTAACAAATAGGATATGGGGAGGATTGGGTGTCCTAGGAGCTGTATCAGAGACATCTGGGGTACACACACCTTCTGTGAGTGCTAATGGTATTACACAGTTGTTACAAGCTGTCATTGCAGCAGCTGGGAGCACCCATGGGTGGAGGGTCAGGAAGAAAAGTAATGGAAGCCCAGCATGGGTTTGAGTTTGTGAGACAGGTGATAGTCAAGTGGTGCAGACCCCTTGCCAGGGAGTGGGAGTCCTTAATGGAGGGGAGATTTCTGGGCACATTGCAACTCATCCATTGCCAAGGAACTGCAATTTGTGGAATAGAATTGCTGCCCCAGAGGTAGCTGGAGGACAACAGGGCACTGAGAGTGCCCCACAGAGAGTCTCAAGTATGGTTCTGCTGGGGTGGCTGACCCAGTGGGATTCATCTTCTCAGTACTATTAGGAATACAATTTTGAGAGATGAACATGTGAACAAATTATCATTGTTGCACAGGGAGGTGCTGACACACAATAAGCCACGGCAGAGTAAGCAGGGCAATGAAATGCCCAAGCGGCCAAGGTTGGTGAGAATATGGGAAAATTGGGATGCTGCCTTCCTGATCCAGGTGAGAGTTATTGCAGAGGCTTACCCAGACGGGTGGCAGTATCATGTTAGGCTATATTTACATAGAGTATGGAATTTCTTTTCCATGTTCTCAATCATTATTTCCTTTTAATCTGGCTAATGATATAAAGGTCAATTCAGCCCTCAGGTAAGTGGGTACAATTCAATTAATGCCAGTGGAGTTACACTAGGACTAAATTTCACCCTAACAGAATGACAGCAGCTAGTCCTCTACGAAGCATCTGAAGAAGTGAGCTGCAGCCCATGAAAGCTTATGCTGAAATAAATTTGTTAGTCTCTAAGGTGCCACAAGTACTCCTGTTCTTTTTATGTATGCAATGCACGCTGAAATATTCTCTATACTGCTTCATCTTTTTTTCCTCATGTCACTGACAACCTACCATGCAGACATGTAAGTATTATATAACAAAAAGATGTTTAAAGATTCATTAACAGTTCAAAAACTAATGTATGCCTTTTATGTTTATTTACAACATTTCCTTGACAAGTATTACGATTGATGAGCCATGCTTATTTCCAGCATACAGCTAAGGTAGCCTACAGTGCTGTAAAATGACTGATGGGGAAATTCTGATGCCATCAGAAATGTTCTGCTGCAGCACATAAACCAGCATGCAGGTGCTGTATGAACACTCACATAATTTTAAGTAAATAAAAAGCAATACAATACTACTTTCTTTTTCTATAATCCTTGAGAAAGCATGCGAAGGGCTGAGACAATCAGATATTGGAATACTGTATTAAAATATTAGTCTGACAATGCAGTGTTTATAAACATAATAATAACACTTATATAGCTTTTGAAATCCTCAAAGTACTATACAAACATTCACTCGCCATGTTATGCCTGGAGTTTCCAGCTGCCAGCTCTTCATTGTATAGCAAAATAGGAAATGGAATAACAGATCCGATCCTAGACTCATAGACTTTAAGGTCAGAAGGGACCATTATGATCATCTAGTCTGACCTCCCGCATGATGCAGGCCACAAAGCCGTCCCAACCCCTTTCCCTTGACTCTGCTGTTGAAGTCCCCAAATCCTGTGGTTTAGAGACTTCAAGTAGCATCAGTGATCCATCTAATGCAAGTACCCCGTGTCTGACAGTGGACAGTGCCAGATACTTCAGAGGAAGATGCAAGAAGCCAAATGGAATGACTTGCCTCTCTTTTTTCCTAACTCATGTCAGTAAATGGTTGGCACATGCCCTGAAGCAGGAAGCCTTTTATCCCTTATACTTTTAAAATCTATTTTATGTAACTGTGGATGTTCTCATTAGACATATAAATGTCTAATCATTTTCATTATTATTTTACTAAGCTTTTGTCTTCAATGATACCCTGTGGCAATGATTTTTGCAGGTTTATTAAGTATTGTGTAAAAAAAAGTAATTTGTTGTCTTTTAGTTAATTGAATGTCTCTTTTTTTCTTGTATTGTGGAAAATGATTAATAAGTGTCAAATTTACCTTCTCATTGTCATTCATTATTTTTAATACCTCAGTCATGTCTCATCTTGTCTCCTCTCCTAATATTTTCAGTCTCCCCTTATATCAAAGTCTTTCAGTGACTAACAGTGTTCACAGTCCAACTCTGTACCCTTTCTGTTTCTGTAGTACCTTTTTTTAGATGGGATTATTAGACCTGAACATAGTATTCCAGATGAGAATGAACCAGTGATTTATACAATGGCATCATTATTTTGTTGTCATTTTATATTTCATTCTTTCTATGGCCTGACATTTTGATTGATCTTTCATCCCAACTGTGCATTGAGCAAATGTTTTAACTAAACTGTCCACTGTGACATGTGGGTCTTTTTCCTGAGCAGTTGCAGATAATATAGAAACCAGGAATATTTAGGCGTAATTCAAATTATCCCTCTCAATATGTATTACCTAATACTTATTAACACTAAATTTCATTATGCTACCTGTTCACCCAGCTTTACTATGTCTGTAAAAGTAAACACTAAATTTCATTATGCTACCTGTTCACCCAGCTTTACTATGTCAGCTTTACTCAAGCTGTCTGGACTGGCTCAGGAGTGTGAGTACCAACCTCAGGGCAAACTGTTAAGAAGCAGGGCACAAACCCCAAACTGATTGTGAGTTCTATACTTAAATTTCACCAACCACATATCAAATGTGAACTCCTCAAGCAGTATAACAGTCTTAACATGGAGTCACAGACAGTCCCCTTGGGTAATCTGGTCTATCTTGCCACCCAGGTAAACTTGCCTTTATGATAGATGGTCCCTTACACCAAAAATCACAACAATATTCAGGTTATTCCCAGTCCCAAAGGACCAGTCACTTCATCCCAGGTCAATTGCATCTTAGAGCCTATACCAAAGACAATGCTTGTAGCCAGTCCTATAATAAATTAACAAGATTTATTACCAACAAAAAATAAATGAGTTATTTACTAGGTTAAAGCAGGTAAACTTACACACACACGAGTTATAATCTTACCTTTCAAAAGGTAGTAGAAGCTTCTATAATATGCAAGTTCTACAAGTCCTTTAGGGCTAACCCAGGCCAAGCATTGGGGATCCCTTACTTCTGCTTAGCAATCTTGTCCTCCCAGAGTCCAAGCAGCGTAGAGATCCATTTTCTTCTTGTTAGGGATTTTTATTTCCTACTCCCAGAGTTCAAACTAATGGGATGAGTCTACACGCACAGATTCTCTTCATGGGTGTGGTGGGGGAGCAATTAAAGTTTTTGTTCTTTGATGTTTCACAGTGGTTCATTTGGTTTCAATGGGCCTTCTTGGTGGGCAGGACTTACCATCTTCTGTAGGAAGCCTGCATTTTACATAAATTAATGCTCCTTTCCTGTTTGATTATTTACAAATTTACAGAGATTTATAATACAACTACTCAATATAACCTTACAAGATGGGGTACAGATGTTATAAATGAGATTACTACACGCAGCATCCTACAAGCATTTAATAAATTCTTAACACTAAACACATTCTTATAAATTTAACATCTATTTTAACAATTGTAATACACAGGTAAGCCAGACTTGTTTCCAGTTATGTATTGGTCAGAGTTCAGTTGAGCCTAGGGGCCGTGGCATGAGCTGGCACCTGGTCTGCCAGTGTCATAACATCCTTTTGTAATTCCTCAGTCTCCCCAGTTTTGACTAACCTAAACACTTTTGTCTGATATGTAAATTTGCCACCTCATGGTTAAAATCCCCTTATCCAAATCATTAATAAATACACTAAACAATACCAGCCCTATTATAGAACTTTGTGGTACTCCCCTGCTATACTTTTGCAATGTTGAAAACTCTTACTCTTTTTGTATCTCAGGGCTAATTTCTAATCTATGACCATCTATACCTCTCACAGTGTGACTTCAGTTTCATTAATAGCCCATTGTGTGAGACCTTGTCCAAAGCTGTTTGAAAATCCAAACACACTTAAATCAACCAGCTCTTTCATAACTACAGTACTATATTGTTGACATACTCAAAGATTCTAGTAGATTGGAGAAATGCTCCCTGCTGTTCCTGGCAGTTTTAATTTTGGAACTCTAATTCAGCAACTAATTTGTGCATACACACCTAATTATAATCTGGATTTACTATGCCATTTCACAAGTGTTTCTGTGTGAGAAACATTCATTAAACCATGTTTGGGAAAAAGTGAGTCAGCATACCTTATCCTCTCATGTCTTGCCAACTAACCCATTGTGATGTCAAAAGCAGAACTGACTGCCATGTTCACTGAAGTTTGAGCCACCATTTATTGTGACATCACTGGCTGCCTACAACAGATACTGTATCTGTTACTTTACAGTAATACTTAGCATTTAGATAGCACTTTTGTCCATATATTCCAATGCATTTTACAAAAGTGTTTAAGTATCATCCTTATTTTAACAGCTAGGGAAATTGAGGGACTCATGTCTTGACTGCTGACAATGTGCTCAGCACTATACAGAACACAGAAAAAGATAAGGTCTATGTCCATAGGTCTGTATAGTCTAAGAGCATGAAAACATTTTTGCAGGTGTATATCTTTATGCTCTTTGAGTTAAATGGAACTACACATCTGCCTAAAGTTAAGCAGGTGCATAGGAGTTGGCAAGATCAGAGTCTACGGAACGGGCCCAGTGCTTCCATGAAAGTCAGGAAAAGAGAACTGATCACATAGGATCAAGCCGGTGTCACTGTTTGCAGGATCACCGGGGCTATCAAGCCCAGCTGGCCTGAATCAGCAGTGTTACTCCGATTTAACGTTGATGCTAACTGCGTTGGTTTCAGTGGCGTTACACCGCACTACAACTGAAGGCAGCGGCGCACGGTTTTTTCCTGTCAGTATCCAAGGCAGGTGCTCTGTTCTCCTATCGTTTTAAGCGAAAATCAAGCTCCGGATTTTCCTTCCCTCCGCCCTGACAAGTCCCCTCCCTCCGAGCGAGGCCCTAATGAGGGGCTGAGGCGGTGGGAACTGACCACCACCCCTCTGCCCATGGGGATACAGGGACCCCCTCGGCCTGGGGCTGCTATGGGGTAGGTGGGAGCAAACGACCCTGCCCCCGCCCCATTTCCTCGCTGTCTGTGTCCTATGGGCTCCCAGCCTCATTCCGTGGGGCGGCTCCGCCCGCTCCCTTCCCACGCCCCGGGGGAGGCGGGGGCCCGTGACTGGCTGGCTGTGGAAGCGGTGGGGGCGGAGCAGCCCCGGCGCGGCGCCGCCTGCTGGAGGAGCCAGTCGGGAGGGAAGCAGGCTGGCAGGCACAGGCGCCGCGCCCTCCCCGCGTTGGCAGGAGGCTGCGGCGGCTCGGCTGCCCTGCTAGTGCCCGGGGCTAGTGGCTGGCATGCGGTGCGGGAAGATGGCGGCGCCGGCAGCGGGGACCCGGGGCGGTGTGAGGCGGCGCTGTCAGCGGCTGCTCTACTGGGTGCCGGTGCTGTTCATCTCCAGCATCCTCTGCTGGTCCTACTACGCCTATGTCACCCAGCTCTGCCTGCGTGAGTGGGGCCCGCGGCCTGCCAGAGACCCCCACCCCTTCCCCCGCAGCGGCGACCCACGGGAGGGCAAGGGGACAAAACCCCCAACACCGCGCCGGGGGACAGCCGGGCTCGGCAGCTGCCCGGGAGTTTGGGATGTATCTGCCGGGCTGTGCTGATCCCGGCCCGCCACGCTGCCCCGCGTGGGGCGGTGTGACTGTGCAAACACGAGCATGGCCCTGTGCTAGAAAGCTGCCGGGCCCGGCTGGCGGTTTATGGCCTTCGCCTTTCCTCTGCCGAGCTGAGCAGGATCCGCTCCCCGCAAGCCCCAGGCGCGCCCCGAGAGAGAGGCAGAGCCCGCCTCTGGACCCTGTGCCCCGGGCGATGGTGGCGGAGGCGTTCGGGAAGTGCTCCCGTGGCTGAGCGCCCAGTTCCTGGGTCTCTTCCCGGTCCCCTTCTCCTTGTGGGTGTTTCTTTGTCGGAGACGTGCTTTGCCAGGCTTGTGCGCATCGCAGTGTAGCTGAACCCAGGAGACCAGTAAGACAGCAAAGGATTTTAGGTTGGCAGGGATGTGGGGAGAAGAGATGCGTGGTTCGAGATTCAGCTCTAATCACATAGCGTAGTTTCTCCTAGAGTAGCCTTTGTCATAAGCAGTGACTCCTGAATTAGCTGTTGTTGTTGTTGTGAATCTGTAAGTATTGATGGTGGTGAAAATACTGTGCATGCTGACTTAGTATCATCAACCCACTACAACATCTATCTGCAAGTCAATAAGTAGCTAATTGAGTGAACAAAGTGCTTTAGAATTTGTGTTAATGTTCAAATACACCTTGAAACTGTTTTGCGGAACACCTATAGATGGCATGATATTTTTCTCTGTCATATAGTATTTTGCCTAAAGTTCACCCCAAACCAAAATCCAAGACCAAACATTTAAAAATGCTGTGGGAATTTTGGATCTGACATTAGTTAAGACCCATTTTTAGTATTGTCTAGATCCCATTCCCCTTTTAAAACAATATACAGTACTTAAATTACAGAGGTATGCTAAGTATTCCCATCTATTTTATGTGTTACATTATAACCGTTTCAAGTATCAGAGGGGTAGCTGTGTTAGTCTATATCCACAAAAACATTGAGGAGTCCAGTGGCACCTTAAAGACTAACAGATTTATTTGGGCATAAGCTTCAGTAGGTAAAAAACCCACTTTGTCAGATACAACCATTATATTAATTAAACATAACCGTTGGGGTGCATTCCCTTAATGGTATGCGAACAGTAGCACTATTCATAACTCTATTTATACTAAGGCTTTGTGTACACTAGCACTTTTGTTGGCAAAACTTTTGTCGGTCGGGGTGTGAAAAAACACCCCCTCACCACCACCACCAATGTAAGTTTCACTGACAGCAGCGCTGGTATGGACAGCATTATGCCAGTGGGAGAGTGTCTCCTGGTGACATAGCTGCCGCCGGTGGTGGATTTAGAATTAGTGGGGCCCTGTGCACAGCTTCATTTTTGGGGGCCCCCTTGGGACCCAGCCAAGAAAAAGAACATTCTCTTTTATCTCTCTCCCGTTTTTCATTTTTTTTCTTCTTCCTCTTCCTATATTATAAGTAATGAGAAGTAAATGAATATGAAGTGAGGTGCCTTGATTGGGACAGGGGGTTGGGGTGCAGGAGGAGGTGCGGGGGTCAGGCTCTGGGAGACGTTCGGGTGCTGGGTGTGGGCTCTGGGCTGTGGCAGGGGATTGGGGTATGGGGTGGTGAGGGGTGTGGGCTCTGGGAGGAAGTTTGGGTGCGGGCTCTCGGCTGAGGCAAGGGGTTGTGGTGTGGGAGGGAGTCGGGGGGCAGCGCTTACCTCGGATGGCGCAGCTCTCAAAGCGACTGGCACACACACCCCTCTGGCAGTGGATCCTGGCGGGGAGGGCCAGGGGATCTCTGCGTGCCACTGCCTGTAAGTACTGCTCCCGCCGCTTCCATTGGTCGCAGTTCCCAGCCAATGAGAGCTGCGGAGTCGGTGCTCGGGGCAGAGGCAGCGCATGGAGAGACACACCCCTCTAGGGGCCGCAGGGACATGCCAGCCGCTTCCGGGAGTGGCGTGGCATGGAGGGAGGGAGGCAGAGCGGGCAGGGAGAAGCTTTAGCTCTGTTGTGCTGCTGCTGGCACAGCTCTGCATGCCCCTTGGGGGAGGGGAGCAGCAAGTCTCCGTGTGCTGCCCGGGGCAGGGGCAGCGTGCAGACCCTCCTCCCGCCAGAGAGTGCCAGCAGCCGGCCGCTTCTGGGAGTGGCATGGGGTCACGGCATGCAGGCAGCCTGCCTGTCTGAGCCCTGCTGTGCCACCAGCCAAGACTTGGGCAGGTTGTCAGATGAGATTTGTCCTGCATTTTGGGGGCCGTGCTCTCACTGGGGGCTCCATGCCACCACATGGTGTGTTTCATGGTAAATCTGTTCCTGGCTACCAACACTTTATGCCAGCGGGAGAGCTCCCTCCTTAGTTTTCAAAGACTAGGGTTTTCTTTTCAGTTTCAAGCTGTTCTCATTTGCTTTGTTTCTTCATTGTTTTTCCTGCTCTGGACGATGACTAGGTGCTAGAAGCAGTCTCATCTGGGGAAGTAAACTCTCTCAGCCTGATTGCTTCACTGCCCTATTGTGAGGTGATGCTGAAGTTGCACCACAGTTACAATATCTGTATGTATATGTAGAAAATTGTAACTGTAACTTGTATACATATCTCACAATGACTTGTGTTTGGTGCATTGCAAGCTTTCATAAAAGATCTTACTCAATACACTTTTACAGTGAAATAACGTAGTATGCCATCAAGTTGATTCAACTGCTTATTTTTTTGGGTTCAGATCAAACCTGTTCTCTTCAGGTGTCTGGACCCTGATTGTCACAGGTGGTCATTGTGGTTACAGGTGCTAGGAAGAACCCTAATGATACTGCTAAAAGTTATGTTCATTAATATAAGCATTAATTTTGTCTTTCTCTGTTATAGACCATTTCAGTCACAGACTTCCTGTTACATGACTTGTATTATCTAATAAAGGTGCTTATAAAAAAGATAGATTGCACCCTAGCTAATAAACTAGACTTAGGCATATCTGGCCTATTATTAAGTGATATTGGCCTAGTCATTAAGTGATATTTTGAAGTCAAATTAGTTGGTGCTTAATACCTTGTAGAATGGTACCAAAGGCTCTGTATAAGAGTTAATAATTTTATCACGTATAAAGCAAAACTGAAGAATTAAGGTAAAAACATAACACCATGATGATAAATCTCTTTAGCTGTGCCTTTAGTAAGTATTTTGACATTCTTAGTGGAGTAGTTTTACAAGGCAGTGAACTGCTTCTTTGTTGTTTTAACACCAAAGCCCAGGAGAGTGATAACTACAAGATCCATTGATTATTTGGAAAGGCTTCAATTCCATGAACACTGTTTATTACAGAATATGATAAAAATAATTAAATCTTAACTTTTTTAATGACTCTTGAAGACTTGGTAGTTCTAACATGAAGCTGCTTTCTCTGACTTTTTCTGGATGTCATGTTGAAGGCCAGGGCTAAAGATAAATATTCGTTTGAGGAAGTGGCTGTTGTAGAAAAGGAGTGATGTAACTGGGAACATGTGCAGTACTATACTGTAATTTTTCAAGTACAAACTTCTTACTGAAAATTGTTAGGTGACTCATGTCTAGATCAATCTATATGCTTCTTTTAATCCTCATCTTCACGAATTGTTTTATGGCAGCTTGCAATGCCACCTCCTCCATCAACCTGCAAGTTTTCTAGTACACGACGGTCTATTTGTGGATTATTAAATACCTTCCTCTCTAGTAATTAGGAGATATTTAGAAGGCTGGTTAAAAAAAATTCCATCAAAACTGTTTTTCAGTGGAAAATTGGGTTTACAACAAAAACTTTTTTCGCAAAAAGTGTTTCCTTTCTGTGGAGAATTTCTGGGTTCTTAGATATTATGCTTTCTTTTCTCCCAAAGTCACTCTCTGTAGTGGTGAAATTATAATCCCCTGGTAATAGGGTTGGGGTGAAAGGCTTTTACACAAGTTGATACATAATAGCATTGATGTGATATACATTATTTGCAAAAGTGTTTCATCTCAGTTCTGAAAGGATCTCATGAAACTGATCATGATTGCCTGATCATGAAACTCTTAATGTGAGTAATCTTTATGCATCCAGGTAATCGCTATGATTTTGAATACATATTTGTTTAAGGATTGCCTAATTAAGCGGATAGTTTGGTTGCCATGCACACTCAGTCCTTGGTGTCCCTTCTGGTCTATCCGTCAAAGCCTAGCCAAATGTGGTAGGTTTTGTGATATGGACAGCACTAGGAACTAAACAGAAGGTGCCAATTTACTTCATGTAGCGCATCAAACAGCATTAAGATATTACTGGCTTTTGGTGACTACTTATTTAGGCTGGATTTAAAACACTAAGCTAAAGAAAGGTAATGTTTTGTTTAAGCACACAAGTAGTACACAATTGTTGTTATGAATTTTATTTCCATCTACTCATTCTGACTTCCAGCACAAAACAAATCACAACAAAAGAGGGTGGGTGGTTCAGGGGAATATAGTGCAAACAGTCTATCAGGATTAATGAAAATGCCAGTAGCACACTTTGTTAAAGGCGCAAAAGGCATTTTTGTGTGTAGAGGATAGGGGTTACAGTAAATTTTCAGATAGTGTTAAACCATTTTACAGCTTCAAAACTTCAGTAAAGATAAAATATGTGCAAATTTTGTTGTGAATTCAAATGTAGAATATTAAGTCATATGAGAGAGAATCAAAGTGTAGAATTTTTGTTTAGTAATTACCTTTATAATTTTATTCATTAGGGTAAATGGATAGTCTCACATCCCAAATAGATTTTTCTCACTTCAACAAGCTGTTATCTAAAGAATCTTATAATTAAGGTGTCTCTTTTTATTTAAAGGACATGGAAATTCATTATTTTTATTTTTTCTAATAGATTTTTTTTGCATTAAAAACTTGACTAAAATCAAGAAGAAAATGTGAAATTGAATATTTATCTACGTGGTACCTTACCCCTGACTTCTGTCAGAATGAGATTGAGAGATAAGGGTGACGATGTCACTGGATATGACGTTATGAGATAAACCTTTTTTCTGGTGCCTGGCCTCCTCCCTTCCAACAATTGACCCCAGGGGTGAAAGTAACTTACAGGACTTACCAGTACAGCCGGAGTCCTCAGCGGGGCGTGGCCTCACCTGGAAGAGGCATGGCCTCAACCGGAAGAGGCGGGGCCTCTCGAGATTTAAAGGCCCTGGGGCACCGGCTGTGGCTGGGAGCCCCAGGGCCTTTAAATCATCCCGGGGCTCCCAGCTGCAGAGGTGGCTGCGAGCCCCCAGGGCTCAGGGACAAATTAAAGGGCCCGGGGCTCCGGCTGCCCCGGAGCTCAGGGCCCTTTAAATCCTCGCCGCAGCTCCGGCAGCCAGTGCAGTCCGGCACGGCGTACTGGCTCTTGCCGGTTCGCCGTACTGTACTGGCTTACTTTCATCTCTGACTGACCCCCAATCTAAGGAGGGATGGTAATAGGATTTAATGTACGGCCTAGAACTCCTAAACCAATGACTGATAACTAGGACTATTCCTGGAAACTATAAAGAACCACAATGAAGATAATGAAAAAATACTAAAATTCAGAGACATTTAAAATGTGTGCAGAGATGCATGTTAAGGAAAAATGGGTATCTAAATCTGAATGTTAACTAAAGCAGGCCAATGCATGTTGTCGTCTTTCCCTCCCCTCCCCACCCCCCTCCGCAATAATTGGAGAAAAAATTGTAAAAACTAGGTACTTATAATTATACTTTTTAATAATCTGTTTTGTACATTATATATTACATATTTTTGTTGGAAAGCAAATAGTATTTTTTATTTAAAGATAAATAGTTGTTAAAAGGATGTACCTCCTTACATTAATATTTTTAAAAAGAGGGAACAAACACAAAAGGTAAAAAAGGTACAGTGGAGAAATATTATTTGTTTTCATAACCAACATGATAAAATAACTTGTTTGGCTGCAGTCGCAAATTCTAGACAGCTATCTCTTTTTGTTTAATTTCAGTAAATCAAGATATTGTCCTACCACCATAATAATAGAAATCTGGGGGCTGCAGACCATGAGACTTTGTATCATTTTTCTTCATATAGCTCAGTTGTTAATTTAATCTAATAGATAATATAATAATAAGTCACTCTTTCTCTTAAATCTTTCATTTTGTTGGGGGGTTTTCCAACCGAAGAGATAAAAATATGTTGGTTGGGTGCATCCACAAACATTCGAAACAAGTGTCTATATTTAACTTCAACACACCAGGCTATGTTCCTAGCGCTAGAGCCACAGGAATCTGGGGGATATGGCCCCTGTAATAACTTGTGTCAATTTTCGAACATTGAACTAGAAGATGTACCCGATTTCAAAGCCAAAAAAGAAAATGCTTGTGTTGTCATATATAATAAAACTTCGCCTTATAATAATGAATTGACAAAGCACTTGTATATCTTCAGCTCAGATTATTAAAACTGAAAGATATGCAAGCAAGACTTTTTTTGATAAGTGTAAAGAGTAGGAATCAGAGAAAATGACCATGGTTTTCACATAATGCTATCTAACTTACTTTTAAACTCACTCCCATGGTTGGACACATCCAGACATATATAGGGTGACCAGACCACCCAAGTCAAATATCGGGACGGGGGGCAGGGAAAAAAAAAAACCCACCCCTCCCCCCCTTTCCTCCACAAGCACTGGAGGGAGGCCTGGGAGACGCAGGGGAAGCGCGGGGCTGGGATGAGTGAGAGTCCGGCCTGGCCCCGAGTGCAGGCAGGACTCAGTCGGGCAGTAGGGAGAGTAGGGGGGCAGCCCGTGGGGCCAGGCGGTGGCTGTTCTTCCCCCCAGGCAGCGGGACTCGGGAACAGCCACTGCTGCAGCTCCCACTGCCGTGAGGAGAGGAAGCGGCCAATGGCCAAGCTCAGCGGATGCGGCTCTGGCGCCTGGGCCTGAGCCCGGGCCTGCTGCGGGGACCCAGCAGCGCGCACGCTGTGCCCAGCCCCTGGCCAGTCGCGTCTGGGCTGCTGCCCAGCTGGTGCTATCCCGCGGGTGGCCCTAGCCCCCCGTCCCACTCGGGTCCCGCAGGGGAACGAACAGGGCTGGGCTGCTGATGCCTCCCTACCACCCGACTGAGTCCTGCCTGCGCCGGGGGCCAGGCCAGATGCTCACGCACCCCGGCCCCACTCTTCCCCTGCGTCTCCCGGGCCTTCCTCCACAAGCGCCAGAGAGGGGAGGAATGGCGAGCCTGGGGAAGAGGCGGGGATTCGGGGAGGGAGCCAATGGGGGAAGGAGGGGACAGAGTCGGGGGTGGGGGGGTGTCGCAAGCACTTCAGGGCTCCGGAGTATTTTCTTGTTTGTCCAGTGTCCCATTGGTCAGGACGCGGGACAAACAAGGAAATATCAGGACAGTCCCAATAAAATTGGGACGTCTGGTTACCCTAGACATATATGCAGTTTTTAAAAATTCTTTTAGCAAAACATTTCAACACACACATCCTCCACACTGTACATAGTAAATGTACATCTCAGTCACTTATGTGTTTTATAGTTAACACCAGAGGTGAAAGTAAGCCGGTATGGCATACCGGCAAGAGCCGGTTTGCTGTACCAGGGTGGCCCGGCTTCCCCAGGGAGCAATTTAAAGGGCCTGGGGCTCCTAGCAGGGGCTGGAGCCCCAGGCCTTTTAAATTGCCACCAGAGCCCCACTGCTGGAGCCCTGGGGTAGGGCTGCGGGGCTCTGGGGGCTATTTAAAAAGTCCGGGGCTCCCGCTGCTTCTACCGCCCCGGCCCTTTAAATAGCCACCGGAGCCCCACTGCCACTAGTCCAGGGCTCTGGCAGCTATTTAAAGGGCCAGGGTGGTAGAAGCAGGGGAGCCCCGGACTTTTTAAATAGCCCCCAGCAGCAGCCCTTTAAATAGCCCTCGGAGCCCCGGGCTGCTGCTGCTACCCCGGTGGGGGGGGGGGGGGGCGCTTACCTTATGGGGTGGGCTGGGGCTGGCTCTGACTCCCTCAACCACGCCCCTTCTGCCCTAGGCCCCGCCCCTTCCGGGGGCCAGAGCTGGCCCCAGTGTACTGGTAAGTCACTGGACTTACTTTCACCCTTGGATAAGACACAAACGGAAAATACCAAAAAAGGTTCTCATCTGTGGCCCCAAATTAAGAAATAAGAGAAATGCAATATCTATTATTTAAGTGGTCTCAACTTCCTAAGTAAAGTTCGTTTGAAGAAACAGTTTGTTTCTTTCTGAAATCGTGAGGGCAGCTGTATCAGTGATCAGCAGGTTGCAGTTTTCCATTTTAACTTATTTTTTGTATATAATATATACTCCTTGCAGCATATACAACAGCATAGGAGGGCATAGAGCAACCAGTGTGCATTTTGGTTCACCTTCCAGAATTAGTATGGGAATCTGTACTGGATCCTGTGTCTAAGATCCCTCATCCTGTGATCCATGAAATTCAGAAAGCAAAGTTGGGAAGTTGTCTGCAAGCAGGGGCAGAAGCTGCCAGATGTTTCTGTTGGTTGGAAGTGGGAAGTGACCCAGACGAGAGGTCTCCCGTTCCATTGTGCTGTTCTTATTCTGCATGATCAGACTCTGGAGGACTGTTTAGCTGGAAATGTTGCCCCATTATTCTGTAGTCAAGGGTCAATGTGGGCAGGAGGAAGCTCCTGAGTTTGGAGGCAAATGACCCAGGCACCTCTTCTGCATCGCCAGTAGAACTACTTGTTCTTGGAGCTCCTCTTTCCCTCCTCTCCCAACAGTACTTGGGGATGACCGCTTCCTAGAGATCACTCTTCAGTTTTGGGTCCTCTGTCCTGGACACGCAGGAAGAAGGAAAAGACACAAGGGATGTGGCTTAACAAGGCCAAAACTTTATTAAATTTAACTCGTCTAGAACTATCTGGCAGTAACTTGTCCAGTGCAGGGCATTCTTCTCTCTGTAACCTGTTCACATGGCAGAAGCCTGCCATCAGCTCCTCACCCCTCCATACCTGCTCCCTGAATATTCCTGGGACCCCACCAGCTTCTCCTCTCTCAGTGTTAAGGGGCTGTTTCCTCGCTGGACCAGACACTAGGCGTGCCAGCCCTATTTTCAAGCTTCTTTAGGGGATGCCTTCCCCTAAATCCACTTTCAGTTCTGGTAATTTAGGGAGCCAGACCCCAATCAAACAATTACCTGTGCTAACCACTTGCTAAGCTGCGACTACTTGAACTTTATCTCCTAATCTACTCACTGGGTTGCTGAGGGGAAGGTGAAAAGAACCCCATCGTTCCCTGGCCAATTTGGCAGGGAAAAATTCCTTCCCAGTCCAAAAAGTTGACTTGAGGGCAGTGCCCACAGGAGACCCCAGTTCTATTCTAATCCCAGGGAGGGAAGGTGGGAGCTGTTGCTCTGAGCTTGTAATGGCATCCAGCCAGAGGGAAAGGGTGCTTCTGCGTGGGAGCAAGTGGCCTGCTGCTTCCCTGCAGGTCAGCTAATTAGCTGTGATCTCCCTCCTCCTCCTCCCAGCTACCCTTCCCCTTCCTAAACTCGTGAAGGAATTGAACTCCCATGTTGAAGGTAGAGATGCAGAAGAGACTCTGAAAGAAGCAATTGAGCCCTCTTTCACCAGCCAGCCTAGACCCCTCTCCCCCCAAAGCTGCCAGGGGTACATTTTGAGTAATGTTGGTTGCTCAGTCGGACATAGGATCTGTTTATAGTTTTCTCTCCCTGTCTCTGTTTCTGTTGTTCTTCCTTGCCTGTCAGTCAACCTGTCCACATTGAGGAACCTCCAGTAACTTTAGCTATGCTGCAACTTTCATCTGAGAAATTATAATGTTCCAAGTTGAAAAATATACATTTGCATTATTTAAAGTTATATGCTATTTTTACTTGTAGAAAGTTTCATGTTGACAGTCTCAGGCGCAAATATTGGAATGGACCTGAAGAAGAGCAGTATAGTATGTTTTCACAATACAATGAGAGAGAAGAATATAAAATAATTTGTAGGTATTTCATGAGCAGATGGGCTAATACTTTCTGGGTATAATAATCAGAAACTTGGGTCTGAAAACCTGCACAGATCTGATAAAGCTACAAGATTTGAAATGAGGTGAGGCTCAGCAGTTCAAAACTTTGAAAAGGGGTGAGGAAAAAACAAAATTCATACCTGCAAAGGAAAAAAGACCCAGTGTGGAAAACTGTAACAATTACAAAACCCAGACAGTGTAATATATTGGAAATATTTGAACTTGAATATTTTGAATCACGGAGCTGTGAACAGTGTGAGCTGGATATGCAGTGTCTAATTGCTGTTTTTAACAGAACTGGGTCAGTACTCTATGAAATATGTTTCTTTAAATGTACATCCTTTTGCTTCTTAGTGTTTACACCACTCAGCAAATTTTCAGTGTTTAAGCTACCATTTACTAATGACCGAATACACTGTAAGCTTGACCTACTTTCTTGTATCAGCAATGTATCTACTCCCCAGGAGAAGAGGGGAGGGGGGAAAAAACTCTATGAAGAGCTGTGCCTAGCAGGTCATAAAGGATCAAATAATAAAGTGTTGTGAAATAAAATAGAAAATATTTGTTTATAAATAAATGTGCATTTTAGATTTGTTTTCAGTACATTTATGGCAGCTTCTTATTTTTTGGGTATATTATGTGAAATGAGCATTTGTTCCTGTCTAAAACCAAAAATAGTAAGTCATCAAATATTTCTTTTGTAAAACAGTTATAATTTTCCTTGTGTTTGACATTATTAATTCCTGCCCTTATTAACTTTTCATATATTAGCTTCTTGCACCTGGAGTAATAAGAAAACATTTAAACAAAGTGCATTATTGGATTTAATGCTTTTAACTATTACATTTTAAAAGTTTTCTTAATTTTTTTTGCTTGAGGCTGAAAATATTAATATCTCCTGTTAAACAAATATAAGGTGATAGTTTATGCTGATAAATTTAAGATAATACCTTATTGTATTAGGAACATTAAACTGTGTACAGAATGGTGGAAAGTGGATTGTTTTGTTTTCCTGAGTTTAATTTGAACACAACTCTTGAGTGTTGGAGTGAAGCAGAATAATTGAGTGAGGTGAGAGCTATCCAAAATAAGTAAATATTTTAATATATTTGTATAGCTTTTACCATGATGATGGCTGCCAATAAAATCTTTACAGTTTTTCCAGTGAGTGTAGATAATGTTGCTTATGGAGAATACCTCATTAAGATTTATTTGTAAAAAATGTTAGAAAACTGCAGTGATTATTGTTAATTTACTACGCTAAGGCTATGTCTACACTACAAACTTTGCCTACGTGACTTGCATCGACCATAAAGCTGCTGCAGTTAGTATATCACCTGTGTGTATGTGTGTGTGTGTGCATACTTGGCTCCTTGCATCGGTGCTACACATATGCATCAGGAGTGGTTCTGTCAATGCAGTATGGTGCACCATGGGTAGGTATCCCTGTGCAACCTGCCATTGTGTAGCGTGCTGTCTTTTAGGAAGTTTTGGCAATTCACGGTGGGACAGAAACGAGTCATGCAGGGCTGACTGGGAGCAAGGGATCAACTTCCCAGCATGCAAGTGCCATTTATATCCCATAATTTTTGCACGTTTTAAAAAAATCCCATTAACCTACTATTATTGCAAGCATAAGATGCATCAGCCTCCGGTATTTACAGAGCCTAAGAAGAACTAATCAGCCAGGAACACAATGATTTTGTAGAGGACGTATGGCTGTGAGACACGATGAGAACCAATCCAGGGTTGTTGGTAGCATTCATAGAGCAGTTGCAGATGGTGGAGCGCTGTTTCTGGGACTGAGAAATTAGCACTGACTAGTGGGATTGCATCATAATGCAAGCTTGGGATGATGGGCAGTGGCTGCAAAACTTTTGGAGGTGCAAGGTCACATTCTTGGATCTGTGTGCTGAGCTTGCCCTTGCCCTCTAGCACAGGAACACCAGAATGAGAGCTGCACTGACAGTAGAGAAATGGGTGGCAATTGTGCTGTGGAAACTTACAACATTGGATTACTACTAGTCAATGGGAAATCATTTTGGAGTTGGAAAATCCATTATGGGGTCCATTGTCAAGCAAGTGTGTAGGACGTATTGGATGAATTTGCAGCAGTGGGGTTCTTGAACTACAGTGGACCAATAGATGGCATGCATATCCCTATTTTGGCATCAGATCGCCTTGCCACAGAGTACATCAACAGAAAGGGCTATTATGTAAGTATTGGTGGATCACTGGGGATGTTTCACTGACATCAACGTGGGCTGGTCAGGGAAGAAGCATGACTCTCCCATCTCTAAGAACAGGACTGTTCAGAAAGCTGCAAGCAGGGGTTCTCTTTCCTGACTGGCCGATTACCATTGGCGATGCTGAAATGCCAATAGTGATATTGGGGGACCAGCTGTGATGTTTCACTCCATATTCTTTATGAAAATGAATATGACATAACTGAGATATACTTTATGCAAGATGGCTCATGTGAGGTATCATTGGGAAGGTTATGATTTAGTGAATGTGATTATTCAATTTGTATGCCTGTATCATTTCTGTATCTGAAATTAGGAATATTGACCATGTATCTCAAATATATTACTTTGGGTGTCACCCCCAACTAGCCCTTCAGGTACAACAATGGAAAAGCCAGACAGGGCTAATGGCCCATTAGCAAAAACAATGGACTGTGAAAGAGCTTAGTCTTCTTGTGGACGCTCCAGACAGCCTACGAGTAATGGCTGCCACAGCCCTGCAGAGACATGGGTCTGAGTCACTTGGTACTGGACCCACCCCTTGGAATGCCAGTGTTCTTCCACAAGAGCTATATAAGGCAGGGGAGTGATCTCATCGAGGTTCTCCTCTGCCTCCCCACCCAAAGAGACACTGACAAACACCTGGAAGCAAGAAGTGAACTGGGGGGGGGGGGGAAGGCTTGCGCCTAAGGTGGAAGGGCGTCTAGCTTGTGAGTAACAATACTTGAGGTGTCAAGCTGGAGACCAGTGCATCTGCCTTTCAAGACTTTCTGTAATCTGCCTGCAATGATATCTAGGGTGAGAAATTACTGTTTGTAACCAATTTCTTTAGTGAAACAAGCTTAGTTTGCGTGTTTGGTTTTATTTGCTTAGTAATCTGCTTTATTCTGTCTGTTATATTCACTTAAAATCCACTTTTTGTAGTTAATAAACTTATTTCTTGTTTATAATATAACCCAATTTGTACAATTCATAATTGGGGGGAGGGATAAGAGGCTGTGCATACCTTTCTCCACATTGAGAGAGGAGGCGGATTTCATGATATACCTTTGGGTCTGCACTCCAAGGGAGGTGGACACCTGAGTGCTGGGGCAAGTCCCTTAAGATGAGCCTTCCCAGAACTGATCTCAGTGTCTGTTTTGTTCTGCAGTTGGGTGTGGCCCTGCCTGTGTGTGTGCTGGAGAAGGCTTAATAGCCTAGCACAGCAAGACAGGTAAAAAGGGTGCCCAGGCAGGCTTAGTGGTATCTCAGCACATCAGGTGGCACCTTAAGGGGTCCAACCTGTCACACAAGCCTCCCTCTTGCTCCTCTGACTTATGAAGCCATACACTGACCACCTCGAGTGCACCAATGAAATATTCAACTACCAGCTCAGCAGGTGCAGAATGACAGTTGAATGAACTTTTGGTAGATTGAAGGGATGCTGGCATTGCTTACTCATAAGATTGGACCTCAATGAAAAAACATCCTAAAGGTTATAGCTGTCGTGTCCTGCATAATATCTGTGAAACAAATGCACCTATTAATTTTGCAGTGCTTGCTGTACATTATTACTGTTTGTTATTGATCCTGTGAGTTGTCATGCTGAATAGTAACAAATAAGTGGGTGCCTTCAGAACTGCTAGGCACTCTGCAGCATATGTTGTGAACTAATAAAGATAAATTATTTTCCAAATAATAGAATTTTAGTCAGTAACAAAACCAGTGCAAAGAAAAAAATCTGTAATTTTAAAAGCAAATATATTAAAAACTTAATACATTAATGGAGCAGAACTTCTGAAGGGTAAAGAACATTCATGTCCATTTTACCTACACATACACTGACCTGTGAAAGCCACGGTTGCTGAATATGAGGCTGTGGTTGTCTTAATGTCCCCCGGGGTGGAGTAGTAGGGGTAGGGATGAAGCCACTGATGCTACATAGAATGTTTTGGGGGGGGAGGAGGGAAGGGGTGCAGAGAGGTGCTGTAATGGAGATCTCCGTGGACTGAAAAGGGAGGAGAGCCTGTGATTGTTAAATCTGTAGGTCCATAAGAGTCTGCAGCATCTGTTTTTGCTGCTGGAGAAGCCCCATTATGTCCTGGTGCGTCTCTCTCTTCTTTTCCTGCTGGGACTCCAGACCCTTTCTCCAGTCTGCTCTTTCCTTCTCTAGGCCAGCTGCAATGTTCATCTTCCAGGCCTTTTGCTCAAGGTCTGATGCAGCGCTGGCTTGCAGGATCTCATTGAACAGGTCATCCCAAGTCCTTTCTTTCTCCTGCTTGTCTGGCTCAGGAGGTGTGGGGGGGGGGGGGAGGAGGAGGGGGAACCGCTCAAGGGTGCCATGGCAGCAGCTGCAGATAAAACACACAGAAGTACCATTGTCAGTATAGTCACAACAGAGAGCAAGAGTTAAGATTCAGAATTCCCTTCCCTTTCTCCCCTAAAGTTTTAAACAAGACATGTCTATTGACACTTCTGCTTGAGAGTTCTTGTGTATGGCGCCGCTCACGGCACCAGCCAGGGTGAGTATGGCCTGGTGGGGTGAGGGAAATGAGGGAATTGCTTGGTTGCATGGAACTATAAGTATAGAGCAATGGACTGTATACTGGCACCACTGTCCACAGGCAGTGGTGATTTTAGCTGATCTCTCACTCTTGTGTGTAACAAAGGCATGGAAAACACAGCTGCTGCTGCTGTTCCAAAGCGCCCACCCAGACCTGTATGCTGCTAGACTGTGTATTGCAGTGCTGCCTGCTGAAGTTATTGCTGACTGGGGTAGGGAACGTCTTTATGGTAGCTTTGAGCATTGCTGTGGGAAAGATCTGAGTGGTGATAGCAGTTGCTCCTCTTCACTAAGGATGCCTACCTTTTTGGAGTCCTATGTAGCTCAGTCTTCCAGTCCCTCTCGCTTAACTTGTAAAGGCGATTGAGAACCTATTGTTGTGCCACCAATATGCTGATGAGACCTAGCTGTCCTCTTATCTAGAACTGACAGTGTGGTCTCCCTGCTGTTCTGATGTTTGGTTAAAAGAGGGGCGTGGAGGAAAAACGGCAGGCTAAGGTTCAATATAGACAAGATAGAGATGGTGATGGTTGGAAGAGAGCAGCATTTTGAGAAATCAGTGGCTGGGCTATGCATATTTGATAAGTTGGATATATTCTTCAGTTCCTTCATTATTTTATTGTCCTTTTCAACTCTTCTGTGGATTTCCAAGTAGTCAGTAATGTTTTCATCTTCACCTGACGAGACTGTGCCCTTTCTACTGAGGGTGTGATTAGCCACGGTGATCCGTGCTTTTGTCACCTTAAGGTTAGACTATTGCGGTAGTTTTCACAGGGCGCTGATCCTGAAGGTCAACAAAAGGTGGAGCTACTGCTGCTTTTAGCATTCCACATGTGAAGTGTGCCCACCAGTTAGAGCACATCATACTACTACACTACTCTTAACATTCGCTGCCAGTTAAATTGAGAGTCCGATTCAAGATGCTAGTGCTCCTCTTCAGAATCCTTATTGTATCAGCTACCAGAGTAACTGCCTCTCCCTCTGTGGCCTGAAACAATAACTATGATTGGCAGGGATACTTTGGTTAGGTATCTCCAGGGTCTTGAATGAATCAAGGGAGGAACATTGAGTGGAAGGCCATGGAATTTGCTGCTGCTCTGTATCAGGTTGAGCAGGACTCTGTTTATGCCTTTTCCTTTGAGTTGGTAAGTCAACCTGGTACTACAAAATAGGTGATTCCATTGAAGCATATAGCCCTTAGAAAGGGAGGGAGCTCCACTAGTGGTAGCAACAGTGGACTGTAGATAGGGCACCAATATCTTAACCACCGTATCATGTAAACCTGCTCTGAACAAATCAGTACAGTGCAGTGATTAAAATGCTGGTGACCCTCTGTGCTGAGTTCACATAAGTGTTTCCAGTAGTGGCACTAACAGCAGGGAAATTTGAGGAACAGAAGTCTATTGTAAAGATGGCCTTTGTGCATGAAGTTTTCCTTGTAACCTAACCTTGGTAGTAGTTTCATCTCTGATTGCAGCCTTTAGCAGTGTCATCCTTCTGGTCCTCCAAAATCTTGCAAAAGTCCTCATCAATAAAAGGGAAGTCAGGACTTGATATTCCCAGTGATAAAACAAACAAGACAAGCTAGAATGGGGAGGAGGGAATTAAAAAATAAATGAACAAATAGAGCCCATTTTAATATAAGCGAGCAGTAAATGTGCCTTGCTTTACATTTCACCTTTAGAGGAATTGCTGGAATGGCTTTATTCTTTTTAGTGATATCTGCTCTGTATTACACTCCAGCTGCACATCAAGAAGCTAGTGACTGCTTTAAAAGAACCATCCTTTTCAAGTGGCAGTAGTGAGTTTCTGTATTGTTGTATAACACTCAGAGTGTTCAGAGTAAAAACAATTTGCTTATTGTTAGATCACTTGTTTATTCTCTCAGAAGGCTGTCGTCATAACTTTACGAATTACTGATTAAGGCAATGGTGCTGGAATGTAGGCAGTTTTATGTGAAATTCTGCCTAATGGGAGAGGCAATATGGTCTAGTGCAGGGATTGGCAACCTTTGGCCCGCAGCCCGCCAGGGAAAGCTCCTGGTGCGCTTGGACGGTTTGTTTACCTGCAATGTCTGCAGGTTCAGCTGATCAGAGCTCCCACTGGCTGCGGTTCGCTGTCCCAGGCCAATGGGGACTGTAGGGAGTGGCGTGGGCTGAGGGATGTGCTGGCCACCCTTCCCGCAGCCCCCATTGGCCTGGGATGGCGAACCGTGGCCAATGGGAGCGGCAATTGGCCAAACCTGCAGACGTTGCAGGTAAACAAGCCCTCCAGGCCCACCAGCAGCTTTCCCTGGCGGGCCATGTGCCAAAGGTTGCCGATCCCTGGTCTAGTGAAATGGAGTGTGTGCCAAAAATGTCCGAGTTCTAATCTCAGCTCGATAGGTGCTGGAACTAGGAGTGCTGGGGGGGCTGTCACACCCCCGGCTTGAAGTGGTTTCCATTATATACAGAGTTTAAAGTTTGGTTCAATGACTCTCAGCACCCCACTATAAACATTGTTCCAGCATCACTGCTCAGCTCTGGCTTGGTGTTGATAATTTATTTAATCATCACAAAAAAAACAACACCATAAACACATTTTAATAAAAGCATGATTCAGTGTAAAAATACAGTGTGTCCAAACTTGAAGTTTTGATGTTTGTTTACAATCGAAGGAATGTTGGGGAAACTAATGTTTGGAATATTTGATTTAGAACTTTATCTGTTTCCAAATAATAGCAAATCATGTTTTTTATTTTATTTCTCTTTTCTTTTCTTTTTTTACAGTATCTATGGCAAATATTGGAGAAAAAGGTAAGATATATATCTTAAACAATATTGTCATTTCATGAAGCTGAGCAATACAAAAGAAAAATAAGCAGGCCTTTTGATCATTTAAAAATAATCAGACTTGTACCTCAAATTTATTGCAAAATCATGTATATCACATTAACTGGATCTATGAATCTGACTTACAAAAAGCTAATCTATTGTTTTTAGGACCACTGTTTTATCTGTAAGAAGTAAGGTTTTAAAAAATAGTGATTTTTAGTTTTCTCAAGTTTGTAGTACTAGGTCTGTTTCCTTCCTTATCTGTACAGTCCTGTTTAAGGAGGCCCTTTTGTTTCCACTAAAATTCACATATTTTAAAAGTACTTTTTTTCAAAAGGTACATCTGGAGACAGGCAGTAATAGTGAAAGCTTTTCCAGTACTCACTTGACTAGAAAAAAATCTACTTCTGTTGGATGAGGTTAATTAATTCTGTACACCTATTTAATATTTGATGTCTGTAGAGACAGCCAGCAGAGAGATCAGGTGTGATGTGGTTTCTATTATGTGGACATCTGTTCAGTCAGGACTTTGATAATCAAACTTCCTTTACTTTGAGCTCCAAATAGCCATTACATGGTAAAGAGAGGAAACTTGCATTTTCCAAGTACCTCTAATGGGAAATGTTGACATTTTGAAATTGCTTTCCATTCTGAAGCAGAATAAACTCAAAATAATGGCAATATTTACAAAACAAAAAAAATCCAAAAAGCTTCAGATTGGAAATTATAACATTTTTATCAAAAACTAAACAAGTCAAATTGTTGAAACAGATTTTGTCATTTCAAATTAACATTTGTGAAATTAAAAAAAGGCTTCTAAATGTCCATTCGAACAAACAATTCTTCCAATTGGAAAATTGAAAACTTGTGTTGAAATTTCAATGAAAGCACATGTCTGACAGGAAATTTTGTTTGAAAAATGTCAACCAGCTCTAATAGCAATGTTGTTTGCTTAGTACTTGCCTAGTCTGGATTAGATCTAGAAATTTCCAAATGACCCCTCCCCCCCACACACACACACAAAATAAACAGATGAACATACTTTCTTCAAACTTTTCAGAAAAAGACTGAGAACAAGCATGAATAATTTCAGCTAGAAGGATTTTTTTTTCAGAATTATAAACCCTTGAAAATAGAGGATTGGAATGAAAGTGCCTTCTCAGTCATCACTAGAATTGCTCCCTCTAGGCTATATTACTTTCAAGTTTATTAAAGTAGCATCTAGGAAAATGTACAGGGTAGCTCAGGGATGCAAGTCTCTCCCTCCCCCTCCCCCGCACCCTTTTAAAAGTAATGGTTCTGTTTTTTTCTTGTGCTTGTGTGACTCCAGTAGTTTTTGTGTTGGCACATATGTGGTTCTCAGTGAAGGAGTGAGTTTTGTCAAGTTAAAACAACAAGGAGTTCTTGTGGCACCTTAGAGACTAACAAATTTATTTGGGCTTATGCTAACAAATTTATTTGTTAGTCTCTAAGGTGCCACAAGGGCTACTCGTTGTTTTTGCTGATACAGACTAACACGGCTACCCCTCTGAAACTTGTCAAGTTAAGAAATTCAAAATAATCAAATTTTGTGCAGTTCATGATTTCCATTAATGATCCGTTTTGACATGTGTAAACTTAAAACACATCCGTAGTTCCCCATACCTGATCTGAGAATTTTGAAACAATAATACCAGTGGAGTTTTCTGCCCTTCCATGCAGAGACCAGATAGTGGTTCTGTCATAATTCCCTTGTAGTGCACTATATGGCACTCAAAATTCCCATTTTTATAATAGGCAGCACTGGTAGTCCTGCCTATATTTCCCATAAAACCCAGTTTTCAGTTGCTTATAACTTTGGCAAGCTTTAACCACTCAGGATGAAATTTCCTGCGCTGACTGTCTGTCTGCCTCAGGCTGAATGTTTGTGGAGAGTTTCAGCAAAAATTGTTCAGCCATTTCTGAGAATGAGATTAGAGAAAAATACATCGTTTTGCCCATATTTTTGATTTTAAAAAATCTTACAACTATTTCATTGAGAAACTCTAGTGCCTCCGTGCTTTGGAGCAAGGCTCAGAATTTGGCAGGTGGATTGCTTTTGTGTCAGAGATGTGCCTAGAAAAACTGCAAATTTGGCCAAGTTATAGCCTTTGAAAAATTTCAGGGACTTGGAAGTAGAGACCAGAGAAGGAGACTAGGATCGAATGGGCGAGGAGACTGGAACCGAGATGAGAAGCCCAGTGGGAGCAGAGACTCAGATGAGGTGCTGGGGAGGAAAACATGAGACTGAGGGAGGGGATAAAGGCAGAGTGGGTCAGAAAACCAGTTCTTGGGCACAAGTGGGCCATGGAGGTTTTTATAGCATGTTGGGGGGGCCTCACAAAGAAAAAGGTTGAGAACCCCTGCACTAGAACATGTTACATTGCAGTACCTGGGATGGAACTCAAGATTCCTGAGTCTCTCTGTTCCTTTGCAGTCCATGTGTGTGCCTCATCCTTTCTAATGCTGGTCCATATGACAACCTACTACTGCTATCAGTTTCTCCTTTCCACAAGTTCTGTGAGCCTAAAGAAGGGGTGGGCAGACTATGGCCCATGGGCCACATCTGGCCCACCAGCTGATTTAATCTGGCCCTTGAGCTCCCTCTGGGGAGCAGGGTCTGGGGCTTGCCCCACTCCAACCGGGGAGCGGGGTTGGGGGATGCTCTGCGCGTGCGTGCCATGGCTCCCGGAAGCAGCGACATGTCCTCCCTCCGGTTCCTACGTTTAGGGGCAGCCTGAGAGCTCTGCACGCTGCCCCATCCGCAAGCAGCGCCCCCGCAGCTCCCATTGGCTGCAGTTCCTGACCAATGGGAGCTGTGGGCGGCACCTGCAGATGGGACAGTATGAAGAGCCACCTGGCCGCATCTCCGCGTAGGAGCTGGAGGGGGGATATGCTGCTGCTTGAGGTAAGCGCTGCCCGGAGCCTGCACCTCTGACCCCCAACCCCAGCCCTGATCCACCTCCGAATCTCTCAGTCCCAGTCCAGAGCACCCTCCTGCACCCCAAACCCCTCATCACCAGCTCCACCCCAGAGCCTGTACCCTCAGCCGGAGTCCTCACTTTCTCTCCCCCCCATGTCCCTGCCCCAGCCCTGATCCCCCTCCTGACCTCCAAACCACTTGTTCCCAGCCTGGAGCACCCTCCTACACCCCAAATCCCTCATCGCCCAGCCCCACCCCAGAGCCTGCACCTCCTGCCAGAGCCCGAATCCTCTGCCCCAGCCCGGAGCCCCCTCCCGCACCCTGAACTTCCGCTAGCTGGAGGATTCTCTGCGACTTGAAGTCTTTAAATCACAGAATTTGGGGATTTCAACAGCAGAGTCAAGGGAAAGAGGTTGGGTCAGCTTTTGTGGCCTGGATCATGCAGGGGGTCAGACTAGATGATCATAATGGTCCCTTCTGACCTGAAAGTCTATGAGTCTGAGTTTTCTGGCTCCACCCCAGAGCCAGCACCTCCAGCAAGAGCCCTCACCCCTTCCTGCACCCAGCCCCAATTTTGTGAGTATTCATGGACTGCCATACAATTTCCATACCCAGATATGGCCCTTAGGCCAAAAGGTTTGCCCATCCCTGGTCTAAAGGTTCCAACTCTGCTGATGATCCATGTCAGTATCAATATGATGCCAAGTGATGGAATTTGTTTTCACTTTGCCTTTTTAATAATGTAAGAAATGAGACACAAAATCACTACGTTAAAGGAACGTTAAGGTTGCAAAGTCAAGCACTGAAAAGTTAGGAAATGCAGAATTAAGTTTGCCTGTGAAATCTTAATTTAGTCCCCTTTTGTGTATGTCTTATGATAGTATGAGATCATGTAAATAAGACTGTTTGTTTGTTTTTTCCATAAAACTCCTGCCTCATTCAGTGCACAGGATGGACCTATTAGGGGATTAAACAGGGTTGTGTAGTAAAAGAGGCTGTTCTCTGTAGGAACCCCTGGTTCATTTGTTTCAGAAGTTGGAAGGTGTGTGGGGAATGAGTTGAGATTGTAGGAAGAGAAAGTAGTCTCATGGTTGTGCAGTTGAATGCTGCCTTGGAAAATGGGATTCTGTCCCAGCCTCTGCAACAGAGATGCTGGGCAAGTCACTTAAACCAAACTTTCCACAGCTGGTCACTAGGTGTGTGCGCCTCATTTTCTGGGTGCCCAACTTGATACTCTGGGATCTGATTTGAAGAAGAACTGAGCACTCACAGTTGCAAATGCAGTCAGTGGGAGTTGTGCTTTGAACATATAAAGTGCTGTATAATGCTAAGTACTCTGAAAAAACAGGTCCTTGTCATCTCAAATTGGGCACCCAAAATTAATAGAGGGGTAGCCGTGTTAGTCTGAATCTGTAAAAAGCAACAGAGGGTCCTGTGGCACCTTTGAGACTAACAGAAGTATTGGGAGCATAAGCTTTCGTGGGTAAGAACCTCACTTCTTGCATCTGAAGAAGCGAGGTTCTTACCCACAAAAGCTTATGCTCCCAATACTTCTGTTAGTCTCAAAGGTGCCACAGGACCCTCTGTTGCTTTTTCCAAAATTAATAGAAACTTTTTTGACTTAATCCCTCTGTGCCTCAGATCGCTCTCTGTAAAATGAGGTAATAGCCCCCCCCAATCTAATCTCACAGTGATAGACAATTCATTAGTGTTTGTGCAGGGCCAGCTCCAGGTTTTTTGCTGCCGCCGAAGCAACAAAAAAAAAGAAGAGCTGCCCCGAGGGCCGGAATGCCGCCCCTTGAGAAGTGCCACCCCAAGCACATGCTTGGAACGCTGGTGCCTAGAGCCGGCCCTGTGTTTGTGAAGCACTTGGATTCTATAGCGATGAGCAGGGGCGGCTCTATGTTTTTTGCCGCCCCAACCACAGCAGTCAGTCGGTCGGTCACCAGCGGCATGCCTCAGGGTAGTCTGCGGTCACGCGGATTTCAAATGCGTTTCTGCGGGTGATCTGCCGGTCCCGCGGCTTCGGCGTACCCGCCGCCAAAACCATGGAACCAGCAGACCTCCCGCATGCACACCGCCGAAGGCCGCCTGACTGCCACCCTCACGTCGACCAGCAGGCTGCCCCCGCGGCTTGCTGCCCCAGACACGCGCTTGCTGCGCTGGTGCTTGGAGACGCCGCTGGTGATCAGTGATATAGAAAAGCCAATGATGAAAGTATTAATTTTGTATTGTGAACGGGGTTTGATTAGTATGCAGTAAATAAAGCCTAGGACCACTTGTAAAATGAGGATAATAAACAACATTGAATAGCTATTCATTGAGTAAACTGTTCGTTCTGGGTACTGAGTGAGGCAGGGGTCCTTTGGGGGAAAAACAGCATGTGATCACGTAATTAAAGCGTGTATCGTAATGCATACGTAGAAGGGTACGCAGACAACCTTAATTCTGGCAGCTCCTAACTTCTGAGTGCTTCGCTTCTCAACCTTAATGTTCTTTTAATGTATTTTTGAGTGTAATTATAATTACAGTTTATTTGATATTTATATTGCACCAGAAAAGTCTTCTGATTTATCATCATTCTGTGCCATGAATGTGTGTGGTGCTGTCATCATATTGTTGTAAATCATAATGGAAAGTAAACAATATGCTGAATTGCATATTGTGTTGTCAATTAATGGGTTTATTGTTTTTCAAAATCATCCCTGCAAAAGGATTTTCCCCTTTTCCAAGTGTGTTCTGTAGTGTCATGAATGTTTCCCATTTTTTATACAGTAACTTGTACTGGGTATGAAGTGCACTGCAATATTTTGTGCTGTGTCAGTGCCATGAAGGAGAACAGTTTGAATAGCCCTTGTTAATTATTTTATTTGTGAATTTCTCTGTCAGTGGTCTGCAGTACCGTATAGTTCTTTATTATATACTGCAGTTAAGTCCTGTTTAATTCTGTCATAACCCATCACTCTTTGTCATGTCACGTCACTGTGGAGGGATTATGTAGCCTCGTGAACTAGGATGTGTATTTTTTTGATCAACAGTGCTTGCCTAATGCTTCTACCATTATCTGCTCTGTTCACATTAGCTAAGCCTTGGCTTAATTCTGGCCATCCCCCCCTTTTCCTCCTGACACAAAGCAATGAAGATGGTCAGGTCATTTTTTCTTTGATTATCAATGATTGCTTGAAAGTATGAATGAATTGTGAGTAGTCTATTCATGTTGTTTCCATTATGCGTTTGTATAATGGATTATGTAACATTTTTGAAAAAGATGACACTTGCTTTTGAAAAGAGCAAAAGAGTTTTTCATTTTGACAAGAGAATTTACATGTTTGTGCTGAGCAGTGCCAGGCTTTTAAGAACCTTTTGTATGGAGAGGTGATAGCTTCTTCATAAGGGCTGACACTTGATTTATAATATAAGCCCTATTTTAGCCTTGCTCCCGCCTGTAAAATACTCAAAATGGTAATTTCCTCTTCAAATTTTGCATAAATAGTCTGTGGCCAGAGAACCATTTTTGTTCAAATTTGAGGTAATTCAGACACTAAGAGTATTAATCATATCTTTAAAATTATTGTTAATGATGCTTTTAGCCATATCTGATACTTTTACCTACTAAAAGAGACTGATCCCAACAGATTCTTCATTTCCTATACACTCCCCTCAATTTTCTGCTTTTGGCTTCATTAGCACTAGCTGTTCCATTCCAGGAGAATCTGTTCTTTCTTCTTTACCACCTGAGCCAATTTTGTTATTCCTCATTCCTCTTTAGGGAAACAAAATTTAGAGGGAAAGGGTGGGAATGTTTTTTTTTAAATCATCTGTGGCTGTTGAGAAGACTCCAGGAAATGAGCCTACCTGTATCCCCCTGCCACATTTATGAGGGAAGAAAGTGCAGCTGTCCTTCATTTCCATGACTCTGGACACAAGACTGCCTTCACCCAGAACAATGTTGACTCATTGGAATCTGCTCAAAGGCAGCTGGACATGGATGCTGATGTAGTTCTCTGGGGTAAACTCTTCAGTACCTCATCTGCAGTTAAATATGGTGGTGTGTAAAGTTTCCTGCACAGTAGCAGGCTTTCCAGCAGCACTGCCAGTCCCTGTATGTGAGAGGCTGGTGGTACACCCTCTTGTCCTGTGGATAAGTTAGTTCTCTTTCACCCATAGATGTAGGGAGAAAGTGGCAGAACTCTCTCTTCACTCACTCACTCACTCAGGGAGGTATGTAGTAGAATCTTCCTTCATGGGCATGATACACCTTTGATTCCAGCAAATGGAGGGAGAAGAACTTTGAGGGGCTAAAGAAAAAGATGTAATACTGTGGAATCCGTGGCATCTGTCCATGAAGTGCCATTACCAAATTACTTTGTCACTCTTCACAGGACTAGGGTATTGTCTGCTACCATGTCCATATCAGTCAGTAGTGGAGAGGTGGCAGCTGCCAGCGTCACTTTATCGGAGCACAACACAGGAAGCTCAGTTTCAACTCCCGTAGTTCCCAGAGAATCATAGAATCATAGAATATCAGAGTTGGAAGGGACCTCAAGAGGTCATCTAGTCCAACCCCCTGCTCAAAGCAGGACCAATTCCCAGCTAAATCATCCCAGCCAGGGCTTTGTCAAGCCGGGCCTTAAAAACCTCCAAGGAAGGAGACTCTACCACCTCCCTAGGTAACGCATTCCAGTGTTTCACCACCCTCCTAGTGAAATAGTTTTTCCTGATATCCAACCTGGACCTCCCCCACTGCAACTTGAGACCATTGCTCCTTGTTCTGTCATCTGCCACCACTGAGAACAGCCGAGCTCCATCCTCTTTGGAACCCCCCTTCAGGTAGTTGAAGGCTGCTATCAAATCCCCCCTCATTCTTCTCTTCTGGAGACTAAACAATCCCAGTTCTCTCAGCCTCTCCTCATAAGTCATGTGCTCCAGACCCCTAATCATTTTTGTTGCCCTCCGCTGGACTCTTTCCAATTTTTCCACATCCTTCTTGTAGTGTGGGGACCAAAACTGGACACAGTATTCCAGATGAGGCCTCACCAATGTCGAATAAAGGGGAACGATCACGTTCCTCGATCTGCTGGCAATGCCCCTACTTATACAGCCCAAAATGCCGTTAGCCTTCTTGGCAACAAGAGCACACTGTTGACTCATATCCAGCTTCTCGTCCACTGTGACCCCTAGGTCCTTTTCAGCAGAACTGCTACCTAGCCATTCGGTCCCTAGTCTGTAGCAGTGCATGGGATTCTTCCGTCCTAAGTGCAAGACTCTGCACTTGTCCTTGTTGAACCTCATCAGGTTTTTTTCTGCCCAATCCTCTAATTTGTCTAGGTCCCTCTGTATCCGATCCCTACCCTCTAGTGTATCTACCACGCCTCCTAGTTTAGTGTCATCTGCAAACTTGCTGAGAGTGCAGTCCACACCATCCTCCAGATCATTAATAAAGATATTAAACAAAACCGGCCCCAGGACCGACCCTTGGGGCACTCCACTTGAAACCGGCTGCCAACTAGACATGGAGCCATTGATCACTACCCGTTGAGCCCGACGATCTAGCCAGCTTTCTATCCACCTTACAGTCCATTCATCCAGCCCATACTTCTTTAACTTGGTGGCAAGAATACTGTGGGAGACCGTATCAAAAGCTTTGCTAAAGTCAAGGAATAACACATCCACTGCTTTCCCCTCATCCACAGAGCCAGTTATCTCATCATAGAAGGCAATTAGGTTAGTCAGGCACGACTTCCCCTTCGTGAATCCATGCTGACTGTTCCTGATCACTTTCCTCTCCTCTAAATGTTTCATAATTGATTCCTTGAGGACCTGCTCCATGATTTTTCCAGGGACTGAGGTGAGGCTGACTGGCCTGTAGTTCCCCGGATCCTCCTTCTTCCCTTTTTTAAAGATGGGCACTACATTAGCCTTTTTCCAGTCATCTGGGACCTCCCCCGATCGCCATGAGTTTTCAAAAATAATGGCTAATGGCTCTGCAATCTCACCCGCCAACTCTTTTAGCACCCTCGGATGCAGCGCATCCGGCCCCATGGACTTGTGCACGTCCAGTTTTTCTAAATAGTCCCGAACCACTTCTTTCTCCACAGAGGGTTGGTCACCTTCTCCCCATGCTGTACTGCCCAGTGCAGCAATCTGGGAGCTGACCTTGTGCGTGAAGACAGAGGCAAAAAAATCATTGAGTACATTAGCTTTTTCCACATCCTCTGTCACTAGGTTGCCTCCCTCATTCAGTAAGGGGCCCACACTTTCCTTGATTTTCTTCTTGTTGCTAAGAACTCCTATGCAGCCCAGTGTTTCTCCCTTAGTTGCAGTTTAGTGTGTCTACAGAATTGCTAAACTCTTCAGGCTTTCCCTGGCCACCCTAGCTCCACAGTGAGACTTCAGAGATTTCCAGGGACCTTTCTGATCCCAGACCTAATTCCCAGACTCCATACCTCAAGGCATTGAATCTGGTATGTCAGTGGAATAAAACTTTCACTGGATAAAGCAACAGAGGGTCCTGTGGCACCTTTAAGACTAACAGAAGTATTGGGAGCATAAGCTTTCGTGGGTAAGAACCTCACTTCTTCAGATGCAAGTAATGGAAATCTCCAGAGGCAGGTATAAATCAGTATGGAGATAACGAAGTTAGCTCAATCAGGGAGGGTGAGGTGCTCTGCTATCAGTTGAGGTGTGAACACCAAGGGAGGAGAAACTGCTTCTGTAGTTGGATAGCCATTCACAGTCTTTGTTTAATCCTGATCTGATGGTGTCAAATTTGCAAATAAACTGGAGCTCAGCAGTTTCTCTTTGGAGTCTGGTCCTGAAGTTTTTTTGCTGTAAGATGGCTACCTTTACATCTGCTATTGTGTGGCCAGGGAGGTTGAAGTGTTCTCCTACAGGTTTTTGTATATTGCCATACCTGATATCTGACTTGTGTCCATTTATCCTCTTGCGTAGTGACTGTCCAGTTTGGCCAATGTACATAGCAGAGGGGCATTGCTGGCATATGATGGCATATATAACATTGGTGGATGTGCAGGTGAATGAGCCGGTGATGTTGTAGCTGATCTGGTTAGGTCCTGTGATGGTGTTGCTGGTGTAGATATGTGGGCAGAGTTGGCATCGAGGTTTGTTGCATGGGTTGGTTCCTGAGTTAGAGTTGTTATGGTGCAGTGCGTGGTCGCTGGTGAGAATATGCTTAAGGTTGGCAGGTTGTCTGTAGGCGAGGACTGGCCTGCCTCCCAAGGTCTGTGAAAGTGAGGGATCATTGTCCAGGATGGGTTGTAGATCACTGATGATGTGTTGGAGAGGTTTAAGCTGAGGACTGTAGGTGATGGCCAGTGGAGTTCTGTTGGTTTCTCTTCTGGGCCTATCTTGTAGCAGGAGGCTTTTGGGTACACGTCTGGCTCTGTTGATTTGTTTCTTTATTTCCTTGTGTAGGTATTGTAGTTTTGAGAATGCTTGGTGAAGATCTTGTAGGTGTTGGTCTCTGTCTGAGGGGTTGGAGCAGATGCGATTTTACCTAAGTGCTTGGCTGTAGATGATGGATCGTGTGGTGTGACCGGGGTGGAAGCTGGAGGCATGAAGGTAGGCGTAGCGGTCGGTGAGTTTTCGGTATAGGGCGGTGTTAATGTGGCCATCGCTTATTTGTACGGTGGTGTCTAGGAAAAATTGAACTAACCTCGTTATCTCCATACTGATTTATACCTGCCTCTGGAGATTTCCATTACTTGCATCTGAAGAAGTGAGGTTCTTACCCACGAAAGCTTATCCTCCCAATACTTCTGTTAGTCTTAAAGGTGCCACAGGACCCTCTGTTGCTTTTTACAGATTCAGACTAACACGGCTACCCCTCTGATACTTTTCACTGGATAGTGGTTCCTTCCTCCTCCTTAAAAATGGAGATGAAATGGAGATCTATTTCCCAGTATTGTAGAGGTAAAATGTACAGGGAATAACACTCACAAATTAGCAAAAGGATATAGTACAGAGAGAGTCATATAATCAATATTTGCTTTCTTATCCATGTTTTGTACCATCATCATATTACTTATTTTCAAAATAGCAGATATTGACCTTGAGGCAATATGTATTATAGAGTAAATACAAATTGTTCTGACAAATGATTAAAGCTATCAAATAAAGTGACCAGTGCAGATGTTGATGTAATAAAGTGATATTTGCTTACTATTGACCTGTGATATTCTGACTGATCTGAAGAATAGACTTACTTTTTGCCGAAGCCAGTCATCAGACTCCAGTTTGTCCTGTTTAGCAAAGTACCATACAATATGGTTTGATTCAGGTTTTTGTTTTTACAAATAAGTTAACTTATGACTGGCATGTGAACTGAGAATACATTTTTAAAGAGTTTCTGCTTGTCTTTAACTTTAACAAAAATTCAGTTTCAGCTACGTTATTCCACTATTACTTTTGATATTTTGAACTCACGAAAGTGGGGAAATTCAGAACTGAAATTGTTGCTACAACTTTTACTCTGCCTTCTTGCATGTGTGCATTATGGAAACGTCATTAGCACTGAGTAATCTGGCATACTATTTGGCAAGTGTTGTCAACTCCCTCAACTTTTTCACAATGGCTTCAGACCTAGTCAAAATCATGCCAATCTCACAATGATGAGACACGCTCCAGACCACTAGTGAATTTGAGCCCTTTGATTGGCTGCTCGTCCCGCTTGAGTACCTCCTGGGGCAGAATAACCAATCAGAGCTGCTACAGGGTGCTGTGTCCCTCTCTCTCTCGCAATCCGAAGCTGTTTTCATAGGAGGGAGCTAAAGGGCCCAGTAGCATCTCGCCTGGGAGGGGCTGAGGGTGGTGAAGAGCTGCCCCCCACCCAAGCTTGCTGGAAGAGAGGAGATTCTGCTGTAGCCCCCCCTCAGAGGGAGAAGAAATGAGGCTTGTGGAGGGGCAGAACTGATGACTGGAGTTGGAAGGGGAAGAAATAATTGCCAGGCAGGGGACATGCGGATGAGAGATCCTTCAACAGGATCCAAAATCACCTTACCCAATAAATTTGGGAGCGTGGGTAACAGTAATTGTCACACACTCACAGGTATGTGTGGGGGGGCGGGGGAGTTCAAAAAATAACCAGAAGACAGACCAAAAAAACACAATATAGTCTTTTTTTCCCCTAAATCTCTTCATTTTTTGGGGGGGTCAATCTTGCAGGTTTTGGGAGTGCGATTCATGATTTTTTTATCTCTTGAGGTTGGCAATACTGTAATAACCAAAACCCTGGGCTAATTCTATAGTGGTAATATTTCACACACTAGAGGGGGACTGGATTGTCTTATCTATAGCCGCAGACAGTGCCATGCAGTGGAAATGGTCCACTTCCACTTCGTGTGAGTGGTTCTAGGGAAGCATTTTGTGTGGTGTAGAGACCACTTGCACAGCAGGGGCAGAGCATTCTGTGCAGATCCTCTCTCCAATTCATCATATAGGGTATGTGTAAGCGCCATGTGCTGCAGCTGTACAGCATGCTGCAGCCTGGAGGAATGGGATGGATTCTTCTTTTCTGCACATCTTCCTTGTATCTGGTCAGGCTGCTTGGAGTGGGCACTGGAGTTTGGCTTTGTCCTTCATTACAGTGACTATGCTATATGTTAATGTGAGGGATATCAAGAATACTGAACAATTATTGGACGTACAATGAGTGGTGTTCATAAAATTTCACCATCCACTTAAGACAGATTTGCTGACTAGTTCTCATTATAAGAATAGAGAATGTGACAAAATACCACAACACAGTAAATCTTGATTGTACTATTAAGAGCGACAAGAACACATCACAATGGATCTAAAGAATAAACTGTTTTGACCATTTAAAAACCTGCATTTGGACTGTGTAACAACAAAACTACCATAAACAAATAACTAGTACACATTAAGGCTAATATTCAAATCCAAATGTATCCATGTACAGTATCTGAAAGATTCTCATAGCCTGTGCAGCATAAAGTTTAGGTCGTTTTATTCCCTTTCTTGCACAGCTAACAATTTCACATATGGCTCATAATACTGAAAGGGAGGGAAGGATCGATTAAGTTTACCCAATGCATCCAGGAAAATACTGGAAGTACTTTGTGTTTTTTGCGTTTACTGATTAGGGTTTTACTACCTTAATTCAGTTTAATATTTATAGTTAAACAAAAATTTACTGTTGTAAAAAATATTAAGTTTCACTGCAACATCTTGTTTACTAATATCATTACACTCTATTAAACTGATATATTTGTGTATACCTGTATGCTTAAGGCTGTTTTAAAAAAAATATATATAGTGATTTTTTTTCTTCTTCAAAAGTTGCAGGCATAGTTTAAGTTGTGGTGCAGACATGCAGCCTACCTTCCAAAGTAGGGCAGCAGGACAGAAGAGATGCCATGTGTTCCACTTGTCGATCAAAGGCAACCAGGATGGAGGGATGGCTGGACCAAATCTGAATCATTGGCATTGCAACCCTGTGTGCCAAGTTTGGGATTTGGCCTACCTGCTGCATGGGCAGCCAGGCCAAATTAGCATTGCAACATGGCACATGGGGTCACAATGCCACTAACATTTGCAGAAACTATTAAAAGTTGTAGTGTGTGTTAAAAGTTGCAGTTTCTGCAACAAAATTGTGGCACATGATTTTCTTACAGCCTTAATGATGCCGATAGTTTGCTTATATAATGTAATTAGTATGCTGTTGTTGTTCTCTTCTGTATAATATATTAATTACATCCCTCTTTAATTTTAGTTGTGTGCCTGATTGCCTATCACCTATTTTTCATGCTGTTTGTCTGGTCTTACTGGAAAACAATCTTTACATTACCAATGAATCCTTCAAAAGAAGTAAGTTGAGATTTGGGACAAATTACATTTATGTTTGTTTCTGATATATGCAGTTTTCAGGTGATTTTAAGTGGTCAAGTGACATTTCGGAGGCTGGATAACTTTACACTTATACCTTGTATACCTGAAGGTCACCAGTTCTAATGTGGCCCTGGCTGGTAGTGATAAGTGATTGTTACCATCATGTTGGTGCTTTGATATATTATGGGAAAGAAATTAAATGTAGCAAACATTTGTGTGCTAACAGAAGACAATAAAATAAAAATGTTTTAGTTAGGGAGATGTCCACTCTTTGGGGAGTAGTGCACATAAATATATACTTTTTTGCAAATGTATTTGAGATTGAGTGTTTTAAGTTCTTGCCTTAGTTCAGATGTCCTATTGTCCTAGTGTCAGTTATATTCTGAAAAATCACTTTTGCCTACCATTCAAAAAGTACTGGTTTCTGAACATACACAATCAAGTCCTCATGCTGTCATTGCACGAAGGGGTAAGAGGGACTTCTAAAGTGGACACCCCCTACTGGCTCAGGCAGAGAGAGGCTCACTTGTGGGTCACCTTGTAGAACAGCTGCCTACAGACTTTGAGAATCCCAATGAGTCTTTGCTCAGGTAAGGTCTAGGATGTTCATACTGTAAGTCCAGCTACAGTTGACTCAGCTAATCAGTTAAATATAAATTCTAATGTCTAGTTATAATACTACAGAGAGATAGGGAGTATCCACTTGTCTGGAGGAGTATGAGGAAGATGGAGCAGAATGCTGGATTCATCCTAATAAGCTCCAAGAATAGTACACGTTGCCTCTTGAATCAGGTTTACTCTCTAGGTACCATTCTTTGAAGCATATGGAACTTTCACGCCAGGAACTGGAAAAACTAGAAGACAAAATTATGCTTCTCTTATGCACTACAATCGTTGGAACTGTGTGTGTGAGTAAAACAGGCAGGATTTGGCCCTAATTTTGAAGAATAGTTATCTGTTGCTCTTTAAAGTATTCACTACATAAGCAAGAAGTACATTTTCCTGTCTAGTTTATCCAGTTACCATACTATGGACTCACTACCATGCCTCCATAGTTGAGGTTGCATTAAGAGTTTTTTTTATTTTGTTTCCCTCATCCTCATCTGTTTGATCTCAGAAAGCAAACTGGTTGAAATCTTCTGGATAATGTATAAGAGAAGGATAATTTTTCATCCAGAAAATTTCATGGCTCTGCAGTAGTTTCCATATCCAAGTTAATCGAAACTTAACAGCTTGAAAAAATCATGCAGAGCTTCAGAAAATGTTCTTAATCTCCACTGCCTCCGCCACAGGGTTCACTTTTAAACTCCCAAATTGGCACATGTACTTTGGCCTACATTGAGCATAGACTTGTAAAGTCATGGAGCTTTTTAAAAAGGTGAATAACTAACAATGTAGATGTCATTTTTTAAAATGGAATCCCCTTCATTATATTTGGTGTATGAAAGTAAACCATCTCTATTAGCCAACCAAACCAGCTGCAACCTTCTGCCTCCCTGCCCTCTTGGACACTCCTTTATTCCCTCATGGGCCTTGCACAACACCCCACCCTCCTCCGTTGGCCCTTACCCCGCAAGTAAGCTAAATAAACTGGCCATGCTTAACTAGTCAAAATTGTCTTCAGGGCTGAGATGGATGTGGAGACCTATGTTACTCCTCCTCCTCCGTCCTGAGCTCCAGATGTCCACTGCATTAGTGCTGCTAATATGAAGGGGAAAGGAGTCCAGGAGATCTGGCTGTATTTTAAAAAAGCCTTATTGAGGGCACAGGAACAAACCATCCCGATGTGCAGAAAGAATAGCAAATATGACAGGCGACCAGATTGGCTTAACAGTGAAATCTTTGGTGAGCTTAAACTCAAAAAGAAAGCTTACAAGAAGTGGAAACTTGGATAGATGACTAGGGAGGAGTATAAAAATATTGCTTGAGCATGCCGGGGTGTAATCAGGAAGGCCGAGGCACAATTGGAGTTGCAGCTAGCAAGGGATGTGAAGAGTTTCTACATGTATGTTAGCAACAAGAAGGTTAGGGAAAGTGTGGGACCTTACTGAATGGGGGAGGCAACCTAGTGACACATGATGTGGAAAAAGCTGAACTACTCAATGCCTTTTTTGCCTCGGTCTTCACAGACAAGGTCAGCTTGCAGCCGCTGCACTGGGCAACACAGTATGGGGAGGAGGTGAGCAACCCTTAGTGGTGAAAGAACAGGTCAAAGACTATTTAGAAAAGCTGGACATGCACAAGTCCATGGGTCCAGAACTGCATCCAAAGGTGCTGAGGGAGTTGGCTGATGTGATTGCAAAGCTATTGGCCATTATCTTTGAAAATTCATGGTGATCGGGGGAGATCCCGGACGATTGGAAAAAGGCAAATATAGTGCCCATATTTAAGAAGGGGAAGAAGGAGAACCAGGGGAACTACAGACTGGTCAGCCTCACTTCAGTCTCTGGCAAAATCATGGAGCAGGTCCTCAAGGAATCCATTTTGAAGCACTCGGAGGAGAGGAAAGTGATCAGGAATAGTCAACGTGGATTCACCAAGGGCAAGTGATGCCTGACCAACCTGATTGCCTTCTATGATGAGATAACTGGCTCTGTGGATATGGGGAAAGCGGTGGATGTGATGCATCTTGACATTAGCAAAGCTTTTGATATGGTCTCCCACAGTATTCTTGCCAGCAAGTTAAAGAAGTATGGATTGGATGAATGGACTATAAGGTGAGTAGAAAGCTGGCTAGATTGTCGGGCTCAACAGATAGTGGTCAATGGCTCAATGTCTAGTTGGCAGCCAGTATCAAGCGGAGTGCCCCAGGAGTCGATCCTGGGGCTGGTTTTATTCAACATCTTTATTAATGATCTGGATGATGGGATGAATTACACCCTCAGCAAGTTCGTAGATGACACTAAGCTGGGGAGAGAGGTAAATATGCTGAAGGGTAGGGATAGGGTCCAGCGTGACCTAGACAAATTAGAGGATTGGGCCAAAAGAAATCTGATGAGGTTCAACAAGGACAAGTGCACAGTTCTGCACTTAGGACGGAAGAATCCCATGCACCACTACAAATGGGGACTGACTGGCTAAGCAGCAGTTCTGCAGAAAAGGACCTGGGGATTACAGTGGATGAGAAGCTGGATACGAGTCAGCAGTGTTGAGTCAGAAGGCCAACGGCGTATTGGGCTGTATTAGTAGGAGCATTGCCAGCGGATCGAGGGAAGTGATTATTCCTCTCTATTCGGCACTGGTGAGGCCACACCTGGAGTTATTGCGTCCAGTATTGGTCCCCCCACTACAGAAGGGATGTGGACAAATTGGAGAGAGTTCTGTGGCAGGCAACAAAAATTATTAGGGGGCGTGGGCATATGACTTACGAGGAGAGGCTGCGGGAACTGGGCTTATTTAGTGTGCAGAAGAGAAGAGTGAGGGGGATTTGATAGCAGCCTTCAACTACCTGAAGCGGGGTTCCAAAGAGGATGGAACTAGGCTGTTCTCAGTGGTGGCAGATGACAGAACAAGAAGCAATGGTCTCAAGTTTCAGTGGGGGAGGTCTAGGTTAGATATTAGGAAACACTATTTCAGTAGGAGGGTGGTGAAGCACTGGAATGGGTTACCTAGAGAGGTGGTGGAATCTCCATCCTTAGAGGTTTTTAAGGCCCGGCTTGACAAAGCCCTGGTTAGGATGATTTAGTTGGTGTTGGTCCTGCTTTCAGCAGGGGATTGGACTAGATGACCCCCTGAGTTCTCTTCCAACCCTAATCTTCTATGATTCTATGCTCCTACCTCAAACCCACAACTTTGGCTCCCATATTCCCCTCACCACCACTCAGAAAAAATACTCAAGATAATTAAATGACATAAGTTATACAGGGGGAAGTAGTGAGAGCACCATCCAATACACGTAGGTAAATACGTTATGGATGTGCTTGTCATGTGACCTCCATAATTGCAGGTCAATTAAGAGTCCTTTTGTAAATCATATTTTAACCATCCTGCTGTCCACAAACCCCACTACCATTTCATAGCAAAGAGCTATTACTGTGAAAAGTTTTATGATTAAGAAGAAGAAAATGTTCAGACATGTAGGAGGAAAAATTTCAAGTGGCAAGCACTCATCATGAGCTTTTTTTTCAAAAAGTATAAACCATTTGCTTTTCACTGATTTATGCACAAGAATTGGATAGTAAGTTTGATGCTGAATTGCTTATGTAACCTTAACTTGTGATTTCCAGGGTTAATGTTGGGCTTTTTCAAATGCGCCCCTCCCCCCCTTTTTTTTAAACTTGGGAACTATGAACACTTTTACAAATAATTTATCATGAAAAATCATTGCGGAATTGAATCGTTTATTTAGAGAAACGTTCTGCAACAATACAGTCATCAGTGACTTCTGTTGAGCTTAATTTAGCAACATTTGCTGTATCTTTTTGTGGGGAAATATTAAAAAAAAAATAAGTTAATCTATTTTTCATTTGGTATTTACATGCTATGATTTTTATAATTATACTCTTTTGGAGTGTCAGGTTGTGCATGAAGACTATATAGGAATAATTAGAAGAAGGATCCACTCAAATTCTTATAGACGAATTTCAATAAAAGATGTTGAGAAAAGGCTGCTACTGAGTGCTAATCATATGATAAATCATTAATTAAACCTGGGGTGGAAAGCAACTATTTAATGTTGTTAGAGTTTAAAATGGACTATCGGATTAAATGCAGGAAATTTAGGTATTAGAAGGCAATGTCTACTGTTCCAGTAGTGCTTTTGAACTTCATTGTCAGCGACATTATGCAACAACATCCTTGTTCAGCAGTGTAGAAACAGATGCTAAAGGACAGGTCTACTGGACATCATTCCTTTAATTAGAAGTAATTTAGTGCTACAAAATACTCTGGATTCTATGTAAGCATAAAATGATGTACAGTAGAACCTCAGTTATGAAAACCTTGGGAATGGAGATTGTTCGTAACTCTGAAATGTTCATAACTTTGAACAAAATGTTATGGTTGTACTTTCAAAAGTTTACAACTGAACATTGACTTAATACAGCTTGAAACTTTACTATGCAGAAGAAAAATGCTGTTTTTAACCATCTTAATTTGAATGAAACAAGCCCAGAAGCAGTTTCTTTACCTTGTCCAAGCTTTTTTTTTAAAAAACTTTCCCTTTATTTTTTAGTAGTTTACATTTAACACAGTACTGTACTGTATTTGTCCTTTTTGTCTCTGCTGCTGCCTGATTGCCTATTTCCAGTTCCAAATGAGGTGTGTAGTTGTTCATAACTCTGAGGTTCTACTGTAATACTGCTCCTATTCCTTTATAAGGTTAAAATAGCCATAACTCCCTAGTATGTTCTTCCTGTGCTGCTTGAGTAGTCTGCCAGGTGTGTTGAGGGAGAAAATTGACATTGCATAGTGTGCACTAATTTGTTGACTTTGCTAAGTATGATTCCTTAACACAATTCCCCTTCCTGCTTTCCTACCTATTGCGTATTATATTTTCTTTGCCCCCCGCTTATGACATTGAAAGACTAAAGTAACTAACTTCTATTCAGTAGCCAGTTGGATTTATTCTGTATCACAGGGGTGGACTTTGGGCTTGTCTAAAGGAACACTTAGTTTGTGTCAAGTTGGGATGTGAATTTAAATCTACTCTGCATTAGCCTGCTGCCAGTGAACTGTGTGGACCCTGCTGACATGCATTAACAGTTCATTAATACGCTTTGACGTAGTCTTCTTTGAAACTTGTAGAGAGAATGGTAACCAAATGGTCTAAGGATATATCAATTAATCTTGCTTAATTTTAAACATTTGGCGTTCCTGTTTTACCTTAAGGAGAGCAATCAATATTAGGTTGATACACAGTGGAATTAGGAAATGTTTTAAATTGCTTTTGACTAAGAAGAGAAATAAAAAAAAAACACCAAAACTTGAATTTGTGTGTCTTGGGAACAATGGGTTGTTTGCTACAGTATTTTACACATACACCATCATTATTTAATGAATACCTTTTCCTTTAGTCGGAGTAAAAGTCCATAAAGATGTAATTTTCTAGGCATTAGTAATTAAAAATTACATTATTTTCCAGTTCCATCTGTCATATGCAGACAAAGAACTGCTGGAAAGGGAGCCTAGAGGTGAAGCCCAGCAAGAAATTTTTAGGCGAGCAGCCAAGGACCTTCCTATCTATACAAGGACAATGTCTGGAGGTAAATGCTGTTTGTTTCTGTGGTCAATGAGACATGTGTCTTGGTACATTTCACTGTCAGTAGGAAGTGAGATTTTTAGATATTGTTTTAAAAAAATGAATTGTCTTTCAAAGCTTAAAAGAAAAAACTGACCTAAGAATGATGCCTATTATTATTTTTATTTAGTAGAAATACATTATTTAACATACTGCAAATGCAGATTCTATGTAATAATGAGTAATTATGGTAATAGAATTAACAAGACACTAAAAACATAAAAAATGTTAATACTCAAATATTAGTCAAAGTTAATCTGATTTTTCTATTTTGCTTTATACACACCCACAATTTGTAACTGAAGACTGATTGAAAACACTCTAATACTATTAAAATCCTAACTAGTGTCAAGACTGGTTTCAAGAGCAGCACTAGTTTACCTGTAGTTATTTGATAGCTTGCAGTATTAACAAACACTACAAGAAGGTGAAATATATATTTTAAGGTTATATAATTTGACTTTTATTTTTCATTCCTGAAAAGGTAAATATTAATATCAAATTGTCTATGGCACCTACTATTGTGGCACCTATGCACGTCCACTACAGTGATGAAGAAATATGAGCAAGAGCAAACGCCAAATCTGAAAACTAAACAAAGGCCTTATATTGTATCATGTACAATGTCATTAGTTTCAGATTATGCATGTCTGCCAAGTAAGCAAATCCTAAAGGCAATATACAAAATAAAATCTATTATTAGCATAAACTCCTAAAATGGCTTCTTAGAATTAATGTGAATTTATTTATTAATTACTAATCATGTTACATAGCCTTTTACTGTATTATTAGGTTTTGCAATGCTGACTTTTCTTCATTTGAAAAGTAGCCTCAGTGAAAAGCTTTAATAAATAATCCAGAATGCAATTTGTTGCAATATTTCTCATGTGTATTAAAAATTCAAAGTGCACTTGATTAGTAGCTCTGAGCCAGCCTTTATGTGAGGTGCTGAACACTTGCAACTCTCACTAAATTAAAATTGAATCACTTTATTGGAAGTTTCAGGGAATTCAGGATCTGATATAAATATTTATTTTGGAGTGGGTCTAACGATGTTAAAATTTGCATAACCTTATGTTAGATCTAATATTACATGGATATTTTTTCTTCTCAGCAATCAGATACTGTGACAGATGCCAACTTGTAAAACCAGATCGCTGCCATCACTGTTCCGTGTGTGACAAGTAAGAACAATTTTTTAATGTTTAATAATAATTGTTAAATCTTGTTAATGCAAAAGAAAATAATTATAAAAAAATGCCTCTGCTAAATGGTAAAGAACTGAGCAATACATTTTTGCTACTTTCTTATTTATTACAAAAAAATATTTGGTGTTTTCTTACAAAGAGACTCTGAAAAGTATTTTTAAAGGTTTGTTTCTGCTTTTAATTTTCTTTACAAATATCAAGAATGTTTACTTTCCTTTTTTTTGTTTTTTATTGGACAATTTCTTGGGTGAGTTCAGGGAGGTGTGATTTAAATCAGTGATTAAAAGTACCAGTTTTAATCATGATCTAAATCAGCAAGCAGGAAACCTTGATTTAAATAATTAATTTTAATCTTGTATTACATCTGTACTTTTTAGTTATTTTTCTAAAGAGAGGTACTTTTTTCACTAGTAACCATTAAAACCTGTTGTTTTGTAACTAAATATAGCCTTTATTATCCATTTGATACTCTCTTTTGCTAACTTGTAGGATATACTATATCTGTATACATTTATTTAAGCAATTATATAGCTTAATATACATTTATTCAGATTTTTATTTTTTTTGATTGTCAGAAAATAGCAAATGAGCCATTTCTTGTTTTATGAGTTTTTTTTTTTTTTTTAACTTATGTGTCAAGCTGCCTTTGCATGGAAATTGGAATTCAATGAAAAATGAACAAAACCAGCATTTAAAATTTTTTTTTAATGAATAAAACTACCCTAAATGTGTAGGATACATTAAAAAAATCAGCTTCATCAAACTGTTTTGTATTTCAAATTGATTTATTAAACAAAAGAAGTATTGTCTGTAATTAGTGAATTGAACAGTGATTCTGTCCACTATGTCCTTTGGGATTTTAGCACTAGTAGATCTCATCCTCACACCTTGTTTTTATTCATGTATTGTAAGAGGAAAACAAGCATTCCTGCTTTTTCAGCTCCCAGTCGGTTGCTCAACTTTGAATGAACTAGTCATTGAACTGAGCTAGTTGAATAAACTGAATTTAAGCTGTTATTCTCTCTGCCCCTGTCAAAAGCTAGGGCTACGTCTTCACTACGGGGGAGGGACGATTTAAGATACGCAAATTCAGCTACGCGAATAGCATAGCTGAATTCAACATATCTGAGCCGACTTACCCTGCTGTGAGGACGGCGGCAAATCGACCTCCGCGGCTCCCCCGTCGACGGCGCTTACTCCTACCTGCGCTGGTGGAGTACAAGCGTCGATTCAGGGATCGATTGTCGCGTCCCGACGAGATGCGATAATTCGATCCCCGAGAGATGGATTTCTACGTGCCGATTCATGTGAGTAGTGAAGATGTACCCTAGGTTTAGCACTTCAATAAATTCTGGCTCCAGGTGCTTAGCCAGTGACTTTCACCAGTTCAATGGCTTGAATTTCTTTAAAATTGTGGCAGCAAACATATACTTACTGAATATTGAATTTAATTTAGTTTAAATTATTTTAATAGATTTATAGTAAATTTAGGCCTTAAATGTAGGTTGTCAGTTTCAAATTTAATTTTAAATAGGTTGATTTTTAAAAAGAAAAAATGTATTGAATTTAAATTTTAAAAAGTCTTTCACTGATTTTTATGCACCCTAGATAACTCGCATGTGGATTAGGAGTGCTCTCATCCCTTAGTAGAAGGGTGAGGGTGTTGAATTGTTAATGAAGAGCTTTTCTCCTGAGTGTTTTAGTTAAATTGCTGTTAACAAAATGTGGGGCTTTAATCAGTCTAAATAAAGATCACTAGCCTTCTTAAATAATCATATATCACTTCCTTGGTATCTCTGAGATCTTAAACTTACTAGTTCTCCAGTCAATCATTGTCTTCCAGAGTGGACATAACTTGTGAAGGATAAAAACCTGGATCCCCCCACACTAAGCTCCTCTACCCTTGGATCCTGCCGGGATGAGCCTGCCTGCCCACACCTGGTGCACATGGCATGGAGGGCCAGGGCTCTGAGGTGTTTCTGGGGCGGGCCGGCCCTTGCATTGTGTCAGGGTTGAGTGTAGCTCATCGCCAAGTCCATGTCCTTGGGTGGGGCTGCAGGGTGATCTCCCACCTCTGTGCAGCCAGTGGCCTGTGCTCCCCACTGCCACGCTGGAGCCTCCAAATTTATTTATTGACAAATAAAATGTGCAGAATTTTAAGATCTTGCGTGCAGAATTTTTTTTATTTTTGGTGCAGAATTCCCTCAGGAGTAATTATCTCTAGTGCTTAGGAGCCCTAGTCATGGACCAGGACCCCATTGTGCTAGATGCTGTACAAACGCAGAACAAAAAGACCATTCCTTCCCCAAAAAGACAAGAGATGGATACAGACAGACAGATGGGGAGGACAAGGAAAGAGGCAGTATTGGTCAGCATGGGTAGGCAGTGGTCTCAGCACACAAGCAGCCTAACTGACATCAGGAATTTTGTAGGCATCACAGCAAAGGAGAGTTCTTTTTTTTTTTTTTAAAAAGAGTTTGAAGGAGTACTGGGGTAGCTTTGCAGCTGTTTATAGGCTGTGCCTCCCAAGCATGAGGAGCAGCTTGATAGAAAGCACAAATGTGCTTGTGTGAAAATTTAACAATTGGGCATCAGAGGCTGGCATCATAAGTTGATCTTTGTGAACTTCTGCAACAACTTGTGGATAATGTAAATACAAATTTGTGGTAATGTGCTCATATATAGTGACTTGTTAAGTTATGTAACAAAATATGGCAAAACTATAATTTGAACTGCCAACTACACTTTTCAAAGGGGGAAAAAGCCTACTTGTTCTGTTGTAGGCAGGTGGTATATTATGTGGGCAGACTTGAATATAACTGTGAATGAGATTTATTCTGAAGAAGTCTATGTAGCTGATTGTCAACCCATTCTCCTGGATATATGAACTCAGATGTTTTGTAGCAATTGTGTTAAGTTTAAACTCTAAATCTCCTGTTTATTTTAACAATTAATATATAATTGTTTGCTTTCTTTTAAAGATGTATTTTGAAAATGGACCATCATTGCCCTTGGTGAGTATAGTTCATTCATCTAATTTCGGAAATTAAAGGTGATACAGTTTTGAGGGGTTTGATGTGAAAGACAGGCTTCACTGTTACAAGAGACTGGAGTTAAAACACATTCCTGGTGTCTTGTCTTTCTACAGTGTCTTAATACATTGGTGCTGTGATCTTGATCTGGAGCCCCTTGCACTACTGTAATTTCAACATTTAATAATAATCTCACTTGTTTTCCAGTTGCATAGTCAATACTTCTAGCAGTTGTATCTGACTTTCATGCTCACCGTACCATGTGTCCCAGAAGTGGGGTACCCCAGTAGTGTAAATGTTTCTAAAATAAATTAGGACATTGGTTTATAGAACTCTTTTAAAACTCTTCTGGCCTTCAAACAACCCCCCTACCTCTCCAAATTCATCATCAGAAGCAAGCATCCCACAGACCAGGACACACCAGCTTAAAGTGGCACCAGACCTTGCCAGAACAACAGATGCAAAACCTACAGACATATCTCCACCGCTAGAATGATAAACACCCCCACAACACATCTTTCAAGATCCACGAGTCGTACACATGTCTATCACAACATGTGGTGCATCTCATCCAGTGCACTAAGTGCCCCAATAACAATTATGGGCATGGCTACACTTGCAGATGTAGAGTGCTGGGAGTTAAACCAGCCTTCAGAGACCGCAGCAGGGAAAACGCTGCCATGTGTTTACACTGTCAGATTCAAGCGCACTGGTGTGGCCACATTAGCAGTTCTTGCAGTGCCACAAAGAGCAGTGCATTGTGGTAGCTATCCCAGCGTGCAAGTGGCTGCAATGTGCTTTTCAAATGGGGGAGGTGGGATGGAGTGTGTAAACTTAGAAGTCAAATTAGAAACCCATTGCCTCAAGCTACATACTGCAAAAGTAGCACACAGTTGACACACAAAGGGCAGTTAACAGATATATTTATCCAGACCATAGGCTTTTAGGAATACAAACTAATTTCCTTTCAGTAGAGTTGGCTTTGTTTACCCATTTAAAGACATTCTCTATCCAAATTGATAGATTTTGTATAGGGCAGACATATCAGACTCAAAGCAAGTCTCTTTCACTTTCATTTTAATCCAATAAACCCTGAGCCAAAATGAGGCAGGTAGAGGATAGAGTGGGTGCTGGTAGTGTATTGATGAATTTCAAGGGACATTTTACAAAATCCATAATACAGATTTGTACTTAACTTGTTGAAGTCATAGAAGCCCTGAACCCCCTTGTTCCCACTCTTTAAAAGAATAACTCCTTTAAATCCTTTACCAATTCAGTTTATTTGATCACTGTATCCTTTCCCTAGGGAGTACCTGCACTGGACATCTACTCCACATTTACATAATGAGTTGCAACATCATAGCCTAACTCCCGTTTCATGTTTACCCCAACTAAGCCCCCCAGAGCCCACTATGGGGATGGCACACTTCCCGGCACACTTCATCTTGGACAGTCTGGCAGTAAGGGAAAATTCCTTCCCAGTCCCTGGAGAAAGGAGTGACTAGTGCAGTGCCCACAGCAGATTTTGACAAAACCCGTTATGTCACCACTTCTAGTTGCTGCTCTGCCTGGTCCAGGTAAAAGAGGGTTTTTCCTGCACTGGAATGGACCTATATAATCCCCCCATTCTCTTCTGGTCCTGTGTGTGTGGGGGGGGGTTAGGGTTGGAGGGGGCGGAATGGGTCAGTGTCACCATGCTGACCTGATCTGCAGCCATGTCACTTTCTGGCATTCTAGCCCTTAAAGGGGCACACACCTTTTCCAATAAGCCAGACAACGGCCGCCACCACTTGATATGCTGTGAGGTCACTCTTCAAAAGAAAATTAAGGAAGATTGCCTTTCCATTAATCCAGTCAATTGGACTAAGAGTCTGCCAAAAGATTAAGGTGAATCATGCCTTTGTTTTAAGGAAGTATAGCTTGTCTATGTTGTGTGCGTTAATCCACAGGTAGGGTCTAAATTCTATTGTGCACCAGTAGGTAGTGTACTAACTGGCTGTGTGGCCCCTGCTGGCTCGTACTAAACGCTTGCACTAGAGAGCTCAGGGTGTGCCAGCAGAGTCCACATGGCTGGTTAGTGTGAAACACGCTGATGCACACCCAAGCCTGGTGTGCACTAACCCACTGTGTAGACAAACTCTTTGAATGATTTCTTTGTAGCTTGCCACTTTAGAGTTCCACCTTACGTTTCTTTATCTTACAACCTATGTTATACTCCATTTATTTAGCTTATTTCCCCTTTACACATTAATATAGTTCCTGCATTTTTTGGATGTTTTTGCACAGATGCAGACCTGATCATTCTTAAGTTAGGCACTTAGCAGTTCTGAAATAACGCATTTTTAACCCAGCTAATCTTTAACTAATTAGATAACAGACTTGGGAGGTTTTAATATCTACTTGGGGAAATAGTAACACACAAAACCCCACATGCACACTCTTAACGGAAGGTTGGAGAACTCGGGTGTCTCTGAATTCTATGCTATGGCCTACTGCAGTGCCTATTCGCCTAAAAAATCAAACCTGCTTTAGCATTCCTTATTAGTAATAAACTTCATTTATCATTTGACCAAATAGTTATCCAGATCCAAACTCAAACCTGGCCCATGTTCCCTATAAGATGCAGCCAGTCTTCACTGATGATGGTTTAGGTCAGGAATGCTTCAGGAAATCTGCTGCAGCAGAATCCTCCTTTGCTTCTTTGGAGACTACAGAGAGGGTTATCTTTTGCATTGTAAAGAGGTTTTTTTCTTGGTGTTGATCTGTTTTAAAATACAGTCTTTTTTTATTAATTGAGTCATTTCAAGTTTCGGCACTTCATAAGCTTGATTGATTTGTCTCTTTTATATTAAATATTCCTTAAGGGTTAAGAGTTTTTCACTTTGTCTCTTTGTTTGAGGTTAGGATTCTCTATTTCATCCTTTCTTTCAACATGTTAAGGATTGTGATTCCAAAATCCTGACTCTTTCAAACAATTTTAGTCTTGTTCAAAATACATGCAACTATAGTTATGAGATCGTAAATGTAGTGTCGCTTCATTCCAGTTGGTAATGGCTTGATATTGTTTCCAATGTACCCATCTCAATAATTTGATTATCTTGTATTAGTTAGTTTTAAATGTTTAAGCAGTAGTATAATAGTAAAACATCATATTGGAGGTTGCCATAGTTAAGACTTGGAAGTTTCTCCACAAAATCCTGATATTCATCCATATGTTAATTTGTCAAAAAGATTCCTTTCAAATTAGGCCCTTTCTATGCCTGATTTCAGCCTGCGGATTTTTGTTGACATTGAGAAAGCATGGGGAGGACTTGTGGAAGTTCTTTGAAATACTACTTTAGAGTCCAAAAGCAAACAGCTGTTTATTTCATCCATCTGTACTTCTGTACAGAGTTATGCTAAAATTATTTTACAGTAAATGAGTACATTAAAAATTAGACAAAAGCAATTTAAATAAAGATTATTAAAATGTATTTTGTTTTCATTCAGTTTTTCATGTACTTATTTTTTGTTGTTGCCAGGGTGAACAACTGTGTTGGATTCTCCAATTACAAATTTTTCCTTCTTTTCTTGGCTTATTCTCTACTGTACTGCCTTTTCATTGCTGCAACAGATTTACAGTATTTTATCAAATTCTGGACAGTAAGTACTTATCTTTAACCCATATTCTTATTTGTAAAGTGTGGTTCTGTAAATGTAAAAGCTCTCAGATCTGTATGTTCAGAGCTATATATTTAGCCGGCGTATACATATATCTCCTTTTGAGTTGTAAAATATCAATATTTATAGTCATATTAACTCATTTGTTTAGTTTTTAATTTGTAGTCTGTGTTCATATAAAGTGTCAACTTTCCTTCCACTGACTACAGTCTTCTCTTAAAACCTGAAAGTTTTCCTGAGTGAGATTATTATGTCAAATGTTGTGATGTGGAAGAAAGTGAAGTGAATAGATTTTAGTTTCTGTGCGTCTTCACACTTCCAAGATGGTGACAATAAAATTGTTCAATGTACGAAAAGCAGAAAAGAGGCTATAAGAAATATTTAACTCCGTAACTTTTGGTCACTAAGTTACAAATTTAAGCTGGCCTCAGCAGCTGCCTCTGATTTTGTGCTCATATATGTGCCTTATCATAAGCACAAACAAAGGGTATGTTGACACAGCAACTAGATGCCTGTGGCTGGCCCAGGCCAGCCAATTCAGGCTCGCGGGATTCAGGCTGCAGAGCTATTTCATTGCAGTGGAGACTTTTGGACTTGGGCTGGAACCCAACTTCTGGAACCTTCCCACCTCGCAGGGTCCTAGAGCCTTGGCTCCAGCCCGAGCCCAGATGTCTACACAGCAATGAAACAGGCCCGCAGCATGAGCCCCGTGAGTCTGAGTAGGCTGGCACAGGCCAGCCATGGTTGCCTAGTTCCTGTGTAGACTACCTTAAGAGTCTTCAGCTGCAAAACTGAATATGCTTTTGGATGTCAGGTAGATTGACTTGCTTCCAAACAAGGCAGGCGGGTATATGTTGTTCAGTGGTAACAGAACACCACTAGTATATTTCAGGTATAAGACCCATCTTCCCATCAGTTGTGCACACATAACTTTCATTTAAGTCCATGGGACATGCAAATCAACACATTTTAATGGTTACCAACCAATGAGAATCAATCCCACATTAGGAAGGTAACTAAAGTAATGCAAAACAAGATTAAACTCAAGGTTTCCAGCTTGTTGATTTTAATCATAATTAAAATTGGTGAAATAAATCACTTTGATTTAAATCAGTCAACTAGGCCTGCATATGAAAATGTTCTGCTACTGTCATCTGAATGTACAACATAGAATATGCCCTTAGATTTGTACCAGTGCTGTTTTCTTTGTGTACTATAGATCAGTCATTCTGATAGGGTTAGTTTCACAAATTGGTTATTTTAAATATAAAAGGCTCTACTCTAAAAGCCACTTCAGTGTGTAATTGAGATTCAAATAAGTTTAAAGAACTTCTGTTGTTGTCAATATTTACAGTAATGCCTTACTTAACATCCTCCTGGTTAACCTTGTTTCATTGTTACGTTGCTGTTCTATTAGAGAACATGCTCGTTTAAAGCTGCACAATGTTCCCTTATAAACATTGTTTGGCCGCCTGCTTTGTCCTCTGCTTGCAGGATTCTCTGGAAGAGCAGCCTGTCCTCGTGAGAGCTTGGAACCAGGGTGGGCCAGCAGCCCCCCCTATCAGCTCCCCTCCCCCCCCCCCCCCGTGCAGTGCCTTCCACCTGCCAGCGGCGGATCAGCACCTCGCACCTCCTGCTCACTGCAATCCGCTGTTTGCAGCATTGAGGAACGCGGTGTGCTCAGGGAAGGGGATGGAGCGAGGGCAGGAAGAGGCGGGGCAGGAGTGGGGCCTTGGGGGAAGGGGTGGTGGGGGCTGGTCTGGGGCAGAGCTGGGGGTTGAGCACCCTCCGGCAAAGTTGGCACCTGTGCTTGTACCTGAGTTGCAATGGGGGAAGCTGCCGCTGCTCAAGATGCTTCCTAGCCTAAGATGGCACCTTCAGCCTCCTTGCCCGCCTCATTGTCTGCAGCAGGCTGTGCCTGTGTGGGGTAAAGCAGGGACACCTCCCAACTACTATATGTTTGTAAGCACACTCCACATGCACACTACTCCCCAGCGATTCACCATCGCTTTATGGCCCAGCTGCTGCCCTCCTCCCCGCTCAGGAATAGAGCGCTACGCTGAGCACTTGCGGAGGCTTCGCCCGAGACCACCAGCTACCTGCAAAGCAGCTGTGGTGGGTGCACAGCGGCGGCCCTGCCTTGCTGTCTTGCGCCTGAATACACAACGTCCATCCGCGCTCCCCTCCTTCGTGGAAGGGGGGTAAGAACTAAGGGGGCAGCAGCCCGCCCAAAGCAAGTTAATAGTGTTCCAGCACCTGCTTCGCTCTAGCAAGTGGGGAGAAGCAGTGTATGGATGCACAGAACCAATAAGGGAGCAGATTAACTTTGGAATTGTTTTACCATGGGTTTTCCAAATTCTTTCCCTTTCTGTAGTTGGTTGATGCTGCATGACCCCAATCACTCCAGGCTGAAGAGAGTGAAGAGTAGCACGTGCATGTGCTGTCCGGAGGAGTATCACCCAGGATCATGAGTCAAAAACGTCCAGCAAGTGATAGTGGAGTGCCTAGCACTAGGAAAACCATTAGTTTGGGTACTAAATTAGACACTTTAAGGCATTTTGATGCAGGTGAGCGTGCGGAAGACATTGGCATCGCTCTAGGTCTTACTCCAACCATTGAGGAAAAATTTGGAGTAATGCCAACAAGATCAGGGCTAGTGCTCCGTGTGTAACACCATGCAGGGCTACTACAATAAGTCAATCAAGAAGTTGTTTTCCAGAAAACATGGAGCGTCTTCTCTCAGTGTGGATAGAGGATCAAAACCAACAGAACACACCTCTAAGTTTGCTAGTGATACAAGCTAAGGCAAAAAGAAGAACAGGAGTACTTGTGGCACCTTAGAGACTAACAAATTTATTAGAGCATAAGCTTTCGTGGACTACAGCCCACTTCTTCGGATGTAGTCCACGAAAGCTTATGCTCTAATAAATGTGTTAGTCTCTAAGGTGCCACAAGTACTCCTGTTCTTCTTTTTGCGGATACAGACTAACACGGCTGCTACTCTGAAAGCTAAGGCAAATAGTTTGTATGACAATTTGAAAAGAGACCAAGGGGAAGGATCACAGATAGAGAAGTTCACGGCAAGTCAGGATGGTTTGATCAGTTCAAGAGACGCTTCCACCTGCATAACATCAAGATGTCCAGTGAGGCGGCTAGTGCCGATTCTGCAGCAGCTAAAAAATTCCCAGACTATCTCAAGAAAATAATTGAGGAAGGTGGCTACTCCCCTAAGCAAGTCTTCAGTGTTGATGAAACGGGCCTCTATTGGAAGAGGATGCCTGAGCGGACTTACATTTCCCAAGAGAAGACAGCACCCGGATTTAAAGCAGCTAAAGACCACCTAACCTTGCTTCTAGGTGGTAATGCTGCCGGAGACATGAAGATGAAACCGCTGACAGTGTACCAATCCGAAACACCACAAGCTCTCAAAGGATTTTCAAAGGAATACCTTCCAGTCATTTGGAGATCCAATAAGAAGGCATGGATAACTGGAGCTATTTTTTCAGAATGGCTGACTCTCTTCATGCTGTCCCTGCTTGGAAGGAATACTGTGCCAAGGAAAAACTTGATTTCAAGATTTTATTGCTTATTGATGATGCACTGGCTCATCCAATCAACCTGGACAAGCAGTGCGAAAACGTCCAAGTTGTCTTTCTGCCACCTAACACCACATCACTCATCCAACCCATGGACCAAGGACCCATCGCTGCATTTAAGGTGTTTTACTTATGGTGTGCTTTCAACTAGCTCATCAGACGCACCGATGGGGAAGGCAAACCTACAATTTGGCAATTTTGGCATGACTACAACATCCTCAAGTGCATCAATAACATCGGTGAGTTCTGGGCAGAAGTTACTCAGGCATGCGTGAATGGTGTGTGGGGGAAGTTGCGGCCTGAATGTGTTGATGACTTAAAAAGATTTTAAAATGTTGTCCCCGCTATGAAGACATTTATTCTCTGCTTGGCCAAGAAAGCGGGTTTTGATGAGGTAGAAGAAGCCGACGCTACACAACTTCTGCAATCCCACGGAGAAGAGCTAACCAGTGAAGATCTGATGCAACTAGAGGTGATGAGAGCAATGGAAGAAGAGGGCCAAGAAGTAAAGGAAGAACCAACCCATTGGAATTTGACTGCCAAACATCTTTCTGAAGCTTTCCAAATGATTGAAGCTGGCTTGCAAATCCTTAGCGATGATGATCCTGACAGGGAACGCAGCTCCAAAGTGATTAGGGCAGTTTGTCATGTAATGACTTGCTATGAAGAAATTTACCAAGGGAAAAAGAAGGAAAGCAAAACAATAATCTCTAGATGTGTTTTTTCGAGTTGGGAAAGTTCAGCAAGAGGAGCAGCCAGACGATCCACCTTCTGACTCCACCACCTCAATCAAGCTTCACAATCATCGTTGCTGTGTACAGTATTAAATTCTTTGTTTAAAATTGTTTAAAACTTATACTGTATATGTATATAATGTCTTTTGTCTGGCAAAAAAATTTTCCCTGGAACCTAACCCTCCCATTTACATTAATTCTTATGGGGAAATTGGATTCGCTTAATATTGTTTCGCTTAAAGTTGCATTTTTCAGGAATATAACTACAACGTTATGTGAGGAGTTGCTGTATATTCTTTCTTGAAAAGGCCAAATTCTGCTCTAATTCATGCCTCTTGAAAGAACATGGGGGGTAGAATGTGGCCCTTTCTCTCTAAAGGGACTATACTACTTTCCTGAAAGATGCTGGTTGCACAAGGGTGTGTGAGTCAGTGCAGAACTTGACCCAGATCTTGGTTGAGTGGATATTAATAATATGGCTGAAGGAGTAGTTATTTTCCTTGCCTTAACGTTTTGGTTTTCTTTCCTTCTTTATAGAATGGCCTTCCTGATACTCAAGCCAAGTTCCATATCATGTTTTTATTCTTTGCTGCAGCCATGTTTTCAGTCAGTTTATCCTCTCTTTTTGGTTATCATTGTTGGCTAGTCAGCAAGAATAAATCTACATTAGGTAAGTAATGTCATAGTGTACATTGCCATCAAAGAGTATTATTACCTTTGTGCTTATTCCAGTCGTATCAAGCTGTTGATATCACATGATGAATCACACAAAAAAGGTGGATTTTAAAGGCCGCTTTGCTTTCTTAGTAGTAAATGAGTACAGAGACTCAGGATGATGGTACCACAGTCTAAACTATATTAAAAGTATAATCAGTTGCAGTATGGTTAAAACTGGTTACCTGGATGAGGCCTAACTGTGTCTCCATTGCCTGGTAACAGATTTGGCCATGTCCATGTTTGGCAACATCCATAACTGCATTCCTGACTGTATAGTCGTAGCATAGATTGGTCCTAAAAGATATCTTTGCTACATCTACACTACGAGCTAGGAGTGTGGTTCCCCTGCTTGTGTACATATACACCTCTACCTCGATATAACGCTGTCCTCGGGAGCCAAAAAATCTTACCGTGTTATGGGTGAAACCGTGTTATATCGAACTTGCTTTGATCCGCCGGAGTGCGCAGCCCCACCCCCCCGGAGCACTGCTTTGCCGCGTTGTATCCAAATTCGTGTTATATCGGGTCGCATTATATCGGGGTAGAGGTACTTGCACTAGCTCTCATCATAGCTTGTAGTGTAGACATAGCATATGTGTTTCTCACCTTCACTCTCTGTTGTTAGTTCATTATTTCAGTCAGCAATATGATAGCAACAAGTTTCTAGATCTCTAAACTCTTTCTCTTGATGCACACTGAGTTTGATGCAGGGGAGTGGAAGGATTAGATCTGGGTTTTTTCCCCCTGCCAATGCAGATATTAACAGGACACTCTGACTAAGTATCTGTTGTAGGGGAGTCTGTGTATGCTTCAAGCCCATTCCTTCTAGTGTTTCTCTTTCACACTATCCCAGGAAATCTAATATCAGTTTAGAAAATAACAAGTGTGGGAAAGTGATTCAAATTGGTCATAATGAGAGATGAAATATGAGTCAGATTATTTAAAAGCCATTAATAAAATAAGTAGAATACTTATTTTTAATACAATAAACTGCACCCATCAAGATTTGTGAGTTCATAAACAAGCACATGCTATTTTAGCATAAGGGAACTGGAATATAAAAGTACCAAAATTAGATATTTAATCAAACGTAAATATATATTTACATTTCTTCTTCCCTGCTTTACTTCGAGGTCCTGTCTAATTTAGTTAAGGTTATGCTGGCCACAACTTTAAGCATGGTTTTTACTAGCAGGATTCCAGTTTCCCTAGCAAGGATATATTTTTCTCTTATAACAAGTTAGAACTAATTCATACATTTTCTGGATCACATTCAGCACTTCTTCAACTTGTAAGCTAATGGCCTAATAAAAAAGAAAATCTCTGCAATGTCCCAAGAGGGCCTTGTGTACTGACAGTAAATTTTATACAAGGAAATGATTGGCTTATTACATAAGGCCAATAAGGGAAAGACCCAGCTATAGGAGTTATATGGTGGAAGGAGAACTCCTGTGAATGCGCGCTTTGGATCAGACACACTGCAGCTCCTTGTGCTAGACTTAACTGTCTCTTCTCTTCCTATTGTTGGTGCAATAATTTCCCTACACAACCCTAAAAGGGTAGAATGAAGATCTCAGGCCCTTATATAAAGGTCTGAGGAGTAAAAGTGGGCTTCTCACATCCGTCCAGGTGTGTGAGGGAAACCGAATACCAAAGTGGGTGGCTCCTTTCCTTTTTCTCCCTTTGTAGTTGTTTGATTTGAGAATGGGTTGAAAAATTTCCTCAGTTAGGCCTCTTTTACCTTGCTGGACTCTGCTATGGGGCAGTTACATGGGGAGACCTCTTTACACCACACAACTCCCTGGCTTACTGAATCTGTCAGACAAGGGAAAACTCCTGCCCCCTCCCCAGCAGTAGGGCTTCTCCAGTTATGGCAATTGGGCATTCATACTAGTGTCTTCACCTTTCAAAAGGAAGTAATTTTGGGAGGCTGCACAATACCTGAACTGGCATTATGCAGCCTCCACCAAAAGGAAATATTGATAGCCAAAAAGGTCAATAAGCCAGAAGTTAACAGCATAATTATCTAAATAATCAGTGGATGTTAATTAAAAATGTATTTAGGCAGGAAATATGACAAACCTATCTCATTTTCTAGAGGCATTCAGAGCACCTATATTTCGCCATGGAACAGACAAGAATGGCTTTAGCTTGGGCTTCAGCAAAAATCTAAGACAGGTGTTTGGTGATGAGAAGAAATATTGGCTGCTCCCTGTATTTACAAGGTATGCTTGGAAGAAAAATACTGTCTTTTAATACATGAGATAAGGATATCAGAAAGTAGTCAGCAATACTCTTTTTCTTACACCAAATTGTGTGAAATAAAGCAGATGCTTTGAAATTAGGAATTGTAAAATATATATTTGAAGTATTGTTTATTTTGCTTGTAGAAGTGCTACACTGATTCTGAACTTTTTTCTCTGTAGTCTAGGAGATGGTTGCTCCTTTCCAACTTGTCTTGTTAACCAAGATCCTGAACAGGTTTCCACACCTGTTGGACTTAATTCAACAACCAAAAAGTATGTCTGTTTATGTCTGCCTTAAGTCTGTCATTTACCTGTCATACCATGAATTTCTCCAGTTTTCATTTGCTTATTATTTTTAGTCAGTTATCACTAATGCGGTCATATATATGTGCATTTAAAAAGTATCCTACTAAAAAACAGAATTTAAGGCATCTATATAAAGTTCTTTTAATTCAGCTGATTTCTCAGTTTCAGACCTTCATCATTTTAAACCCGGCAAAGCAATCTCCCTAACATGCTGTATGAATGATACTGTTGAATGTGGGAGCAATACATTCTATTTCCTTTTTTATCAGCTGTGTTTCTTGTCTCAGTTTAGCTGTTTCCCAGCCCCTGACTTTTGACAGTCTGTCTATCTAGCCACAACAAATTGTACTTTGAATAGCTACTAAAACAGTTAATTGGTGAGCCTGTTTGAGATATTCCCAAATTAAGTTCCAAGTTTTTCAGTATAGGGGCTCTTTCTTTTTTGTGTTCTGTGCAGCATCTTGCACAATTGGGCCCCAATCTTGAGTGGTGCTTTTGGGGCAATGTGCAATACAAATGATAAAATTCCAAAAAATATCACTGTTTTTTACTTCTGTATATTTCTTAGCCTTTACCAATGTGGGATTCCAGAATTGTCAGTCTCAGTGTCAGATTCGCTCATATTTAGATGCTACTATCAATCCTAGTGATAGCACCTTTCACAGCTGCAATCATTTCAGAACTGGTATAAACTGATGTAAATGCCTCTTAACCTAGGTAGATATGGTTACATAATAGTAGCACTCGTGTAACATTGTGTGGCACAATTTTTAGCAATTTCTTATGTAACTGAAAGTGTGTCTGATATTTGTTGTTAATGTTGGCAGAGATCAGTAGAAGGCGATCAAGCTGCATTCAGTCAGTAATTCTAACATTCATGATAAATCCAAATAAAATTGTATTTCTTTATCAATAGACCATTATCTTCTTACAACCTCACCTACTATTTTGTTACACGACATGAAATGTTGTCTAGTTCTTCAACTTTAGAAAAATGGAAAAGCTTTCCTAAGTATGTAGCAATAATATATAAAATCACTATTAATGTTGTTTTACTAATTGCTGTAGCACTCCTGGCCATGGATATTAGACACTTTAATTACAAGATTCAATCACAAAGCAATAACAGAAGAGATTATAAAGATTAGAAATTTTTTTTAGACACCAAGTATATCTGAATTTGGCTCATCACCTTTATTAATTACTTTTCCTACAAATGGGAGGCTTGAGAGAGCCTGATATTTGGTGAGACTGTTAATGTTCAAATGAGAGTTCTTGAGCGGGGGCTTACCCACAACTTGATAAGTGTGTCTGGCAGCTTAGCCTTCCAAAGGCTAATTTTAGTCAATATAAATCTTATGTCTGTCCACGGACTTCACTAAGGATATAGAATCATAGAAATGTAGGACTGGAAGAGACCTTGAGAGGTCATCTAGTCCATCCTCCCCACATTGAGACGGGCCCAAGTATATCTAGAGAGTCCCTGATAAGTGTTGTCTAACTTGGTCACAGAAACCTCCAGTGATAGGGATTCCACAACCTCCTTTGGAAGCCTGTTCCAGTATTTAACTATCCTTATAGTTAGGCTAGGAAAAACTTTCTAAATCTCCCTTGCAGCAGATTAAGCCCATTACTTCTGGTCCTACCATCAGTGGACATGGACAACAATTGATTACTGTCCTCTTTGCAACAGTACTTAATATAGCTGAAGACTGTTATCAGGTCCCTTCTCACTCTTTCCTCAAAAATAATCGTGCTCCGTTTTTTAGCCTCTCTTCACGTGTCAGGTTTTCTTAACCTTTTATCTTCTTGTTGCTCTCCTCTGGACTCTCCCCAGATTGACCACATCTTTCTTAAAGTGTGGCATCCAAAAATTAGATACAATACTCCAGCTGAGGCCTCACCAGTGAGAAGAGCAAAACAATTGCCTCCTGTGTCTTACATGCAACACTCCTGATAATACACTCACAGTATATTAGCCTTTTTACAACTTCATCACATTGTTGGCTCATACTCAATTTGTGATCAGTTATAACTGTCAGATCCTTTTCAGTGGTACTACTGCTTAGCCAGTTATTCCCCATTTTCTAGTTGTGCATTTGATTTTTCTTCCTAATTGGAGTACTTTGCACTTGCCTTTATTGAAGTTCATCTTATTTCAGACTAATTCTCCAATTTGTGAAGGTAATCTGGTCATCTAAAGAGCTTGCAAATGCTCTGAGCATGGTGTCATCTGCTGATTTTATTTTTTAAGCATACTCTCCACTCTTTTATCCAAGTCATTAATGAAAATATTGAATAGTACCAGACCTAAGACCAACCCAATTAGATACATCCTTCCAGTTTGACACTGAACCATTGATAACTACTCTTCGACTATGTTTTTTCAATCAGTTATGCACACACCTTAGAGTAACTTCATCTTCATCATATTTCCCTAGTTTGCTTATGAAAATATCATGTGCGACTGTGTCAAGGCCTTACTATAATCAAGATATATCATGACTACTACTTTCCCCCATCCACTAGGTCAATAAGCCTGTCAGCATGATTTGTTTGTGACAAATCCATGTTGGCTATTACTTATCACCTGATTATCCTCTACAAATTGAGTGTTTAATAATATGTTCCAGTATCTTTCCAGAAATTGAAATTAGGCTGACTGATCTATAATTTGCCAAGACCCTCTTTTTAAAGATAGATACTATGTTTGGCCTTCTCCAGTCCGCTGGAACCTCACTTGTCTTCCATGAGTTCTCTAAGATAATCGCTAACGGTTCTGAGAGTGCTTTAGCTAGGTCCTTAAGTACCATAAGTGAATTTTGTCAGGCCCTGCCAACTTGAAATCATCTAAGCTATCTAAATATCCTTGTTCTTTCCCTGTTCTGGCTTGTGTTCCTTCCCTCTTGTTAATATTAATTATATTTAAGCAGCTGGTCACAATTAACCTCTTTAGTGAAGACTGAAGCAAAATAGGCATTCAACACATCAAAATCTTGGTGTTGTCTGTTGTTAGCTCTCTTTCCCTGTCAAGTAGTCGATCTACATTTTCCTTTGTCTCTCTCTTACTCCTAATGTATGTATAAAACTCTTCGTGTTGGCTTTTATGTTTCTTGTGAGTGTACCTCATTTTGTGTCTTATCCTACATGCTTGTGCTGTCCTTTTTTACTACTCTTTAGCAATTTGTCCATGCTTCCACTTTTTCTAGGATTCTTTTTTGATTTTCGGGTCATTAAAGAGCTCCTGGTGGAACCATATTGGTTTCTTGCTATTCTTCTTTCCTTTGCACTGGGATAGTTTACTGTTGTGTCTTTAATATTGCCTCTTGAAAAACAGCCAGTTCTCCTGAATTTCTTTTTCCATTAGATTTTTCTTCCCCATGGAACCTTACTTATACCAGTTCTCTGAGTTTGTTAAAGTCTGCTTTTTTGAAATCCATTGTCCTTATTTTGCTGCTCTTACTCTTTCCTTCCCTTAGTTTCATGAAATTTATCATTTCATGATCACTGTCCCCAAGTTGCCTTTCACCTTCAGATTCACAGCCAATTCCTCTCTTTGTCCGAATCAAATCTAAAATTGCAGCTACCCAGTCACCTTCTGAAACAAGAAGCTGTCCCGAGTGCATTCCAAAAACTTATTTGGACATTTTGTGTTTTGATGGATTACTTTTTCAACAGATGACTCGGTAGTTAAAGTCCCCCATTTCTACCAGGTCTTGTGTTTTGGATATTTGTTACTTGTTCTAGAAATGCCTCATCCATCACCATCTCCTGATTTGGTGGTCTTTCGTAGACCCCTACCATGATATTGCCCCTGGTTTTTCTTTTTCTTTTATCTTCACCAAGAGACTTTCAACTGGTTTGCCACTCACCTCCTTCTGGTACTCAGAACAAATTAATATGTTTTTCATGTACAATGCAACACCTCCTGAACAAGTTATACCCTTCCATCCCAGTATTCCAGTCATAAGATTTATCCCATCAAGTCTTTGATGTGACTCCCTAGCATATTCAAACACTCATTAATCAGAACTGGATAAAAATCACTGAGTACACATTTGATATCTTCTGCTTCAATGCTATTTCTACACAACAAGAAGACTGGCCAAATCAAAGTGATCTTATTTGAGAAATAAATTCACAGCTCCTCATGGCAAGAAACTCTTAACTTTTGCTGTTCTAAGACAGATTGTATTGATCCAGCTGTCTACAAGTCAGAACAGTTGTTCTTGCTGAGATTTTGCAGACACTATTGATGAAGAGAAAAAGACATATTTCACCTCAACCACTGCCATAGCAAAAGGAATGCACTTGCTCTCTGAGGCAGATGACTAGGTTGAAGTATTCTGTCAAATAAAGCAGTTGTATTTTAATTCTAATATTTTCTCCAATAAAAACTTTATTTTCACTTGATTAATTTTTTATAATTATTACCTATAGAAAACAGTACTAGTTAAAAGCCTAATCAAGGAAACATGATTATATTATTTTTAGCGTAGGGCATTTGTGGCAGTTTACACATATAAAAGGAGTGGATACTGATTTAATTATAATGCCTAGTTAATTAGGTATGTATCTTTCATTAATAACAAATACTGCTCATATCATTCTTCTTGCACCATGCTGAAAAGCAAGAAAATAGGTGACCATAGGAGGTGGACTAGATTGGGCAGAGATCCTCTTCTCACTGTTCTCCATGGGTATGTCTGCACAGCAGCTGGGAAGTGTAACTCCTATCTTAGGTAGACATATATGCGCTAGCTCTGCGAGAGCTAGCACTTAAAAACAGCAGTGTGGCCGAAGCAGGTTGGGTGGCAGCTTGGGCTAGCTGCCCAAATACGGTCCTGTCTTAGCCCCTGGATACATATTTGGCACTAGTCCAAGCTACTGCCCATGACGTCATGGTTCCACTGCTAGTTTTGGGACTAGTTCAAGCACAGCTAGCTTGTGTACATACCCAAGTTGGGAATTACACCTCCCAGCTAGTGTGTAAACATACTCTGAGGTTGGGGGACAGAGGATGTAGAATGCTAGTAGCAGGTGTGCTGTTAGATTGGGACTGCTGGTATAAGAAGCATCGGTTACATTTAGCTGGAGCTGGCAACTGGCATTTTTTCAGCTATAAATGAAATGTGATCCTTGTTTTGAACCAAATCTTTAGGTGGGTTTGGAGTTAGTAAAAACATGTTAACCAGTCCCTCACATTTACCAAAGAACAAAGTTAAAATGTAAGTTAAATGTTTCTCTGTTCTGTTTTAAACAATTATATTTTAGATTGTACCCTGTCTCTGTGACAGAACTAAAATTTAGCCTGTATTAGAATAAAAGATTCAGCAGAAAATGACCAAGGTAAGATTTTTGTAAGACAGTTACAGGAGCAGTTGTTTAAAATGTGTAATGATATTGGTATTAACTAAAAGTTTATCTTTACTGTTTTATTTTTATTTTCTTTTAATTACATATTAGTGAGAATCACCTTTTTCCACCAAAGACTTTACGAGATTCCCAGAGCCACCTTCTTACTGATACTCAGTCTTGGACGGAAAGTAGTGCAAATACCGAAAAGGGCAAAGTTGGTAAGAGATTAATTTGTTACACCCGTTGAATTTTAATGTAAATTCTTGTTGGAAAGATGTAATCTGAAAATGGCTGAAGACTTCTTTATGAGATCAAATTAATTTGATGTAGATGCAAGGAGGGAAAGAATTTATTGTTACAAAGTGTAATATTTAGGGTGCATGTTGGTAAAATGTCCCTTATACTTCTATTAATGAGCCTGATGGTTATAGAGAGTGAATACTTGCAACTCTCACGAAGGATAATATGAATTGCAGATGTTCACTGGCTCTCAAGATCAATCCCAATATTTTTTTTAATCAGAGAAGTGATCATTCTAGCTAATCACTTGTTCCAAAATGTGATGGCACCTTCATGACTATTACAACTAGTGGATGTTGTATAATTATACATGTTTTTCAGTATTTACACACAGTGGATCATGAAACAAAACTAGGAGAAGATTGGCAACCAAATATAATGCTGTTTTGATTAATATCTTTTAAAAATAATATACAACACTTTTTCTTTACAACATTATTTTTTCCAGTCCCCAAAGGTATGAGTAATCCTGGACTAACCGTGGAAAATGAAACCTAGTCACTGTTAATGGAAGCATCTAAATATTCAAGGAAAGGTAAGATAGTATTTTCTGTGTTTTATTTGCCACTCTGCAATTAAACTCATTCCGAGGTGCTTCTACACAATAGAAAAGTTATTAAAAATATGCTTGGTAGTTTTGTTTCTATTTTCACTTTGTCAGCATTTTTGCTGTTTCCAATTTAATTTTGTTCCTACCTCAGACATTGAAACACTTTCTCCTGGTTATCCTAAAATACAGATTTATTGATTGAACAATACTTTTTCTAAATAATTAACTTAATCTTTACAGCACTCTTTAGATGTAGGCATGTAAGTATTATTATTGCCATTGCCTAGTAGGAAGACAGAGACATGGAAGTTCTGACTTAGCCAAGGCCATACAGCAACTCAGTGCCAAAGCTAGGATTCAGATTAAAGCGTTTGTAACTCTCATCCCTGAACTCAATCCACTAGATCAGTGCTACTGTGTGATAGTATTTTGGATCAAGAGAAGTAGGCAAAGACCTAGAAGATAATTTCAGTGGTACAGCTTGGAATAAATGAAATTGTAGTTTTGTTCTTTCATGCCAAAAAGGAACACAGCCAATTCCCATTAATCATTAGAAATAATGGAGACTATAGAGGTCTATATCATATTGATAACTTCTTAAGCATTGTCTTGGGTCACAGTCTGGAGAAGGTTAGCATATTAAGCACTGATGTTCCACAGCTAAGAAATGATGTCTGTTTTATGGAACTGCAAAATTGATGATTCATGGGAACAAGTCGATGAAATCCTAATCTGCAAAGAAAAATAAGCAAAGGGACTTGATGATAATGTTCTGGGAATTGGCAGTGAAATATCACACTCTTCGTTGGGTTGATCGTAATTGAAAGCTTTTACCTTCTGAAGGCTGTTCAGTGACTTCTGTGCATTAAGTTATTTATTTTTATTTATTTAGATTTAAAATTATAAAAAGATGCCTATGACTGGTTCCGTCACTGAGACCCCCTTGGGACTGTCACCTGATGTGCTGAAAATACCTCTGAGCCCGTTTTCTTTGATGGCTCGGGACTCCAGAACCCTGTCTTGTTGCAGCAGGCTAGTGTGTCTGGCTCAACACAGACCCAGGATCTGAACCAGGCCCCCAAAGCTGCAGACTTAACAAGTACTCCTGTCTCTAACACCCAGCTCCCAGTGGGATCCAAACCCCAAATAAATCCGTTTTACTCTGTATAAAACTTATACAGGGTAAACTCATAGATTGTCTATCAGTGTTATTGAGGGTGGACAGATATGCACAGCTGTTTGTTCCCCCAGGTATTAATCACTTACCCTGGGTTAATTAATAAACAAAAGTGATTTTATTGAGTATAAAAAGTAGGATTTAAGTGGTTTCAAGTAATAACAGACAGAACAAAGTAAGTCATCAAGCAAAATAAAGCAAAAACACGCAAGTCTAAGCCTAGTGTCAGAGGGGTAGCCGTGTTAGTCTGGATCTGTAAAAAGCAACAGAGTCTCCTTTGGGACCTTTAAGACTAACAGATGTATTGGAGCATAAGCTTTCGTGGGTGAATACCCACTTTGTCACATCGGTCAGAAGGCAATTAGGTTAGTCAGGCATGACTTGCCCTTGGTGAATCCATGCTGACTGTTCCTGGTCACTTTCCTCTCCTCTAAATGCTTCAGAATTGATTCCTTGAGGGCCTGCTCCATGATTTTTCCAGGGACTGAGGTGAGGTGGACTGGTCTGTAGTTCCCCAGAGCCGCGTCCTTCCCTTTTTTAAAGATGGGCACTACATTAGCCTTTTTCCAGTTATCCGGGACTTCTTTGGATCGCCATGAGTTTTCAAAGATGATGGCCAATGGCTCTGCAATCACATCCACCAACTCCTCTAGCACCCTTGAATGCAGCGCATCCAGCCCCATGGACTTGTCCAGCTTTTCTAAATAGTCCTGAACCACTTCTTTCTCCACAGAGGGCTGGTCACCTCCTCCCCATGGTGTGCTGCCCAGTGCAGTAGTCTGGGAGCTGACCTTGTTTGTGAAGACAGAGGCAAAAAAAGCATTGAGTACAGCTTTTTCTACATCCTCTGTCACTAGGTTGCCTCCCTCATTCAGTAAGGGGCCCACGCTTTCCTTGACTTTCTTCTTGCTGCTAACATACCTGAAGAAACCCTTCTTGTTACTCTGAACATCCCTTGCCAGCTCCAAATGTGATTTTGGCCTTCCTGATTTCACTCCTGCATGCCTGAGCAATATTTTTATACTCCTCCTTGGTCATTTGTCCAATCTTCCACTTCTTGTAAGCTTCTTTTTTGTGTTTAAGATCAGCAAGGATTTCACTGTTAACCCAAGCTGGTCGCCTGCCATATTTACTATTCTTTCTGCACATTGGGATGGTTTGTTCCTGCAACCTCAGTAAGGATTCTTTAAAATACAGCCAGCTCTCCTGGACTCCTTTCCCCCTCATGTTATTCTCCCAGGGGATCCTGCTCATCAATTCCCTGTGGGAGTCAAAGTCTGCTTTTCTGAAGTCCAGGGTCCGTATTCTGCTGCTCTCCTTTTGTCAGGATCCTGAACTCGACCATCTCATGGTCACTGCCTTCCAGGTTCCCATCCACTTTTGCTTCCCCTACTAATTCTTCCTGGTTTGTAAGCAGCAGGTCAAGAAGAGCTCTGCCCCTAGTTGGTTCCTCCAGCACTTGCACCAGGACATTGTCCCCTACACTTTCCAAAATATTTCCTGAATTGTCTGTGTACCACTGTATTGCCCTCCCAGCAGATATCCGGATGATTGAAGTCTCCCATGAGAACCAGGGCCTGTGATCTAGTAACTTCTGTTAATTGCTGGAAGAAAGCCTCGTCCACCTCATCCCCCTGGTCTGGTGGTCTATAGCAGACTCCCACCATGACATCATCCTTGTTGCTCACACTTCTAAACTTAATCCAGAGACTCTCAGGTTTTTCTGCAGTTTCATACCGGAGCTCTGAGCTGTCATACTGCTCTCTTACATACAATGCAACTCCCCCACCTTTTCTGTCCTTCCTGAACAGTTTATATCCATCCATTACAGTACTCCAGTCATGTGAGTTATCCCACCAAGTCTGTTATTCCAATCACATCATAGTTCCTTGACTGTGACAAGACTTCCAGTTCTCCCTGCTTGTTTCCCAGGCTTCTTGCATTTCTGTATAGGCACTTAGGATAACTCGCTGATCGTCCTGCTTTCTCAGTATGAGACAGGAGTCCTCCCCTTTCCGCTCTCCTGTTCGTGCTTCCTCCTGGTATCCCATTTCCCCACTTACCTCAGGGCTTTGTCTCCTTCCCCCGGTGAACCTAGTTTAAAGCCCTCCTCACTAGGTTAGCCAGCCTGCTTGCGAAGATGCCCCTCTCTTCGTTAGGTGGAGCCCCTCTCTCCCTAGCACGCCTCCTTCTTAGAACACCATCCTATGGTCAAGGAATCCAAAGCCTTCTCTCTGACACCATCTGCATAGCCATTCGTTGACTTTGACGGTCTCTACCCTGGCCTTTTCCTTCCACAGGGAGGATGGATGAGAACACCAGTTGTGCCTCAAACTCTTTTATCCTTCTTCCCAGAGCCATGTAGTCTGCAGTGATCTGCTCAAGGTCATTCTTGGCAGTATCTTCGGTGCCCACGTGGAGAAGCAGGAAGGGGTAGCAATCCAAGGGCTTGATGAGTCTCGGTAGTCTCTCCATCACATCGTGAATCCTAGCTCCTGGCAAGCAGCAGACCTCTCAGTTTTCCCGGTCAGGGTGGCAGATAGATGACTCAATCCCCCTGAGGAGGGAGTCCCCGACCACCACCACCCGCCTCCTTCTCTTGGGAGCGGTGGTTGTGGAACCCCCATCCCTAGGACAGTACATCTCATGCCTTACAATTGGTGGAGTCTCCTTCTGCTCCCTTCCCTCAGATGTATCATCTAGTCCACTCTCTGCATTAGTACCTGTGTAGAGAACATGAAAACGGTTGCTCACCTGTATCTGCATTGCTGGTACATGCACGCTCCTCTTTCTTCTTCTGGAGGTCACATGCTGTTAAATACATGCAAACAAATAGGATGAACACACTCAGCAGATCATAAGCTTTGTAATGATACCTTTTGCATGAAGCATATTCCAGTTACATCATATTCACACTTATAAACATATTTCCATAAAACATGGAGTGCAATGTCACGGTGCCTACCCAAGGCTCTGGGCACTAAAACACTTTCACTAACTATACAACATGATGAAATCACTGCAGCATTGAAATAATCATTCCAAGAGAATCTGACACCTACAGAAATTCATTTCCACCCCTTGTCATTATAGGAAGCATACCGTCAGCCCGCTCCAAAACCCTCTCAAAAAGTTGTTGAGGGATAGTCTTCAAATGACATGCAAGCACCCTGTTGAACCCAGTCTTATCTTAGCAAAACAATAGCCACCACGGAAAAATAGCTGCCTCACTCACCTCAGTTAATTATACATGTCATTGTCTGCCTGGGACCATTTACATGCTGAGATTTTTTAGCAAGGCAGCCTAGGAAACACTGGAGACACTTTTTTTTTTTTTTTTTTTTGTAAGTTAGTTTGGGGTCATATTATGGAACTCCATAAAATGACTTTTCAAATCACCTGTAGAATAACCACTAGTCATAATCAGAGTTCCTGGTTATTTTTATAATACCTTATGAAATGCAGTTTTTAACTTGGCAACTCTCAAGGTTCTCATTGAAATTGTTTGACTATTATCTCATCCATCCACTCAAATGCAAAATCCCCAAATTCATGGATATTTTCCATTAAAATAAAGGAATCCATTGCTCTAATGGCTGCAGTCACAAAAAATGGAGTATAACAATGGCCATGGCAATTATCAGTACACATGCTCATATATTAAGCTTTCAAAGCTCCTATTACAAAATTAAAATTAGGAAGAAGAAATATATTTTTGAGTGAATAATGCATAATGAATAATTTGAAAAACATAACCTCTTTCCTATTTGCATATTATCTGTGAGTAGCACATAGATTTTTTTTTTTTTGTTTATATAGTATTTGCCTTGTTCCAATGAATATCTACTATGACTAATTATTAGACTGTACATTGTTTGTAAGCAGTCTGAAAGTATTCAGAATTTGAACTGTTAGTTTTGATTGGGGACACAGCCTGCATGCTATTGTTTCTGTCCCCGATTTGATGAATAACTTGGAATCAGATTTCTGGTCTGAATACTTGTATATCTTTCTTTTTGAGAGTATTTGCTTAAAAATCACTATGCCCGTGAGGTTTTGTTTTGTTTTTAACAAGTAAAGTTACTCATACAAGTATTCATGGAACGCTAACACAAAAGAATCTGAATACAGCTGGTGTAAATTTAATATTTTATTCAACTCTTTCTGAAAACTTTTTGGAGGTACTTTCCCAGGACTAATATTTCTGTTGTTACTTACATAATTGAATTTGAATTTACTAAGTTCTTTCATGTATGTCATATAAACTTTTCTGAGTTGGATTGTGCCTATGAAAGTTCATAGAGAAACAGTGAAAAATTACATTCTCAGTTATATTAATATTAATGAAGAAAGAATTTCTCTCTCCAGAGCACCATTATAGTGGAAGCACAACGCCACATTTCTGACACTGTGCTACAAGCTTGTTGGCACCACTGTTAGGGGTAGGCGTTCAGACTGGTGTGTGTACTTAGACTGACAACAATGGTTTATTTTAGTACCACTTGTAACAGTTGTTCTTATGAGGCACATACCTGTAGGAACTGAACTTAGATTACCAATTAATTTCACGTCGTAGTTGGCAATAGAATACCCATAAGATGATCACAACTTTTGATCACTACCAGCCTAAGATGGATTGATTTGAAGGCAGCTCTATTGCCAATCCCCTGATCAATCCACTGCTTAAATGTTCCATTATAAATTGTTTTTTCCTGTAAAAGTTATTGCAACAAATGTCATTAAATTGCTAAATGTGCCTGTGTTTCTAAAATATTATTGGAGTTTTATGCTTTCTGTTCCAGTTCAAGGTAAAGCTGCTGATGAAAGGAAGATGCATTCTTCCAAAAATCAGCCCCTATCAGCCAGCTGTTCCTGTCTGCTCCTGTGTGGATATGCTCAGAAGAAATTGACAGCTGATTAGCTGTTGCCATGTCATTGCTTGAAACATAAGACATACTGATATTTTTGAACTGTATTAAGAATGTTTCAACGTACACAAATTACTGGTAAAATGCTAAAGGACATTTCTGAGTATTATGAGAGGAAAAAGGGGGAATCCTTTCATTAGGATTAGCGGGACAAAATTTACTATTGTGGACATTCAAGGGCTAGTTTTTACTTTGGTATTCTGATAGCACAAGAAAACGTAAACTCCTTACATATAGCCCGTCCATGCTTTTACATCAGTTTTGAATCTTGATATTATTTATGAATTTCAATGGCCGTAAGTAGGTTATTTAAAAAAAAAAAGAATTATACATTTTGTGCTGCTGGCTTTATCCATGAAAAAGCATTATCAGCATTGATTTTTGGTAATTGAGTAGCTTACTGATTGGTCAGGTACCATATTTTGATTTCAGATTCTGACTGAGTCAGCTAATTTATGATTTAAAATCAACCTAAATGAAACAGGTTGGATCATCTTAGACTATTTTGGTAGACTTGATTGCAGATAGTATCCGCCCTTCCCCTATACAGATATGACTGCTGGATTGTAAACACTTAATTGCTGAAATAACCTCTCACTTAACTGGATTGTGTGCTTACAGTTCAGGTTAATTTTCATTCTTAGTAGAGTAGTAAGAAGAGGCCCATATTGGAGATGGACTGTGTGTGTAAATGGATGTTAGGGCTTTCAGTTACAGCTGCACAGGATGATTTCTGTGAAATTGGGATTGTTGTGATACAGCTTCTTAGTTTGGGCCAGCACCTCTTTAGAAAAATAAAATGTGTGGACTTAATGTTACTTAGAAACATTTGGACCAAAAATGCTTAATCTAAATTGTGGAGTTTGAGAAGTACATGGCCCAAGAACATTAATATGCTTCTCATGGCTTGGTAATCATTACAGACTAATTATTGAACATAAGCTCTTTCCTTTCTCAGTCGTATTTAAAATGTTGCAACTTAATGATGTACATACAAAGACTTTCATTGTTATAACAACGTGTAGTATTTGCTCTATTACATCTGGACATCCGATCACTCACATCAAAAACCCAAACTTTTTTCCCATAGAAAACCTTTTACAGGGAAAGTAGGAAGGAGATGTGTACATATTCAATCAGGTGTTGGATTTCATAGGATCAAAGTTTACCAGCCAGATTTAAAAAGAAAAAAGTGTATTGCTAGTTTCTGAAACCAAGGAAGTTTCAGCGACACAAATTTTACTCTGTCTTGTGCCTTTATATGCACTACACTTACGGTATTACAAAATGTTTACACAAAATGCAAAGTATGTTAATTGCAAAACCATTTTAAAAATAATTAACTTTCTAGTAGGCTAGCTAGAAAAATTAAAATAGGGATCTTTAAAATTGCACGTAAGACTATGGGATCAGGGAACAGTTGAGAAGCAGATAGGGAATTCAGCTCTCAAAACTCAGTTGATCAGATTGGATCACAGGATCATATAAAACAGAAAGATAAAGTACAGGATATAGAACTGATCTCCATTATTATTTCTGTATTTGTAATAGCAGGAAGGTAAATCTTTAAGAAACAAGAAATGTTCAGAACACAGGGAACTGGAGTAAATTACTGTTAGAATTTTTGTTTCCAGTAAAACATTATTATTATTACCTCTTTTACAACCAAATAATTCTAGATCATTGGTTCAAAATTGTTCTCCTGGGATGGTTTTAACCATTATCACTTTTATATGAGAATTTTGATCTGACATGGACCAATGTCTCTGGGGAAAAGTGTTCAGCAGGTATGATTTTAATGTTTTTTTATTATTATGAATGAGTTTTTTCCTTAAATTTTACTCATCTGAAGACATCTCTTATAGATTCCATTACCGGAAGTGCCAGCATATGATCTATAGATGTGGAACATTTTTAAACTAGCCTTTGAGGGTAACACTGTTTACATGATCCATGTAAACATTTTGCAGCCAGGATTTCCATAGCACACTACTTGTTTCCTCAGTGTTACTCTGTCAGGAGTTTACTTTGTATCAGTGTTTATTTAAAAGTTGGTAACTGTCAACATGATCAGAGAGATGGGGTGGAGAAAGGACTAAATACTTTAATTTTTCGTGCTTTCATAATCTGTATATTTGTTTGTAAGTAATTATTCAGCTGCAGCGTTGTCTGTCAAAATCACGAGTGTGCATTAAAAATATATACATATGAAGTGACATGTCCAACTTCTTAAAAATTAGCTTTAATGTAAGTTTAATGTAATATTATATTACTATAGAACAGTAAATATGATTTAATATACAGTGTCTTTGCTATAAAATTCATACCAGAAGGGGGTCCCTCTAAATCTGGATCTCCTTCCTCCTCTGACCTATAAGAAGAGCTCTCAGTAGGGTTGGGATCTGTGTAGTGCCGGCTCCAGGGTTTTTGCCGCACCAAGCAGCAAAAATTAAAAAAAAAAAAAAAAAAAAAAAAAAAAACCCACGATCGCGATCTGCGGCACTTCAGCGGCAGCTCTTCATTCTTCGGTGGCAATTCGGCAGCAGGTCCTTCACTCCGAGAGGGAGTGAGGGACCCGTCACCGAAGAGCCGGATGTGCCGCCCCTCCGTTGGCCGCCCCAAGCACCTGCTTGCTGAGCTGGTGCCGGCCCTGGATCTGTGCAGGGGAAGGAAGTAGAATGTGGACAGCTCTCTTTGGTGGGTTGGGAACAGGGAATGCACTTCAGCCCTTCTCCAGCCTTGCAGAAACAAGTGTTTAAAAATAATACAGCCTCAGAGGGGTTCCTGGAGCAGCTCTCTCACTCCAGGGAGGAAGGGGTAGAAATGGAAGGCCTCCATGTGCACACATAGGCGTTGTGTGTGTGATCACTAAGGCCTGTTTTGTGTGCAGAGGCAAATTCCCCACATGCCTGCCAGAACAATTTGAAAGGGGATCATTATGGAGTCCCCACCACCACCCCCTACTGCGGATTATATGGTAGGACAAGGCTGTCTGGGCCCTCGTTAAATTATTTCTTACTTGTGTTTGAGCACTCTGAAAGCTTTATACATGAGGGAAAATAGCTTCTTTTCAAAGCCCTGTGGTTCAGCTGTTGTGATGTTACAATGCAAATATGAGATTCTTTTTGGGGGGGAAACAACAACTCAAGAGCAAGATTAACACTGGGAATTGTCAGATTAGATTGATTCTTTTGATCAGCATAAACTTGCTGGCCACTTGACTGCACTCTAATGTGTAAGACTTGTATTTTTTTTAATGTAAGAACACAATGCTTTATATTTATTGTACCAGCAACTGCTTGTTGTTGCCTGTTTCCTGTTAATTATGGCCCCGATCTTGGGATGCACAGACATACTCCTGCACCCAGAGGGACACCAACTTCAGTGGGATTCTGGGTGGGCCTGAGTGTCCCCACATTTGGTCCAGGATCTATAATTAAGTCAGAATGAATTCCCCCACAGGTGTGTAGATAATTTGTATGAATTAAATAGACTTGAGTGTCCAGTAATTTTAACAAAATATATTCATTAAAAATTAGACTAAAATAACTATAACTTGGGGGGAGGGATAGCTCAGTGGTTTGAGCATTGGCCTGCTAAACCCAGCGTTGTGAGCTCAATCCTTGAGGGGGCCACTTAGGGATCTGGGGCAAAATCAGTACTTGGTCCTGCTAATGAAGGCAGGGGGCTGGACTCAATGACCTTTCAAGGTCCCTTCCGGTTCTAGGAGATAGGCTATCTTAACTAATAACTAGACATCTGCTGGTGCGTAAGTCCACAGATTCTGAACCCGAATTGTGTAACTGAAATATTTTGTTGTAATTTAGAAATCTCTTCCTCCAGAGAGAGATGGAATTTGCATTTTTATAAAGAAAATTGAAAACTTAAATGTTGAGTTCCATCCATTTACTCATTTTGTAATTGTAGACCAGGTGCAGGTAAGTGGTGGTTAACACCCATTTAGAATTTTTATTCAGACATGTCTTTATGGAGATCATGAGCTACAATTAAAGTGGTCCGATACTGTCAATACTAATGTTAGTGCATCACTTGAGTATTAGGTGTTAAACAATGAGAACTAGTTATGTCTCTTCTATAAAGATAGCGGTAGATATTTCAAGTCTTTTTTTAAATTTGTCCAGACAAAAATCAAATGCTGACAGCTAGGGTGAATGAAGAACATGATATATTTCTATTAGGGCCTGTTTCAGTGCATGGCCCTATTTAATGCTGTACAATATTTTGAATGACTGTTGTCTTTTACTCCATAATGTGTTCAAGACTGCAATATCATGCTGTCCCTTCCTACTGGTCAATTTTAATATCTGTGTGGGTTAAAAACATTTTTGTAGCCTTTTTTTATTTTATCCATCTCAACCCACAGTTAAGGTATTAAACCAGTCCCACTAATTTACGATGAAGCTTTTGTAGGACAACTAACCATTTGGGTGCAAGCCATCCCATTGCATAAACTGTAAATGGTGTTAGGCAGCAAAATACAGAATTTTGGCAGATGATAGGAGTGAAAGTGATTGCAGCTCCCCTTTGAAAAGTAGTAACTGAGGCTCTAGGTTACACTAATACTGTGTATGAAATAAATGATAAACTGCATAACAGAAGGGGAGAATGAATTGCTGAGAGGAAGAAACAATGGCCCCAACTCTGCTCTGTTACATAAGAACGTTGCCACTGATTTTATAGAGCTAGTCTATAGCTGTAACTGAGATCAGACTTTGGCCCACTATCTCACTGCTTCAGCTATGAGCCCAATGTGGTGTTTTGCATGCAACACACCTAACTAGGTACCAAATGGATTGCTGCTTTAGATTATCTCTAGGAAGCATTTATAATATACAGGGCAATTTCACGGGTGGGGGAGGAAATTCTCACTTTACAGATTGATGCTCTCCCCTTCCTTCAAGACTGCATTAAGAGCAAGAAGCAAGTTGGAGAACCCCAGGGTGCACATTAGGTATGCCTTTAACTCCCTCTTATGGCATTTCTCCCTCTTTACCGCTGGTAGCAAAACAACTTACAAGCTGAGCTGTCAGAAAAATCAGCTTCCAAGAGCTCTATTTCAAACCAATTTGAATATTCTGTCTTAGTTGTTCTGGAACAATGGTCACTGAGTATGCATTGCTGAGAAGTGTATATAACTAGTGATGTCGCCCAAACCCTGGAGGAGCTTGTTGCTTGTTTGTATTGTGTAAACAGTATTATGTATTTTTGTATCATGTTAACTTGCTGCTGGAAAAAAATTAAACTCATTTGGCTTATGCAAGAAATCAGGCATTTGTTTTTAGAATGTGAAGTATGAAAACATCAGTATTCAAAGTGTTGAACCTGCCTGATCTTATAACAGCAGTTTACATGGCCATGAGGGAAGCTTGGTACTAGATCAGACATGAAGAGCAAGCCTGCGCTCATCAGCCACAGGGTGAAGTGCCATTTGAATCATCTCTGTGTTGACAACTATTGTAAGAGACCTGCCACACTCATAAACACCTTCAGCCATTGGATTTGCCCAGACTAAGATTTGGGGAGGGGTTAGGGGATGAAGATAGTACAGCGAAAGTCTCTCCCTGAAGAGCTTTTCAATTTAAACAGACTGTAGGAGGCAGAAAGATAAAGCAGAAGCCATCTGTCAGATCAAGGGCTCAATTAATATAACAACTTATGTCTCCCCAGTCCTCTATCTACTTTGACTCCTGTGCTCTCCTTATAAGTTTACAGCATTGCCACTGTAGAAACATGAACTTCCCAGAGCCATAGTTAGTGTTCAGTGATGTATTCCAATGCTATGCCAGCATAGAGTCAAGGGTTATTTTAAACAGAATGGAAAACAAATATAAAAGTGTCTTCTCTATAGTTGCCTATGAAAGAACACTGGAATGCAATACTTAAACTTACTGCTGTGACAAATTACAAAAATAGGGAACAGCTGCATTCTGTTGTGCATTGAACTATAATTGACAGTATATAAAACTCTGAAAGTTGTTTTTAGGGAAGTTTTTATCATTAAAGCTAGTTTAAAAAGAAAACTCATAAGTTGTAATGTATAACCCTAAATAGCCATTAGATCATCAGTAGCATTTGAACTCAATACCCTCAGATCCCAAACACCTACCCCTACTAGAGTTAGAGTAAGTACCCTCCCCCTGGACCAGTCACTACTGAGGGATTGAACCCATGGCTGGGGGTTGCACAGCTGTTGCATTCTGCATGTTCAACTGATTAAGATTTTTGGGGTTCTCTGCCTACATCTGGAAGAGGAGTGATGAGTGTCAGGATTCAAAGTTTAAAAAGAGGAACATGATTCAAAATGCTGCATGTAAGTGACCTGAATTTTGCATTACAAGTCTATACCTGTTAGTATAGTAGGCAGTTCTTGTGCTGATAAACCAATAAGCAGACATTTCAAGAGGGGAGCTTTTTTTTTTTCATCTGCTGCCTCATTTCTTAACCTAGACTCCCTTTCTGGGATGACAACTCCCCCAACACTGATGGTGCAGGAAGACTGTACAAACTCCATTAAGACAAGCTAATAAAAATAAACATGCTTTTAAGATTATGGAGTTAGTCTAAAGGCTTTTCTGGCTCTGAGCATGGTGAAGAGAGCTGACTTTCCAGTAAAAGAGAAATGCCTCCTTCCAACCAAAAAGCAAGCCTAAAGAAATTGGCATTTCATACCAGTGTCTCAATGAAAGGCATGTCCAACATTCCGTTTTTGGCTAGAGGCTGCCTTTCACTTGCATGCTACATATTGTGAAACAGCATGCTGTCATCGTAGCTGCTTGGTTTTGTGCCTAAGTGCTTGGTAACAGGTAGCAGACCTTAACCCAGGCTCTCCTTTGATAAGGGCAGCATAGATAGAGACCAGTAGCTGCCACTCAACTTAAGTAAAGTGGAATCTGGTTAGCTCAGTGGAGTAAATATTTGGCTACCAGGTACCACTTCAAATGCAGCTCAACTCAGGGGCCTTGGGATTAATCATCTCTCACGCTTCCCCCTCCACATCAAACATGTTGGCTATGTGCATGATGGATGACTGACAGTGCATACACAGAGCTACTAAAAGATGAAATTGTGTGATCATGAATTTGCTGCTGACGATGGAGGCTGTACTTTTCTTAGTGTAAGAATTTCTTCAGAATAAGACAGGTACAAAAGCAAATATATTGAACAGATCACACTATCCACCCACAAAGGCTAGGAAATCTACTGTACCCCTCATGTACAACAAATTACATACAGTAGGAGAAATTGCACATGCATTATGTTAGCCTGCTGCATTACTAAACCCTATTCTCCCAGTCCATGTTTCCTTCCACAAAGCTGACTTAGTATTTTACAGCACTGTGCCAATAACAGGTCCAACATAGCTACTGTGAGGTGGATTGAATTTCACTGTATCTCCCCCACCAGTACCACTTTTGTGGATGGATGTTTGGGTCAAGTTAGCACTAAGACCACAGGGCACGTAATAGGATTTAACCTAAAGCAACAGGAACAGCATCCATCAGCAACATTGCTCCATAGCATGTTGCAGCTGACTCTAGAGCTGGGAGAGTTCCTGTGCATAATTGCACACAGCAGCAGTTAGATCCCTTGTCCCCACACAACACTGCACTAACATAAGTGTGGCTGAATCTGACCTTTGACAGACTGAATAGTGCGCAGAACTGAAGAAGATCACGTCTCTTCTCTGCTAACTGTTGTCATCACTGATGCTGTAAAAGAAACCAAACAAAAAGCAGCACACTTTGGCATGACTGATGCATCTGCTGCTCTGTATTTGATCAAAAGGCATCTGTATTGGCACAATATACTTGCCTACAGCCTCCCTTTGCAGCCCTTTATCAGTTCTCTCATTGTCCGCAATTATTTTCTTCAGCCTGGAACCGTGAATGAGAAATCTTCCTTCAAATTCACCATTCTCTAGAGCCCACCTCCTCTTTGGCTCCAATTCTGAAAAGCCCCTCCTTTATTCTGTCTAGGTAAATTCTTACCATCTGATTACTTGGTCATCTTGGAATCCGACAAACAAGTCCTAGTATTTTGACTACAATCACCTGCCTTATTGTAGACGGCCAATACTGAAAAAGCTGTGCCTGGTCCTTTAAGGCCTATGTCAGTTTCTTGTGGCTACTCACTCTTTTTGCCAAACATTCTTGGCCTAGCTGCAGAATGCCACTAGCCACTGCTCCTGCCCCTCTTCATTTTGTGAAGAATTCTTCTGAAAACAGACTAGTTCTCACTATACACAGAAGGCCCTCTTTATGAAAGTAGAATATCTGTAACAGGAAGCTGTATCAATCTGAAATACAGGAACACACAATCAGTTCTCGCTGTTGTTGAAGCAAGCTTAGGCATCAGTCCCCAAAGGACGGTAGCTCTGTGATGAAAGATGATAAAGGGACTGCACTATACTTTATCCCATACAAAAGATTCCTCTATGAAGGAATATAGAGGAACTTTCATTGCCACTGGCTGTGCTGGACCAGATCTGTAGATAGACTGATAATGCTAGAGCCCTTTAACACCTTTGACAAGCTCTGACATTCATACACTGTGTTTATACAAATTTTATTTTTAGATTGATCTTGCCAGGTAGATAAATATTTTTGTTAGAGTAACCACAAGCAAGCAAACAAAAAAGAGTGTCAGCTTTCTTTACTCAGGGACACTGAGGAAAGAGCTGGGGCCTGACCACTATGACTCAATCAGCCACCTTTGAATGTTGAGCCACAGGGCCTTCACCACTGATTTAGCTTATAGTTGGTCTTATTTTTAGTAGACACTCAAGTGCTTGCATTACACTGTGCAAGGCCCAGAAACTATGGCTCTTAATTCAACAGAGTATTTCCAAAAACTAGTCTAAAAGTTGTACTGTTGCAGAAAACTGTTGTACTTCAGCTAATACTATTTTCAGTTGGGATGGTCAAAGACAGCAAAAGGGGCAGGCAGGCAGCAATGGAACGGCAATCCTGTGTCATTACACAAAAGGGAAGAAAGAATATAAAGTATGTTTGTGTAATGCAGCCAAATATTCATATCTGATTGCCTTCCCCATCTCAAATCAAGCTAGCAACATAACATTTATGTACAGTAGAACCTCAGGGTTATGAGCACCAGAGTTTCGAACTGACCAGTCGCCCACACACTTCATTTGGAACCAGAAGTACACAATCAGGCAGCAGCAGAGAGCCAAAAAAAGCAGATACAGTACAGTGTTAAATATAAACTACTAAAAAATAAAGGGAAAGCAGCATTTTCTTCTGCATAGTTGTAAGGCAGTTGCAGCTCTCTCCATCAGTCAGGAAAGGAGACCACGCCCCCTCTCTACAATGCCTCTGGAGCAACTCAGTTCAGGGGGGAATTAGCCAACAGTTAGTAGGTCCAAGCCTGCAGTCCAGGCCAGCAGCAATTGAGTCTGTGAGCCCTGGCCCTAAGCCAGGGTGGGGCAGCCAACAGTCAATGGCTCTGGCTTGCAGTCAGGCAGAGCAGCACAGCAGTCTAGGGAGATCAGCTCTCCTGGTGGGACAGATAGCAAAACTGTCTGGCATCCTAGCTCGAGTGGATGACAGACCAAGGCAGGCCTCTTGGGGGGGGCAGGGTGGCAGGAGTAGGGGGATGCAGGTCCACAACAGTGGGCCCTAGCAGTGGCAGAGTGATCTGCCACTGGGTCAGTGTGGAATCCGGTAACATGCTGGCTGGCTTGCTGTCAATAACGCAGCCAATTGGCTTCCCTGGGCTCCCTTCTACACTCCCATTCAGGGGGTACCTTGGTTCCTGGGTTGTCATTTGTCTTGCAGGGGTGAATGGCTAGTGGCAGCTCCAACAGCTGCGGGTCTCTGGCACTGTAGCAGCCTCCATTGGGTCTGAGCTCCAGCAGTGGTGGGGAGATGTCCTGCTCCTCTGGCAGCTTTCCCTCAACTGAGCTGGAGTGCCGGTCTTTTATATTTCCAGTTCCTTTCCCACCCCTCTGCTTCTAGCAGGTGGTCATGGGTGTCCTGGCTCTGCCCACCAGAGAGCGGTCGCAGCTCTCTCCCAGTCTGTCAGGGAGGGAAACCACACCCTCTGGCTACAATAGTAAAGTTTGAAAGCTGTATTAAGCCAATGTTCAGTTATAAATTTTTGAAAGAACCACCATAATGTTTTGTTCAGACTTATAAAGATTTCCGAGTTACGAACAATCTCCATTCCCGAGGTGTTTAACTCTGATGTTCTACTGCAGAGGATTTTTCCCTTCCTCTCCTCCTCCCAATAGATCACTGAAGCCAGAATTTCACTATGATAAGAAAAGACCAACCTGGCAAAAAAAAAAAAAAACCCAACCCAACCCTATCTCAGCAAATGAGTGATAAGACAGCAAGGCCTCTTCAGCACTCCCCCTTTCGAGGCAACTAGCAGCTGTCAGCAAAACCAGATCTTCACATTCAGCAGGAAGTCACCGCTAGCAGAACCAGCAATTTTTTATTCCCCTAAGCACAACTACAGTAAGTGTAGACTATTCCTCCTTACCCCTTTTATCCTTACCCAGACTTTTATGTTTGTTTTCACATAGTGAATGTCAGTGAAAATGAGGTAGGATCAGAGGCTCAAATAGGGAAAGAACCAATTAAAAATTACTTAGGACAAGTTAGATGTCTTCAAGTCACCAGGGCCTGATGAAATGCATCCTAGAATACTTAAGGAGATGAGAGAGGAGATATCTGAGCCATTAGCGATTATCTTTGAAAAGTCATGGAAGACAGGAGAGATTCCAAAAGACTGGAAAAGGGCAAATATAGTGCCCATCTATAAAAAGGGAAATAAGGCCAATTCGGGGAATTACAAACCAGTCAGTTTAACTTCTGTACTCGGAAAGATAATGGAGCAAATAATTAAGCAAACAATTTGCAAACATCTAGAAGATAAGATAAGTAACAGCATGGATTTGTCAAGAACAAATCGGGCCAAACCAACCTGATAGCTTTCTTTGACAGGGTAACAAGCCTTGTGGATAGGGCGGAAGCGGTAGACGTGGTATATCTTTATTTTAGTAAAGCTTTTGATACTGTCTCGCATGACCTTCTCATAAACAAACTAGGGAAATGCAACCTAGATACTAAAAGGTAGGTGCATAACTGGTTGGAAAACCGTTCCCAGAGAGTAGTTATCAGTGGTTCGCAGTCGTGCTGGAAGGGCATAATGAGTGAAGTCCCACAGGGATCAGTTCTGGGTCTGGTTCTGTTCAATATCTTCATCAATGATTTAGATAATGGCACAGAGTACACTTACAAAATTTGGAGATGATACCAATCTGGGAGGGGTTGCAAGTGGATAGGATTATAATTCAAAATGATCTGGACAAACTGGTGTAAAGGTCTGAAGTAAATAAGATGAAATTCAATAAGGACAAATGCAAAGTACTCCACTTAGGAAGGAACAATCAGTTGCACACATACAAAATGGGAAATGACTGCTTAGGAAGGAGTACTGCAGAAAGGGATCTGGGTGTCATAGTGGATCCCAAGCCAAATATGAGTCAACAGTGTAACACTGTTGCAAAAATAGCAAACATTCTGGGATATATTCGGAGTATTGTAAGACAGACACGAGAAGTAATTCTTCTGCTCTACTCAGCGCTGATTAGGCCTCAACTGGAGTAGTATGTCCAGTTCTGGGCGCCACATTTCAGGAAAGATATGGACAAATTGGAGTAAATCCAGAGAAGAGCAACAAAAATGATTAAAGGTCTAGAAAATATGACCTTTGAGGGAAGATTGAAAAAACTGGGTTTGTTTAGTCTGGAGTAGAGAAGACAGATGGGACATAAAAGGTTGTTACAAGAAGGAGGGAGAAAAATTGTTCTCCTTAACCTCTGAGGATAGGACAAGAAGCAATGAGCTTAAAATGCAGCAAGGGAGGTTTAGGTTGGATGTTAGGAAAAACTTCCTGTCAGGGTGGTTAAGCACTGCAATAAATTGCCTAGGGAGGTTGTGGAATCTTCTAATCTGCTCTTAAAAAAATCTCCAAACAGCTGTCAGGGATAGTCTAGATAATACTTAGTCCAGCCATGAGTGCAAGGGACTGGACTAGATGACCTCTCGAAGTCCCTTTCAGTCCTATGAGTTTACGAAAAGGATTAGTACTGTCAAGCCTGGGCACCCTGGAGCGGAACTTCACTGTAGGAAGGGGGAACATGCACTGAAGCAGTTTGTGATTTTTCACTCCACCACATGCAAAAGACAAGCATAACAGACTTCAATATAAACAATGCCACTCAGAGTAATCCTTTTACAATCCATTCACTGAAACCAGCAAGCAAACAAAAAGTCCTCTTGTCCTAAAACACACCTGAAACACATCTGTTGGCAGACTTTTATGAAAGGATTCTAAATCTCGTCACAACGACTAGGTCATTGTTGCACACATTCTGCTGGAAATTGTGTTTCATTTGCTATTATTGAGTAGGTAGGAAAGATGTCTGGATCAGAGTCAGTATTTTTGGTAACCTTGCTTTTTCTTTTTAAACTGCACATTAAGATACAGCATGAGGAAAACCCATTTACTTTCTGAACTTTTGTGGTTGCACCTCCATATACCCTACCAATTTGCTCCATTCTCCTTTTCTATGAACCATGTCAAACACACAGGAGGATAGTGGTTTCCTTCTGAATGGAAAGAGAAAGCCTAGCCAAGACAATGCTAACTTACATTTAAAATAGTCCTCTCTACCATACCTACCCGAACAATTGGCAGCACACTCAGGGTTATATATTAAAACACTATAGCTCTGCACAGTATTACAAAACAGAACATTGAATTTTCAATCAATAGGATTTCACTTCTTTAGATGTCAAATGCACAAGGAACGTACAGTTAGAGACTATATTTAATATAGTGTACCAGGCGAGCATAAAATTATTCTGCCATTTGATTTTGTATGACTGGGTCTAACTCGCCCATATAACTTTTCTTCACAAATGCACTCATTGCAGCAAAGGCAGCTTTCAAAGTGACCCACATTATATGAACGCTAGTAACATCAGCGTAAGTATGCTTAATGGGCACACTATTAGTTAAATGTTGAAAAGGTGATGAAGATTGCTGTGGAATAATACACTGGGTGAACAATTGAAGCGTACCTGCTATTACATTGGCTTGCGTCATTATTGCATTATCTTTTAATACATTATTTGGTTTCACTGCAACTGCTTATCTAGTGTAGTGGAGGCTAAATGAGATTAAATAAAATGTTGGCTGAATTTAAGTAAGAACGAACAATGGTTACTTACCCTACAGCAGTGGTCACAAACCAGTCGATCGCGATCTCTGGCAGCACAGCGGGGCTGCCGCTAAGACAGGCTCCCTGCCTACCCTGCCCTCATGCTGCTCCCGGAAGCGGCGGGCGTCCCCCTCCATGCGCTGCTCCTGCCTGCGAGCATCGCCGCTGCAGCTCCCATTAACCAGGAACGGGGGAGCTCTGGACAATGGGAGCTGAGGAGGCGGTTCTTGCAGAGAGGAGCAGCACACGGAGCCACGTGCCACCTGCCCCCACCCCAGGGGCCAGAGGGCCTGTTGCCCCCTTCCAGGAGCGGCATGGGGCCAGGATAGGCAGGAAGCCTGCCTTAGCAGTAAGTGCTGCCTGGCGGGAGGCCAAACCCCAAACCCCAGCACTGAGCCCCCTCCCAGAGCCAGCATCCCAAACTCCCTCCTGCACCTCAACCCCAGCTCTGATCCCTCTCCCAGAGCCAGCACCCCTACTCCCTCCTGCACCCCAGCCCCAGGTTCAGTCCATAGCCCCCTCCCACACTGCAAATCCCTCGGCTCCAGCCCAGAGCCCACCCCCCCTCTTGAACCCCAACCTCAGCCCGGTGAAAGTGACAGAGGGTGGAGGAAAGCAAGTGACCGGGCGGGGGGTGGGGGGGAAATGGAGTGAGTGGGATGGGGCTTTGGGGGAGGGGTGGGGTAGATCCTTCCCTTAAATTCAAAAAGTGATCTTGGGCGTAAAAAGGTTGGAGACCACTGCCCTACAGTAACCATGGATCTTAGAAATATGCTGTCCTCATGGATTCCTGTTTACTATTCTGTCTCCGTAAAACTACCTTACGGCATCAAGTGTGTGAAGAGGTTTAGGAACCAAAACCCAGAGGTAAATGGATTATTTTAGATGGAATTTAGACAACCTTGGGCAGAAACGTGGAGTGAGGTCACAGATTAAATCTGTTTTTATGAACACTGTATAAGGAGGACTTGACCTGAGCACCTGAATCTCCCTTACCCTTCCAGTTGATGTAATGGCCACCAGAAAGGTGGCAAGGGGAACAAGTTGCTTAGGGCTCAAAAGGAAGGACTCATCAACCCTGCTAATATGAAGATCCCAAGAGAGAGATGGCGGCTCCTCAGCTGGAGGGGAAAACCACAGATGAGACCTTTCAGGAATCTTAATATGAAGGGTAGGGAAAATACAGTAATGCTCTAGATCAGTAGCTCTCAACCTTTCAGGACTACTGTACCCCTTTCAGGAGTCTTTGTCTTGCGTACCCCCAAGTTTCACCTCACTTAAAATCTACTTGCTTACAAAATCAGACATAAAAATACGAAAGTGTCACAACCACACTATTACTGAAAAATTGCTTACTTTCTCATTTTTACCATATATTTATAAAATAAATCAATTGGAATATACATATTGTACTTACATTTCAGTGTATAGTATATACAGAAATATAAATACGTCATTGTCCGTATGAAATTTTAGTTTGTACTGACTTCACTAGTGCTTTTCACGTAGCCGGCTGTAAAACTAGGCAAATATCTAGATGAGTTGATGTACCCCCTGGAAGACCTCTTTGTACCCCCAGGGCATGCATACCACTGGTTGAGAACCATTGCTCTAGATAGGAGGGTGCAGCTATTGCTGCTAGATAGATCCTTATGGAGCTGATGGAAAATCTAGATCAGGACTAGCAAACAGTCCAGTATTACTGAAAATTGGTAATGTCAAGGGACAAAGCTTGCGTCGAGACGCCCAAATAGAAACTCTTTTCTATTTAGCTTTATAAGAGTCAGTCTGGTTGAAGGTTTCCTGCCTTGGAGCAAACTGTTCTGAACCTCAGCTATACATCATCCAACTAGCATCCAGGCTGTCAGATGGGTCTGGATTATTCTGAGAGATTGTTTTGGACAGAGCAGATGGGGGAGGAGGTTGCTGAAATGTTAATAAAATCCTAATACCAGGACTGGACTGGAACCCCTCTGGGCAGAATATCTGACACTTGTTCTGATCTGTGGTAACCAGGTCTCTTTCTGGTTTCACAAGGGAATGCCCACTTGTGAAAGATGTTCTGTAGGACTGAGTCTTTGAGAGACTCATGGTTGTCAGAGAATTGCTTTCTCAGTTGATCTGCCGAGGTGTCCTGAAGGCCAGCAAGGTGCAGACCCACCAGTGTGATTTGGTTTGGAATGAACCAATTCCATAGACACGTGACTTCCTGACAGAAGTGGGAGCAAGATCATCCATACTTGCCTGTTGACAGTCTGTCACTGTGACAGTGACTGTCCACATTTTTACTGTGGATCCCTGAAGAGGAGTCAAGAATACTTTGCATGCCAGGATAAGTCTGAGCTCTAGAATGTTTGTGGAGGCAAGCTTAATGAGGGAACCACAGGCCCTGAATTTAAAGATACCCCCATCCCTGAGTGGAGGCAGGTGTCATCAGAAATTTGGCAGACAAAGCTGTTGAGAAGGGTACTTCATTGCATGCCTGAAGAGGATCTTTCCACAAGTTTAATGAGGAGATGCCTTCTTATGGGACTGTGACCATCATGTTCATGTGGTGAATGCTCGATAGATACACAAATTTCAGCCACCCCTTCATGCAGCATAGGTGAAGTCTGGCATATTGTGTGTCCTAGAAGTCTAAGTTATGTTTTCATTGGTATCTTTGGATGAGCTTTTAGTTGATTGATAGATTCCAAACTAACCAAGTCCTCTCATGGAAAGTGAGTTCTCATTGACTTTCAGTCTAACAGTGCTCCTATGAACTCTACACTCGGAGGTGGAATCAATATGGATTTCTGGCTGTTGGTTTTGAGACCTAGTAAAGCAGAGATCTTTAGAATTACTTGACTAGAGTCGGTCACCTGTTGAGATGATCTTCCACAAATCAGCCAGTTACTGAGGTAAGGACAGACCTGGATTCTCCGTAGATGAGCTGCCACTATTGCTCCATTCTTGAATACCCTTGATGCTGTAGAAAAACCAAAGGGCAGGACTCTATTGGTAGGGAGATGTTCCTACAACAGGGCGCTGTTGGCAGGGCGGCTGTTGGCATGACTGCTAATTTCTAGAGGTCAGGACAGAGGCCCAAAGAGCCCAGTTACCTGTGATTTCTTTGAGGAGTGGAAGGCCTCATTTGTTCCATTTGAGGGTAACAAACTGTTCAACAATGGGAGGTCCTCAATGTTGCCTATACCTCCCTGGAAATGGCCAAGGATTGAAGCTATGATAACCCCTCATGGCTATTGCAATGGTCATTGCATGTGCCATAGTGTCAAACATCTAGCACAGCCTGTAATGATCTATGGGCAGTCAGTTGTCCCTCCACTACAATAGGCTTCAGGTCATCCTGGTGTTCCTTACACAGTTTTAAAATTAGGACAAGCTGTTTCATTTTATAGACAGTTATATTTTGAGAGAAGGGCCACATTGTTAGCCTCATCTGAAGACTAGCTGACAAATACACCTGGTGACTGAACAAGGACAATCTGTTTGGGTTCTCTTCTCTAAGTATGGATTTACGAGGACTCTGCTGTTTTGATTTCTCCTGAACTGTTGCCACTATGAGAGAACCTGGTGTTGGATGTGAATAGAAATACTCAGAACTTTTAGGAGGGCCCTGGTACATCTTGTCAGCAACTTTGATTTGTCTGGGATGGATACAGGTGTACGTCAGAAGTTCTTGCAGGCTCCAGTAGATCTTTATGAGCAGACTAGATTTGTTTCCCTATTGTAAAAGAATGTTAAATGTTCGAGAACACCAGCACAAACTCTTTGACTACTTCCAGGGGTATATCCAAAGTTTCTGTCATACACTTCATCAGGTCCTGGAATTAACATAAGAATGGCCATAATGGGTCAGACCAAGGGTCCATCCAGCCCAGCATCCTGTCTGCTGACAGTGGCCAATGCCAGGTGCCCCTGCGGGAGTGAACCTAACAAGCAATGATCAAATGATCTCTCTCCTGCCATCCATCTCTACCCTCTGACAAACAGAGGCTAGGGACACCATTCCTTACCCATCCTGGCTAATAGTGTGTCCACCTACATTGGTCCATTAATGGCTCTCTCATCAGAGGAGGATGAGATTACAGCAGAGATCAGCTGCACTTCCTCTGGTAGCTGATGATATTCTTCAACTCTCCTCCTGCCTTAAGTAACTGGCTTGATTAAGGTGGCTTGATTTGTCTTTTTGGGAAGGGCAATTCTGCCCTACAGACAGGGGATGAAGCAGGCTTCCTGGAGTACAGCTGCACACCAGTAAGACCAAACTAATACGGATAGGAATTTTGAGGTGGAAGAAACTGAGGACAGTACAGATAGGATGATCCCTGTGAAGCCTAGACTACTATTACCGCTCACAGACTCCTTCCTACAATCCCTTCCTGCCTCCCAGCTGGCTATCCAGGGAGGGGATGGTAGACAAGTGGGAGATGATTCTCCGCTATGCTCAGCAGAGGAGGAGGAGGAGGAAAAGTACTGTACCTCCAAAAAGGGAGAAGCAGTTCTGTCAGGTGAACTGTCTCCACAGAGGAGGTTGGTACTGGGAGCCCAGCATACCAGTGACTCCAAGGCTGGGGCTTAGCTATCACCTCCCTTAATTTTTTGGAGGAGACATCACTGGGCACTGTGTATGGTTTAGGTGCAGACATAGTTGGTGCCAAGGTAGTGTGTACCAATGTGTACGGTACAGAGGCTTGGGTACCAAGGCACTCAGTGCTGGGGTAAACGCTGAAGGGTTGCTAGAGAGCAGCGCTGTCCACTGGGAGTCTGTACCAGGGAAATGGAATGGACCTTCTCAGGCCCTTGGATGAATGAACCCAGGATGAGTCATGGCCCTGTTGACCCTTCTGTCTCACTCTGCCAGGTGCCAGGGATGGCAACCTATGTCTGGGCTTATCTTTGGAACGGTGCTCCTTTCTGCCTGTCGGATATCAGTGCCGATGTAGTGGCAGATGAGTGGGGCCTCTGAGTAGATGTGGCCCAGGAGCTCGAGGTGGAATCACTGCTCACCAACACACTTACAGAGAGTCTAACTGGACAGTAGAGACCTGGCTGCAGCTCTCTTCTCAGCATCTGAGACGGCTTGCATCAATTTGCTCTCGTAGAAACAGCTTGAAAGGGGCTTCCCTCACTCTGAGTTCACTTGGAGAAAGAGCAAGCTGATGGAACATCACTCTGGGGACATGTCCTTCTCCAAGAAAAACCAGGGAGCAGAAGTGCCCATCATCAGTAAACATTGCAGTGTCACATGAGGGACAGGCTTTAAGTCCCAGTTAACTTGGCTTCTGCCATAATGCTAGTACTTCTGTAAGGGGAGCCATTTAGGCTAACTGAATTATTGTTTTGACAACGGTAGTAAAAAAATAATTAAAACAATCACAATGTGCAAAGAAAGTGAACAACTGCAGGGCTTCCATCTTGCTGCCACAGGCAGTAAAGAGAAACCGTTGGGCCTGCTCTGCCATTGATCGGAGGTGTGCACAAACACCTAGGGCACAGGCTTGGCCCCAACAGAACCTGCTGCTAAAAGAATCCTCTCACTCGCATGCGGTGCATATGCAATAAGGAGTGGAATCTGTGTGGACAATCACTCAAAGAACACTACTAAGTTCTCAATAATTTGCTGAATTTCTTGAATATCTGATGGATCTTATCTCTTTAGCCATCACACCACCCAGCACCTACTTAGCTATAACACATAAACCAGTGCCCAGAGAGTTGGACACAGCTGACCAGAGATGCCAAAATGCAAGTGACAAGAAAAGGAACATTAGGCACAACAAATAAATAACAGCCTTGTTTGTTATTGACATAAGCATATCTAGTGACAGATTTAGAGGAGGCTGCGAGGTAAGCAGAGGCTTGAGATGAAAATTCTTGGACTTATAATAAGCAGGCACATCTCTAAATTTCTGGAATAGTTCAATTTAAAATATGTACATGGATTTATCTCCACAAAGACATCACCATGTCCACCTTTGAAACAAGTTATTCCAATTTTAAATGGACAGGAGTAATTTGCTTCTTCCTATTTTTTTAAGAAAATCTGCAATTTACAATATGCTGGCTCACAAAATGAGAGGTGCCCGTTTTCAAAAAACTGACATTCCTCCCCAGGTTAAATAGCTCCTTGTTAGAAACCAAATCTCCTTTGTGTTAACTTTGCAAAAGAAATCTGAATACATGCTCTATAGCTGGGACTGTGTGTGATGACAGCTCTTAAGTACATGGGCGGATCAAAGCCGTTTAAGAGTTTTCTCTCAGTGATAAAACTGAATCCCGATTTCACATTGATTGGTGTGTTTTGGAGCAAGACATTCATAAGACCCTTCCTTTATGAAGGAGAGGGAAAGAGCAGAAATGTCTATCACTGCAAATAACCAAGGAATATTTCAAAAACTTTTCTAAAAGTCCCTTTTATCCACAGCTGAGAAGATTCTTCAAAACAACAATTAATCAAATACAAAAAAATCCACAAAAAAACAGTTTTCCTCAAGGCATAACCACATATAATCCCATCATAGTGTTTTAAATCTTAACAGCTTGTCTGACACAAGTGCATCAGACCTTCAAAGGGCCCAATCCTGCATTCCTAGTATACTCTCAACTCCCACTGAAGTCATCAGGTGATCTGGATATTCAAATGAAAGCAGGATTGGGCCTAAAGATACGCACCTATGTTTAATTGTTAAATGCTAACAGATCCTTATTGATGCCCATCTGACCCAGAGGTCAAAATAAAGAGTGATTCAGCACAACTCTTAGAGTGACAGTCTCTAGATACCTGAAGAGAAAAACTATTAATTGGGTAGTTGTACCCATACACTCGTAAATTAGGCTAATAGCAGTGAAATAATTTGGACATAGAAACAGACTCCTGCTATGCTCTCAATTGGCAGAAATAAGCTGGTGCTGGCATCACTTGGGAAGTTGCTAATAGCTCTTTCAGACACCAGAAAGATGAATTAGTATGCATAGTGGAATAGGAAGTATACAGGGACTGAATGGGGTACAATATACATTCCAGTAAAAGGTTTCAGAACAAAACTACCAGTCTGTAGATATGTAAGAAAACATTTCTGAAGCCTTTATTTACAAAAGCTTTAAAAACAAATAATACCCTCTGTTATGCAAATCATTTGTTCTTGTTTTAAAAAGGACCACCCAGTTATATTATTGTAACTTAATGAAAAAAGAATATGTTAAAGTACAAGGTAAACAGATCAATTTGGCGAACATTTGGAGATTTGCTAATATTGATTTCAGTGTAGATAACACACACACACATACACACTGAGGCGTGCATTCCATCATTTCAGGCTAGTATTTAGCTATTCAATCCCAAAAAAGTCTTCCTGCACAACTTCTCTGCTATGCATGGTTAAAGTACAGTACAGTCCTTTAAAACAATATATATAAAATATATTGCTAAGATATACTCAAAAAATAAAACTAGCATTACACTCCTCAGGTAACTTTATTAGCTATAAGTAATTTATATTTTGTTGTTTTACAACAAATATATCTGTACCATCTGTCTTTGTAGCAACTACAAAAGCACAAGTTATCTTCCTTCTAATTTAATCATTCAATTCAATATAAAGTTTACTTCAGGTCTTTGGGTTTTATCCTTAACTAAACTCACTTGCAAAAATCATCAAATCAAGTACATAATAAATATGACTTTAAAAAATAAAAAATATTTAGATAATACATTACTGGAATAAAAGCTAGGAACTGAATCCAGGGAAGTGTGCCATAATAGAACCACTGCAGTTCCAATATCCTCAGATTTTCAGCTCAATGGCAAAAATACAAAAGTAAGTCTCACACAATTTGTCCTGAAGGGTGTAAAGCTGGTTTTCAAACATTTTCTTCCATCACAGAGTGGCTTTAAAGCAGCAGGCCAATTAGAAGCGGATGTGCTCAGGAAGTGCTTGGAAGACTGAACACCAGTAAGATAACAGCAGTTACTAAAATTTCAGTAGTTTGTTTTGCTTGAACAAACAAACATTGTTATGCAGTGAATGTGTTATGTTCTGCAGGCTCAAAAACCAAGGAATACAGTGTGAAGTTGCTAAAGTTGGCAGACTATTATTTTTCTAGCTCAGGGCAAAAACACCCAAAACTTCAGATAAAACAGAGGATCTGAGACAGAGTCACTCTCTAAAGTGCAAATTTGATGGTCCGCAATCTTGAATAGCTAAAACACCTGCATACTGGAAGGGACAGACATGAAACAGGGAAGTTAGTTACAAATCAGTGCTAGTTAATTTGGGGGAAGGGAGAAAAAACAAAACTAAGACCAACTAGGTACTTTTACCAGAATATTCATTATGATTTAGCTTTCCCCTTCTCTCTGCCACACTGATCCTACACATGCTTCTTTAGAGATGGAGTAGGTACAAAGACCAAATTTAACTCAGAAAATTCAACATATCAAGATCAGATCTGTGATAGGAACAATCAGATTTAGTACATAGAAAGGCAGAAAATAAAGTGTTCTGAGAAGGGGGGTAGGGGGAAGCCTAATTGTCCAAGGGATTCAACCAGAGATAAAACCTATATACAAGCACACAGAGCTCAGAAAAGATGACCTCCCATTTCATGTCATGACTGTTTGTTGGCTTCTTCTTCATATGCATTTCCTGTGCCATTTTGTACATAGGAAGAACCAGAACCAAGGCCATACAAGTGACCACAATATTTGGCATCATCAATGTGATCTTCAAAGAACATCTAAAAAGGAGTTAAAAAAAGACAAATCAATACTGAAGAATAAGTCTTATTGAGGTCAAATACTGTCAGGCTTTTACAAAAGTCTGAATTTTCATACTCCACATGTAAGTGAAACTAAATCAAAATAACTAAGTGATTCTTGGCACTGAAGTGTTCTTGGCCATGAGAGAAAGAAAATTAGCCCTTTAATGCATCTGTAGCAAGGCGGTGGGATACCCCACAGCCCCACGGAGGGACGAGCCTCCCCTAGCACCAATGTGGGTGGAGCCAGTGGGTCCTGCACCCGCGCCCCAGAGGTCACGAAGTAGAAAAGCCCCGCTGCAAAGCTCAGTGGAAAGCCAGCTGCCAGAGAGGTCAGATGCCTGTGGCCTAGCTCCGGGTTGGGGAACGCCGGGAGGCCATGGCCGACCCGAGGACTGGCCAGGCCAGCCACGCCTACCCCTCGGCCCGCTACCCCAAGGAGGAGCCGCGCCTACCCCTCGGCCCGCTACCCCGAGGAGGAGCCGCGCCTACCCTTCACTAGTTACCCGGAGGAATCGATGGTGCTGGAAACCACCAAGGACGCTGGCCAAACCCAGGTACCTTACAAGGGGGAGTCCGGAAGTAGCCCGGGGGCAGCTGACCCTGGCCTGGCCGCAGCAGGGCCAGAACCAATGTCAGTGTGTTGCGGTCAGGATCCCCACTGACAGCAGCGAGTCTTCTGCTGCTACTAGGGCCCCGGGCTGCGACGCAGTGGAGCAGGTGGGCCTGTGTCCCCCCTGCCACCCCACTCACGGGTGGCAGTCTCCCCCTCGCACCAGACGCTCAGAAGCCTGAGCTCCTGACTGTGTGTTTCCTGCCCCGCCCTGACCTAGGGCCAGGGATCATATTGAACTATTGGCTCAGCCCCTGCCTAAGGGCCCGAGCTCCTGACTGTTTGTTTACTGGCCCGCCCTGACCTGGGACTTTGGCCCAGAGCGACGTACTGCGAGGCGGTGGGACACCCCACAGCCCCGCAGAGGGACGAGCCTCGGCCGAGCCCTTCTACAGCATCTTACCTTATTTTGATTAGCAGTAAATGGTGACAACTCTAGAAGTCTCAGGAGTCTATTTTAACTCAAGAATTAGAGCCTTGTGTCTTACAAATGCAACAGAACAGTATCTCTTTGTAAGTGATTTCTATGGGCCTTCTCCTTCACCCTTCCTAATTAAGCACTACACACTACTCAGTGTGGTTTTCAAAATATACTGAATGTTTAAACGGGCAAATCTAACTAAAACAGTTTTTCCTAAAGATTTTATCCACCATTATCTAGTTTAAATCCCGGTCTACATTCAAGGCCATTAATTTCCTATTGCTTGAACTAGAGATTGGCTGCAGAATCCATGAAGTTTTGGGAATGTGGGAAGATGCAAATACATGTATACATTTAAACAAATCCTCTCCCTGTAGTGAGAAACTGGCAAAGCTAAAATGAAAACTGAATAAATAATGCATGGATGCAGCACTTTACAAAATTACAGGAGAGCCAAAAGATGAAGTAGTAGAGAAAGGGCATAGAGTAAATATGAAGAAAAGAGAGCACACACAACAATTTAAGGGAGACAGGATGAGTGCAGGCAGGAGAGTCAAAACGTTTATTTAAAGTCATCCATCCTCTCTTTCCCCAAAAAACTTGGATTTGCCTAGAGCAGCATTCCCTGCATGCAGGATAGTGAATTCCAGGAATTGCCTACGGGCACTTTTACTTTTTGGGTTTTGTTTTTTATTTAAAGTCTTTAAAAAGCCCACCACTAGCTTTTCTAAAAAAAACCTCCCCAGTGCTGTAGCATCAAGAAGCCAAGTATCTTTTAGGCTGGGGGAGAAAAGGAGAGAGATCAATGACCTCTTTTGTGGTACTTAAAAGACAGACCAGAAAGTTGTGCTCCCCCTGCTGGTTCTACATCAACAATCAATATACAATCTTTTCCCGAGCTAAAATAATACTGGTGAAAGATTACATGTGTTTTAGGACAAAAACATTAGTAAAGAAAAAAGTCTTGTTGATAGGATTCATTCAAAACACAAACATAAAACTCACCATTTCCCAAATAAAATAGTGCAAGAGTTAATAGAGGAGAAAAATTTTCAAAGCTTCTATGAAGACCTGAACAAAAGAATTAAAAATCTTTGCTTGTTTTATAAAAACAATGAGATCACGCCTCATTTTAATTAGAAAACTAAGTTTCTTATTTCTCCCAGCTAAGCTCTAGTAGTTAGTGGAAATGTAACAAGTTACAATGGTAGTAACTGAAGAATGCATTTTATTATTAGGGGAGTTTTCATGGGTTTGGACCTTTTCTCTCTTAAATCACATTTAAATACAGTATCACACCCTTTGAACTGAGCAAGATATGGATGTTATTCACTTTTCCCCTCCTTCCCTCTTTGTTATTTTAGATCCCACGTAAAGCTTGAGCTCAAAGAAACAGGAGTATTGTGGGGAAACTTGAACAGCACCAGTGTGCCTCATACTTGGATTTTACCAGAAAAAGATCAGCCCAGCCCTGCAGCTCTAGCCTGTGCCCTGCTAATCGCACTAATCTGAGCCTAACCACATGGAGACTGTGTGATGTGCAGTAAGGATTAGAATGAAACTGTTGCATTTGTTTTCCACTTGCTACCTAGGCAATATTTGCCAGAGGCATGCAGCTGCCTCCTCCTTCATATGGCAGCGTGGACTGCAGAAGCTACACATTCCAGCATGCAAGGTCACTTGGATTAAAATGTTAAAGATGAGGGCTGCCACTGTCTGAACACTTTTTGCATATTAAAGGAGAACCACAAGTTCGTAGTCTGAGTCCAGAATACAGATACACTGGTAAAAGAGAAGTTTCTTGTGCCAATGTTTTAACACACGCCCTTGTGTGAAAAATCAATGCATTATATTAGCAGCAACCAATTTCCCACCCCCAGCCACAGAGCAGTCCTAGAGATGTGCAAGAGACTTACAGGGTTCATCTTCAGTAAACTAGTACACTGAGTTAATGGATTGCCAGTAACTCGAGGTATGTCACACATTAGTAAAAGCTAATGTGGACACTCCTCACATCTTAACAAGACTAGAAATATTTGTGCCTTTACCCTAAGTTGATGACTAGCTGCCATTTGAAGGAGCGCAGCCAAGAAGCTTAGCACATGACTACTGCTGTAGCCATCAAACATGCAGCTGTATTGGTGACATCGAGAGGGGCCTGGAGAGACAGCTTGGCAATTGTCTGGCCTTCTCTTATGAGGACTTGAAGTTGTTCCCTCTGATCCTATGGCAGGTGTTCAATAAAAGATAAAACTTTGAATAGTTTGTAATCATATTTTGTCATCATGGCTTGGTAATTGGCTACTCTGAACTGCAAAGAGGCCAAGGAGTAGCTCTTGCAGCCCAGAAGGTCCAATCAGTTCAGCTCATTGTCAGACAGCATTAAGAGGGACTGATGTTGCCTGTATCATTCATTAATGACCTTGATAATCAGACAGTCAGGTGTAGGGTGGGAGAAAAAAAAAATATATACTTCAAGCCTGTGGGTGGGATATAGTATTTTTTTGTCAGCCAGTTTACACGCAGGCAGTGTAGTAGCTGGAATTTGCTGCAACATACAGGCTGGGCCAGCAGAGCATCACTGAAGGGCAAGGCAATTTTTCCTTGAGGAGATGTATGAAGGATGTCCAACAGAGAGCATTAGGGTTCCTGTATCTTCTCCAATTTATAAGGTCTCTGCTATTTGTTTCCCAAGGTCTTGAAAGCCCTTGAATTCATCAGCATGGGAGGTATGACCACCCCATTTAGTGAGGAGGAGGAGGATTTGTGGGAAGGTGGTGTTTCTTCTTCCTCAGCTGGCTCTTGCTCCTTTGTAACATCCTCCTGTGGAGCAGGAGCCAAGGGAGGAGGCCATTGTTCCTGGTATGCCCTTTTACAAGATGGGACCCTGAAGAACTGTTCACCATAAGGTGCCAATAGGTTCCAGTAAGCCCACTGTGGTGGGGCATACAGGAAGGGGGCAGAGCCCCAAGGTTATCCTTGCCAGATGCATCGACTGCTAGGAGTTTCCTCCTCAGGGTGTACCTCAAAGGACGAAGCTGGAATGAGAAGGCAGAGGAAAACTGTACAGATACCTCAGAATCCAATAAGGTGTCATCCCTCAGAGAAGCAAGTGGTGCTGATACCGGTGGTTGAGTCAGTACAGCGGCCAGAGAGGGTCCTGTAACCACATTGGTATCAGAGGCTGATACTTGCTTAGCTATTGAGATGCTACTGAAGGATGTGTCAGTATTGGCTAGGTATCCTCAGTGAGTTTCTTGGTATCCTCAATGAGTTTGTGTGGGGCTGGTGACCATGTCAGTACTGAAGAACGAGTCACTGCTGAAGATGGTAGGATCAGAGGGTAAGTAGGCTCTGGAGGTGAGTTGGTACTAGACAAGAGCGTGTCTTTGTATCTCACAGCAATGGTGATTCAGGCTCTTCCAGGAGCTGAAGCTCCTCATGGAAAAGGAGCCTGGATAGTACCAAGGGCTCTGGATAGGAGTCAGTATGTCTGGAAGTACTGGAGACATTACGGAAGTGTGATAAGTGAACCCTTATCTACTGGCTACAGAAGAGGACACCAATGACAATTTCAGTTTGGTTCTGGAGTCCTTGTGTTTCAAAGACACTGAGCCCAGTGCCCAAGCCAGTGTTGCTCTAGGTTGTTTACCTGACAGCTTCTCAGTACGTGGCATGGTCTTCTTAATCAGATCTGAGGTCTCAGTACCGGAGAGGATGAGCGCCTCAGCAGTACCCATACCACAAGGTCTCCCAAGACTGAAGGGGTGACTCTCCGCTTATCTTATCCCATTCTGGAGAATGGAATCTTTTCTTTGAGTGTCTACATAGTTCTCTAAGGGCCTGCAGGATTTTTGCTTATTACTGCAGCACAGATGGTCCCTTGGGCTCTCTGAGCAACTAGATCCAAGGAGAATGGTGTGACTTGGATCTTGTGGGTCTCAGTGAGCTCTCCATCAACAGGAGTTTTAGTCTGTACTCCCTCAATTTCTTAGATCTGATTTTAAATCCAGAGCAGCCCTTTCATTTGGCAGGGACATAAATCTCTCCCAGGCAGTGGAGGCAGCCTGAATGTCTGTCACTGAGGGGGAAAATATCTACGCCAAGTCTGGCAGGGTTTGAAGCCCAGGGTCTCGGGCATAACCCATACTTGAAACTATGGGTCAAGACCATGGAAAAACAAGGCCCAGATTGGGCAAACAAAGAAGGGGGGGGGGAGGCAGAGCACAAACTTCTAAATAAAAAACAATACCAGAAAGAAGAGAGAAAGACTAACTTTCTCACTTAATAAGCTGTGTCGCTAGCTAACAGACACGACTCTCTGTCTCAAGGAACAGGCAGTTGAGAAGGACCTGGAGGGTGACAGGTCTGGTCCTCCCATATACCCTCATACCAGACACAAGAATCTCTCACATGCAGGCATGGATGTGCAAAAAACGCTGATGAAAATCTCTGATCAGGAGTGCACAGGTGACTGCACATCCTGATGTGAAGCACCCATAGGGACACTATGCAAAGAAGAATGTATGACGTTGTGTCAGCTGGAGGAGGTAGTGGTGAACAGAAGTGCTGGCAGAGAGGCCTGAGCCATCTGCTTCAATCACTCAGAAGACCCAGGCAGTGGACGATAGGGTCAGGTAGCTGATGATAGGGTCAGGTAGCTGGGGCTCCCTGCCGTGGAAGATGAAGGCCCACAGACCACAGGAAGGAACAGCACCAGCAAGGAGACAAAAGGAGAGAGAGAGAGCGCGCGCGAGCGCACACCATGTAGAGACATCCCCTCACTAAGCCTGCACAGAAAGCAAAACAAGGAAAGGAAAGGATTTGGTTTGTAGATTGTACTTTGCGTGGGAATGCCTGTCTTAGACTCTGCCCTTTGTCACAGAAGTGATGCCCTCTCATGCATTTCTCTTACCTTCTCTGAAAATTTGTTGTACTGCCACTGGTTTTGGTGGGTCAATAGTTCTAGCATATCTCATAAGTGTGAATAGCACAATATTGACTACTAAGGCAGATTACTTTCATCCAAATAAACTACAACAGAAAGCAATATGGACACCTACTTCTCTCATTTTGAAAAAGGCCATTCCCGTGAGTAAAGAATCAGATCCTGCCTGATGCTGTGGTCCTATCCTTTCCAGCTCCAACTGCTCTGCGACTTCTTGCAATCCACCCTGAAAAAGGAAGGAGCATTACACAGTCAAAGCGGGGATAATAATTACAAAGTCAAATAATTCAACAGTAGCACTAAAATTCTGCATAACAAAGTCTATTCGACCACCATTTGTACATATTTAGTTTAGCACTAAAGTAGTCACAATAGAAATACGCAACCAGCACACACTTGGAAAAGCCAAGCTTTTCATTCAGGCTTTAAGTATTATTTAAGCAATCAAGCACTTTCAAGTATTAATGACTGTCTTAGACCTAATAGGCCTAGGCACACCAGCCAATTAAAGTTGAAGGAATTACTACTGAACAAGGCAATTCCTTCAAGTATTACATTGACCAAGCTGAAAGGATTGATGCTGCTGCTGAATGACAGTTTCAGAAATCAAGACATTTCTTTAACACCCTACTTTTCTATTAGGGTTAGAATTTAAACGCGAAGAATGGTACTTCAAACATAAAGCAATTTAAGATCCAAATCACTACAAACATGTGCACTCCGACTTCTCTTGAAAGTAATTAGCTTTCATTTAAAAAACACAGTTTTTTCTTTCATTTACCTGCCAACACCTAAGCTCAGGGTTCTGCGCTTCCCCCACAAAACTTCAAAGCATCTAAAGTAGTAGAGGGAATCCAGGATAATGCTCTACCTTAGGAATTAGTGGAGAACCCTGAACCCAGGTGAAGTTGTAAAATTCAAGAGGGGAAAAAAGAACAAAGTGAAAAAGCTAACATCCAACCCATCATTAGCATCGTTTTAATTGGTTTTATTAACTGCCATAAAAGAGTAAATGAAACATCTGTGTTAAAAGTAATGTAAACTGCAGTGTGACCACATTTAAGAAGCTATTAGCTACCATAAGCACACAATTAGCTTTCTTTTAACAGGCACTGTGCTAACTGACAGTGTATTTTTTTAAAGAAAACATTTTAAGCCACATCTGTGCTTAAAGCTCCTTGAGAGAGAGGTAGGGGTTAGGGTGTGTGTGCGCGTAAAATACAGCCCAGATACAAAAAGGAGAGCTTTTGAACACTGAGTGTAGCAAATAAACACAGGGCTCAAAACTGGGAACTGCTCTACAGAGAAAGTCTAATTGTAGGGCATGGATCATTGGTGGTCTACTCTACACAGCTTATATTACAACGGTAAAGTATCCTTCAGTCTTCAAGAAATTTTTCTTCCTGTTAATTGCAGCCCAGTGGGGAACTTGTGAATTCCAGAAGCTTTTTGACCAACTAAGCACACCCCTCACCTCCCTCCCAGCGCCTTCATGTCCTTTTATTGGGTGTATTTTTGGTGTAAATTCAACTGATTCAAATTTGCAGAAGATCTCAAAATAGACAAGGTAGTGCATACACACAGAACCAAAGTAAAGCACTAGGAGATATCAGAGTCTTTAGGGGTTGTGGGTAATGGTGGAATGTTTGGAACTAATAAATGTAAGTCCTACCTCCAGGGAGAGGAACCAAATATCACAAATTTACAATAGGGGAGGGGAACTAACCAAGCAGCTGTATCCATTTAATCCAAGCAAGTTTATTTTCATCTTCACTCCTTTACCCTGCCCTAGCACTACTTTTTCATATAACTTCATAACACTACAGTTGCGCAGCAGGTGACAGATTGCGAAGAGAGCTGCCAATGGCGAGTCCTATCTTGAGAAATGGTGCACAGAATGAAAATGCCTGAAAGACTTTTTCATGGACAAATTTAAAAAACAAAAACAAACACAACTGAACAAATCAGACTATCCCTACTCCAATTTGTCCATAGGATAAGCAGGATCTCCTACAACTATCCCCAAAACAGGTATTGATGAATTCAGATCATTTTAGTGTCAAGAAAGCGATAATGGTGCTACAAGCAGAAGCAGCTTCTCTGTAGATCAATTTAGCTTTAAACTTCGCTAAACTGATCCCCGTGGGACAATATAGTTACGGTACGTGCAAGATTATGTTGTGGATGTACCAGTCCGTAAAGGGTTGTACAACTAGGAGAAAATCAGTTACCTTACAATAATTTTTGAAACACTACACTGCATAGCGAAACTGTGTGCCAGGCAGACTGCTTAGGATCACTACTCTGCCAGCAACAGGTTGAAACTAGGTAGAGCATCAAAATGCTTTTAGCCTGCACTACATTTTTTACATCTGAAAAAAGGGATACCAAAACACAGAAGTAGTCAATGACAGGAATGAAGCTAGCACAAAGCAAGTTCTTTTTAATATTAAAAAGGGAACCTATAGTATTTGAATTCCATTGACCACGTATCATTTTGGGAGATGGAGGTGGAGAAGAGGCTGGGGTGAAATATTGCAAGTTAAAGATTAAACTTTAACCAAGTCAAATTTGGCCCAAATTGCAGATTGTTCAAAAGAGTTATGATCTTACGGCCAACCAGGATGTTTCCATGAATGGGTTTTTTGTTTTTTTAATTCAAATGGAAACTTTATAAAGCCATTCCCAAGTGGCACTGCAAGCCAAACACTACAGAATTGTGCTAGGGCACAAGAACCTGACATTGAAACTAACTAGTTTATTTCAAATCATCCAACACGTGAAAAATGAGCAGACAGTGTAAGGTAATGAAAACTACATTTTAAAAATTATTTCCATTTTAATTATACAAAGTGTTAATGTGACATAAGAAAATGTGTGGGGTAATTTAAATATTTTATAGTGTGACAATGTCAGTTTGACTTTTGCCATTTTTGTTGGTTTGTGCTATAATCTGAATTTTGCATACATTTCAACTCACACTATGACCTAACTTCCCCTTTTAAATAAGCACCACGGGGACAAGGGTAGGAAGGAAGAAGGGGCACACCTGAACTGCTGAATAGACATTTGCAGCGTTCCCCATAGCATTAATGTGGATTGCTATTAGAAACATGCCTAATTAAAAACTGGGCCCTCTTAAAACCCACTCATCCCTTTTAAGCCACATGCCCTCCTGACTAGACAGTAGCTGAAGATCACTTCTCTCATCACTGGGTACTGCTAGGTGTGAGACAGCATACCTATCAATTCTAACTTAGCTTGGATGTCCTGTGTCTTAAATCTACCACTTGCAAAGAAAGGAAAAATGTGGAAATATTACATTCCAGCCCCTGCAGTCTGTGTAACACTGATCTAGAAAAATATTCAGGACAGGATGAAAGCATCCCCTTCAGTGTGGATACTGGCCAAAATTTTCCAAAAAGGGTGCCTAAAAGTTTGTCACACAAAATAGTTTACAACTGTTGGAAATACAAGGGAAACACTGGATCTCTCCGGAGACTAATTATGGGATACAGAGCCTCTCTTCTCTAAGTCACTTTTTTTTTTTTAAAAAAAACCTCCAGATTAAGGCAGTGCTGATCAAAAGGTTTTTAATATAACCTTGAGAACCAAAAATGCTTTATAAACTATAGGTAAAATCAAGCCCTCCCTCCCATTAGATATAAATAGCCACAAGAAGGAAAAGAAAAAATATTTCTAAATATTTCAGATGCATCATTCCTTTGAGATAGACAGGTTAGCAGGTTGGTTCTGTAACCACATCACCACGGATGATGGCCCAAGATCAATGGGGAACCCAAGCCCAACTCCACAAATCTCAGGATATTGGTATAGATTGTTAACTACTCTGTGCAGCTTCCCAAGCCCCACCCCACCACTAAATTCAGTCAGGATCTACCTATCTAGCTAAGGAAATTTACTGGTCCTCCATTACTGCAGAATCTGAACCTCTCACAATCATTAATGTATTTATCCTCAACATCTCATCAGGCAGGGAGGTAATACTATTCCCAGATGGAGAATTTCACAGATGGGAAACTGCAGCTCAGAGGGACTAAGTATCTTGCCTCCGGTCACACAGGCAGTTTATGGAAGAGTAGAGAACTGAATTTGGGTCTCTCAAGTCCCCAGCTATTGTTCCACCACTGGACCATTCTTCCTCTTTGGGAAGAAACTGTATTGCTATTGGTCACCAGGCTACAGCTGCACCATGGTCCCCACCAAACAGACGATGGAGAGGAGTAGTGCTGTATATGAGCAACAGCAACTAATTACACTCTTTCTATAGTATTTCTGCTGGAGTCAGGAGGTAATTCTACAATATTCTGCAACCACCATCCACACAATTCTATAGAGAGGGTTTCAGTCCCCAGGGCCGACCATCAGCACCAAAATGTGTCTAAGGAAAATCAAGTGTCTCTAATAAAATGAAGTGACCAACAAGAGTAGTTTGCACCAATCAATAAAGGACATCAGTACAGCAATTCAATTCACTGCAATTTAATAGAGATTTAAACAAAAAAAAGCAAAGAAATTCATTTAGGCAACAGTGCATGCAAGTAATTAATGATTTGACTTCCGAAGAGACACCAGCTGTTCTCAGCTTGGGACAGGTCTACACAATTGGCAGCATTTCACTGCTGTGGATAGCAATGGGACTGTTTCAGCAATGGTGTTTGGAGGAACAGGGTAGTTCCTATCTCTCCCCTTCCTTTCATAATTGGTCTGCAGTTTAGTTGCCATTACTACAAAGCTCTAATGACAGAAGCTGTTAAATTTGTTAATTCCCCCCACAAGTCCATAAGGGTGAATTACACATTTAGTACTTGGGGCAAAACAACTGCATATAAGCAGCAAAGGTTTTGTTTCAGTCCATAAGGGTGCACAATTTTGTTGACTTCTGCAGTTTTTCCAACTACTTTATTACTTATCTTGGTCCCAATGGAAACCCAGTGTCAATTAGATGTTCCCCAATATACATTCTTTACTCAGTTGGTGAGGGTTGCTGATGGGCTGCAAAACTCCTAACCAGATACTGGGCTAGTATGCTTTTCCTGATAGTCGGAAAAGACCATTCCACCCACTTCTCACCACTTCCAGTGCAGACTGATTAGCATAGGAGATGGTGGAAATTATGTTCTTTACTTCATAGTCAGCAGTAAGATCCTCGTTAAAAAGTACATATCCTTTACATGCATAGCCTCACAAAATTCAAGCTCATCAGCATCGTCTAAATCACTTGCTCAGCATTCTGAGATAAAGAGTGGCATACCATCCCTGTACTCAGGAGGTGGTTGCATTACAGTCAGTCCATGTCCAGTTTCCACGTGCTCTCATTTAGAAAACCCAGAGTGTTCTGTGTCGCCTTCCATCAAAACAACGAGCCACCTATTGCCTCTGATGAGTTGTGCCCCTTTCATTTCAAAACCAGTCCAGATACGTGGCCTTCTTTGGCAAGTGTGGCTGTAAATCCCAGCAGCATATCTTTTTGGTGTCCTTCCCTTCATACATTTGTTTCCAGTTCACATTCATTCTCCAGGCCAATCAAATCTTCTCCAAATTTTATGCCTAATAGAACAAGCCAATTAATAGCCCAACTGGCTTGAGTTGAGAGGTTAGTTTCTAACCCTATTTTTCTAGGGGTCATGAGTTGGCTGTGAGCATATCTGTCATTGCTCACCTTTGCCTACAGGGCAACCTGCAGGTCTAGCCATTCCATCCCTTCACACCAAAGTCACTTTTCACAACTGCAGCCCCTCAGTGGATTGAGCAGTGAGGAATGATGCAAGAGTGTATCATTTAATACCCTGCTCACAGAGGCTAAGCCCATCAATTCTAACAGCCTGAGAAGTTAACAGCAAGATGTAACTTCCTCCGAATATGGGTCTATCATTTGGCAGCACAGATTTATGAAGCTGCCAATAAATGGGATTGGTTTTTAATTTTTAAATGGCTAAGAGCCACAAGAACAAAACTGTGTGCCCCTACCTCTCTCTTACATTTCATCAGTAACTTTTTATATATCAAATACACAAAATTGATTAGACTAATGGTTAACAAATAATACCATCAAGGTAGATTTGCCGGACAGGGCAGTAAACAGATGTCATATGTTCTTTCAGTAGGAAAAAATGCCATCTTAGAAAATTCTGTTCTGAACTAGATATCAAATCATTTACCTTGAGATTTTTGCAGCTCTTCATGAGATACTTCACATCATAAATGACGGGGAAAAACAACCGGAGTATCTCAAAGAAGTCCAGCTCCTCTTCAGGTAAATTAGAGTTAGTCAGGATTTTGATTAGATAGCCAAAGTCATAACCACTGCAAATTAATCACATATACAAAACAAAGTCAGGCAGATAATCAAAAAAGTCCTTCTCAGCTCCAATGTCAAGTCTCCAATTAGTTAAATTTAAATTAAAAACAAGAAGATAGGAAGGTGTTTTATACATAAATTTAACCAAAAAATTTTGAGGATCATGCGACTCTTCAAATATTAACAGCAGAGAAACACAGGTGTTCTCACTGCTGTTTGCAGAGGACACATTTCCACCATCATAAAAACTATCAAAACCGGAATCCGTGTTGGCAGTCTCTGCAAGGAGGCCAAATGATTGAATAAACACGAAGACTTTCCTGCAGAAACACTGTCAGCACAGCATTATGAAGACGACACTACTTTGCCGACATATTCTCAGAATGTATAATGGACAGATATCAAGCTGGCTCTTCTCATATGCATTGAAAGTTCCTGATGATGAGACAGTAGAGGATGAAAGTAAATGATTTCTACTGCTGCCAGAACCTAAAGTGTGCAAGTACTATGTAGAATCATGGATTATTTGCACCCAGAAGAACTTCACCCTCTCTTGGTAAGGCTGCACATAGTTCCCCTTTCTCTGGGTTCTGCAACAATACGAGTTTAGTGTCTGCCTCTACATCTTGTTATTGGAAACCCTTGATACAGCTGTTAGATAGTTCATTTACCCATTAGCTGCAAGTTCAACATATTGAGAGAATACTGTTAATACACCTATTTTATAGATAGTTGACAGGGGAATTTTCTAAACTAATTTATATAAATAAAAATAATACATATATTGATTGGGTTCAAGGGCTACTGCATGCGGGGAGAGTTAGATTGTAAGTTCTTCAAGACAGGTAGTACATCTTGGACGTTCGGGGCCTTTCTGTGCTGTACTATCTTGACTGGGGCTTTTGGCGACTAACCCAAAAAAACCCAACACAAAGCAAACAAGATGCAAATTTGCTGAGGCAGGACTGTTTGTTCGGCTGATACTACTGAATGAGGCTCTAATTCTGCATTGTGTTCCTGGACACTGGATGCCCATACCTGCCTGGAGCTTGGATTTTGGATGCCGGACTGGGGTTTTAATTTGCATTTCTATCTTGAATGCTATTTTCCCCTGGTTCAAGTGGAGTTATGCTCTTCTATAGGATTTTGTATCACCCTATTTGTATATTATTGATCATCTTTATGATCTGGCTGTTAGACTGCCTAAAGGGAGAAAAAGACCAGAAAATCCTTAACAGCAACACCAGGGAAAAACAGGTCATTTCTTAAACTCCACTAATGGAAGACAAGCAAAGATACAGCTGACTATGGTTCTCCCAAGGGGGTTTCTACCATAGATTTCTTGTTGTTTCGCAGTTGTCCTTTTGAGGCTGCAATCCAAAATTTACAGCAGAAGATTGACTCCTTTGCTCCCTGGCTTGTAAAGGCAGGAGTTTTAACTGAGACCAATAGCATAAAAATACAGAATAGTCAGCTTGATTGCTTAACAGCTGGACTTGAGATCATAAAAGCAGCTTCTTTTGCTCATACTAACAAAATAAAGTATTTAAAAAGAAAATACTAAAAACCTGGGAAATGACATCAAGAACTGAAGCCTGAAAATGCTCAGGGATTAAGGAAAATTGGGCCCCTGTGGAGATTGTAGGTAGCAATCAGGAATTCACTGAAATAATGCTACAGTTAAGTCTGATCCCCCGTAACAGAGGCTGTACCAGAACTCTGCTTCCACTACAGATGGACAGTTATTATACAGTTTAGTATTTGAGCTTTTGTTTTTCCACAGGGACCCACCCACTCCCTTCTTTTCTTCCCCACACACCCACCCATTACAAGAAGAGTAAGCAAAGAAGTACTGATTTTGTGCTGAGTGGGACCAGAGTACCAGGCTTGCAACAATGGACCAGAAAGGACCATTATGAATTGATCATCTAGTCTGACCTCTTGTATAACGCAGGCCATAGAACTTCCCCAAAATAAATGATGGAAGTGGTAGCAGACAAATGGTTTCTTTTAGGTATTCCTGTGGTTTTATTGATGCAGTTTATTCCAGGGCCCTCATGGGGGAAGGAGAGGTGGGTGGCAAATCACAACAGTGGATTAACAGTGGAATACTCACTAGTGTGGATTACCCCCTCCCAGTATATGGACATTTAAATCAGACATCAACTTCTTGACAAGAAACACAGGCTAGTTTTGGTCAGCTCACCACCTGTGGAATATCTCTCCGACATTCAATAAATCTGAAGTATTTATACACATTCCCAAACGTGGCCATGACAACCATCATAGGCTGCATTTCACAAGCCACAGTACAAGTTTTAAGCCATCATATACAATGCCTTTATACTACACTTGTGGAGGTTACTAAGCTCCACCACTTATAGAACATAATTACCATTCCAGATCAAGCCTATGGTTAGCTTAGCTTGGCAATCCATATCAGACAGTAGCCTGTGCTGGACACAGTAGAGGAAGGCGCAAAAAAGCCCTTAATGAGCAATTATGTAATTACTTGCCCATTAGGGAAGTTTCTTTCAAATACCTGGCAATTAGTGGTTTACCTCCTGAAATGAGGGCTTTCATTCCTTCTATATTTTTAATCCTAGCTAACAAAATTATTCAAAGTTACGATGTCAACATCTAGCCACAATCCCTGAAGTTATATGGCAACGTATGCACACAACCATATATTTTCAAGCACAGCTAGCTGTAGGCAATTGACTGAGAACCAAAAGTTTCTGAAAAGATCTGAAAAGATCAGAAAACCCCATACTTTTCTTTCCTTTGCCATTATCTGGGGGAGAGGGGGGAGAGTTTAAATAACCAATGAACTGTGCATTAAGTCCTTTTCTCAAACTACCAATAGACAGTTTGAGAAATATCAAAAGCTAGAGAGGCTGGAAAGGCTTTATCCCATTTTAAGAATGGAAAGTTCTATTTCTGGACTAGAAAGTAGCTGCCTACTTGACAGTTTAATTGATCTTAACAAAATTCAGTGGCCACTAGGAATTGCAAGGTTTGGAACATCAGAGAATTCTTGGGGAGCTCACTTGTTTACACAAGACTTGCTGGAGAGAATTTAACAGAACTTTTTTCCTTACCCAGTACAACAGGCATGCACTGAAGTTAAGATTTAAGGGTAGCTGCACATCAACCTATATAACTGTTGAGGGAGTCACCATGCCAATGCCCTGGCAACTTAACTATCCTAAAAATTAGCATTCAATCTGTTCTATGGTTTGACTAGAACTGCTGTGTTGTAATTGTCATGCTGAGCGCTTACAGCTCCTACTGACTACAACAGGGGGTTGGGTTTCAGGATTTTATTTAGGCCCCTTTATTTATCAGAAGAAACACTCCACTACCCATCTTTGACTTTGCAGTTCCTCTTCTGGTTTAGCAAGGTTATTGGCTCTCTGTGGGGAAGCTGAAGTATATACTAACTGATAGCCATGGGAAAGCATCCCATATTGGTGGCTGTATGAGCCTCTGGCTGCACAATAGCTTTGTTAGTGCTATGTCAGGATGTCACTGAAGCGGATAGTAATCTAGAGAGCTTCCTGAATAGTTTTCCTTCAAGCTTATTAAAAATGAGCTTTGAAATATAGTTTTGTAAAAGTTCCAAAAAGTACTGACTATACAGAGGTAACAGTAAAATTAATTATGCATGAAATGATGCCAAATGCACGCACACAGAAATTTTTGCTATGTTAGGGGTTACTTGGAACTACAGTTAAGTATAAAATATGTATACAAATAATTTTTGAAGTCAGCAGTGTCCCTTAAAAATGACTAATTTGTTTTGGAGGACTAGATACATTTAACACACATCACCACCGCAACACCAGAGAATGCCTGTGGTCAACAGAAAACACTGGCTGTCCACTGTGACAGAGAAGCAAGTCCCAGCTTTGCTCTGTTGAACTCTCAGAGGTATCTTTGAAAAATCAATTTGCAAAATAGTGAATACCAAGGAAACAAGATGCAAAGGTAAGATTAAGATATTGACTCTCAGCATCATCTTGAGAGGTACTAAGCATCCACAACTCCTAATGAAGTCAATGAGAATTGTAGGTGCTCAACATCTCAAAAGACACAAAGAAATGGTCCCAGTAAACTTGGAGTGAACACACACACACCCCCCACGGCTTTAGATCTACCCTTAAAGAGAATACTTCCCTCCGCTGAAAGATAGGAACCGGGGGGAGGGAGGGACAGAGGGAGAAATCAAGTGAATACCTATTTACAAGCTCTGGTATCCAGAAACTACATATTTTGGAATAAAAGACTGATGGGTGACCCGGTAAGCACATGTGTAGCAACTTTTATTGTTTTAACATATCTTCTCTGTAATGCCTTCACCTTAAGAATAAATGTGCTTGCTTAGTAAGCTTGCTTGTGTGGTAACTCATAACTGCTAGCAATTATGTTGTTCATAGCCTTCAAAGAGTAAGCAAAGAGCAGGCACTGGCATAGTTAGACAGTTTGGCTTGCTGGAAATAACATAGTGTAGGTAGGGAAACGTGCAGCCTGAAAAAGATCAGGGAGGGAGACAAACACGGGACTCGGGCCAAGGGATGCAATGTCTGGGAGCCAGAGCCTTTAAAGAGTGCCATTGCTGGACCACAAAGGGGAAATACAAGTGCAGTTGCTCTGAACTGTGACAGTGGGCAGCACTCAGCACCACACAAGATCAAGTCTTGAGTATACTTGCTTACACTTAGGTGACTAAAAATTTCCTGACTCTAAGGCCTTGTCTACACTAGACAAGGTTTTCCAAAAATAACTATATTGGCAACCCTCCTAATGGGGAGACAGCTTATACCAGCAAAACAGCTCTTCTGCCTGTATAACTTATACCAATTCCCTAAATGAAATAAGCTTTACCAGAAAAAAGTTTTGCCAGTATACCTGTGCCTCCACTATGGTTTCTGCCAGTATAATGACGTCAGTTAGCTGATGTGATTTTCCCCATACTTCTAACCAATATAGCTATGCCACTTCAGTTTTGCTGTAGACCAGACCAAAGATGGTGGTGAGATCTACTTTAGGGTCAGTGTTCACTACAAACATTGAGTTGCGGGTTCTCTGAAACACAGCTGTTCTCAATCCTGTTGCAACACCCATTCAAGGATTTATGCCAGTTACAGGACAATTAAGACAGACAGGTCCTAGTCACACTATTAGTTGCAAATCATGTTGTAAACAAATCAGGAGACTGGTCTCCTGGTTAGTTGTAGCTGTAATTTAACACATATCCAAAGATTAAGTTTCCAATGAAGAATTAACGGATTCTTTAAAAGTATTGTTCAAAATTCTTTATAGTCTCCTGAAATAGCTCCTTCTCAGTATTTAAGAGCTTTCCTCACTATTCCTGTAGATCTCTCATCTATAATAAATCTTCTATATTAATGCCAAAAGACTGATAAGTATAAGCACAGCAGTTTTGTTGATATCTGTAAGTATTCAAAATAAAGAAACAAATATTAAAATTGTATGTGACCTACATGCTCTTCATCCCCTCTCTCTGGGGACAAAATACACTTCTTATTCTTTTAACTTCAAACTCAGTATTATCAACAGATTTAGTGTCATAATGGCTTTGCCTCCTTTGTATACACATTTGTACTAGTATTCTTTTGGCTCCATTCTTTGTTAGTTTTTTTTATTCTCTCAATTATTTGAAAATCCATGAACTAATAAATACTGAAGAGAGTTTTCTTTTGTTCTCAATTAAGAACAAAGCATCAGTATTTAAGGATGAATAAAGATTCTTCCTATCTTTTTAAAACCTGTACTAACCATTAATTGTGTGTTACCACTGTGCATGGTAAACAAAATAGGACTGTAAAAGAGCTGTTTATTCTCAGCTAAGATTTTTCTGTCACATTTTTAGGAAGCCTTTGTTCCATTGCTTAGGAGCCAACATTTAGGACGACAAGTTGAGGGCATTTAAACAGCAGCAAATCTTCAAATTCACTGTTGGCTACAAGAGCAAAATTTAGCTTTGGTGCTTAATTGACTATACGAGTCCATTACACAAATGCAAGATTTAAACTCCTACTAACAAGGAGACTTTGTTTAGATATTTTTAGAGGTTTAGTGTTTATATTTCCTGTTCCGTTCTATGCTGGAAAATGCATTCATATAATTGAATAAAGAAAAGACATTCGAAATTTGCTTATTGTTGCTGCTATAAATAGGACTTCTTCAAGCTGTTCATTCTAAATCTTAATGATCTGTAGGTGCACAGAGTGATATCCAGAGTAGATATTCCATGTGGGTGGGCTGAAACTGAGGCTACTAAGTCTCAGGTCATGTCTACACTACAATCTTAAGTCAACCTAAGTTAGGTCCCTTTACAGCCACTGCAATAATTACTGCAATGGCTGATGTCCACACTACCCTCCTTCTGTCAGTGGTACATACCCCTCACACAGAGCGCTTCCACCAATTAAAGAGGGGCAGTGTGGGTGGCTGAGAGCCCGGGCTCTCAGTTCTATGCAGTTCCCCAACAGGAGCCCAGCTGCCTCCCGGGCTTCTCGCTTCCCCGTTCCCAGCCTGAAGCGGGGGGGCAGCCACCCAGGGCTTATTGCCTCCAACAGGGAGATCTGCACTGGCATCCACATCCAGTCAGCTGCTGTGCTCCCAGCGAAGAGCTGGGACCTTAGGGAGCAGCCAGGTTCCCACTGGGGAGCGAAGAGCCCGGGCAGCAGCCCAAGAAGGGAGCCTGGGTGGCAGCCTGGCTTGAAGCGGAGACCACACAGCAGCCCAGCTGGGGAGCCAGTTTTCTTGTCAATTTCACGGCTCAGTGGAGCCATAAAATTAACAAGACAGTAACAGCCCAGGTAAGGAATGTAGTGTCTACACAGACACTGCGTCACCCTAACTACACTGAAATAGGCCCTATGCCTCTCGCGGACGTGGAGTTATGATGTTGGTGTAGGTAGGCACTTACATTGGCAGGAGCAAGGCTGTAGTGTAGACACGGACCTAGTTAGGTGAACATAAGGCAGCTTATGTCAACCTAACTCTGAAGCACAGTCTTAGCTGAGGAGGCAATTTAAAGAAAAATGGTTCTGTGGCTAGCAAATAATTTTTTTTCAAACTGCATGATTATCTATAAACACTGATATACAAAACATTTATTATCCTCTCAATTTTAAAAATATTTTCCCAAATTGAAGAAAACATTTATTTTCATTACTACTTGTGCACATGTTGCATAAAAAGACGAGAAAGCGCCATCTGCTGGATCAGGAGGAGTCTTAAGGCCTTTCTACCCAGGTCTGAACTTCAGTTTGCCCATCTATAAAATGGGGCTAGCACTACTTCTCTAAAAAGCAACAGAGGGTCCTGTGGCACCTTTAAGACTAACAGAAGTATTGGGAGCATAAGCTTTCGTGGGTAAGAACCTCACTTCTTCAGATACAATCATACTGTATCTATCTGTCTTGCATCTGAAGAAGTGAGGTTCTTACCCACGAAAGCTTATGCTCCCAATACTTCTGTTAGTCTTAAAGGTGCCACAGGACTCTCTGTTGCTTTTTACAGATTCAGACTAACACAGCTACCCTTCTGATATTTCTCTAAAAGATACCTTGACACCTATGAAACAAGAGCCGCATGTATTTAGGTGGTATGAATATTTTACCTGATCATTATGGAAAATTTCTAATCTGCAACGCCAATCTGAACATGCACAAGAAATTCTGAGCTGACTCTCAAGAATATCCTTTACTTTCTAATTTGTCATCCACACTTTCAATCTGTTCAAACATGCTCATTGCTACATTCAAGTTTTACATAGACTACTGTCAAACAGCAGACAAGTGAAATACAAGCCAAATATAGTTATCAAACCACAGTCTACTGAATGGACACCCCCACAATTCTATAATCATACTGTATCTATCACACTGGATGCACGTTTCAGAACTTTCGCCACTTGCAACTTTCAGCTATTTGGAACTCAACTATTTTATTGGGGATTTTTTGTTAGATGGACATTTTGCTTAGCGCAGGGATCTAAGGCTTCACACATTAACCAGCATTTCAGTCTATCATATCAGGCACCTGGTTTAAAATGCTCCTTAATACTGCTCTATATCTCAAGTACATCCCCTATGGGACCTTGGCATTCCAACAGAATACCAGCATTTAAAAGAATGCTGCTTTCCAACTTGAATGCTACATTCTGGGTTGCACTTGCATACTCCTGGGGGAATTCTGCGCCACTGCACGCCCACAGAATTCCCCCCCTCCACAGAAAATACATTCTGCCCCAGAAGTGATGCAGTTCTACCTTTTGCCCACCAGAGGCCATTGTGGCACCAGCCTGCTGCATTAATGCTATTGGCTGTTCTAGCGCCATGGTGCCCTCTGGTGGGCAAAAGGCAGAACTGCAGCACTTCTGGGGCAGAATGTATTTTCTTTTGGGGGGAAAAAGTCTGTGCACGCGCAGTGGAACAGAATTCCCCCAGGAGTAGAAATTCATCACATCACCCTGCCCACAGAGCCAGGTTAGGACAGAATAGGGCATATGGTGCTGCTACGGGGGGGCGGGAGGGGGAGAGGTCTTACAGACTGAGGCTCAGAATGGCTAGTGGGGGGGGGGGGACAAACTGGGGCATGGGCTCAGGAGCTAGTGGGGTGACAGCATTGAGCCAGAGGCTGAATAGGAGTGGGGGAGCATGGTCACATGGGGAGGAGGCTGCAGGACCCATCAGGATGGGGGGATGTGGGGACAGGGGCAGATGTGCCTGACTCAATGGGAGAGGTTTGGGATCTGCCAGGGTCTGCATAGGGTAGGCTCTCCAACTCAGTAACAATCCTGACCCTCCCACCAAAAAAATCTGTTCTATACATCTCCTACCCACACCCAGCAAGCCTCCAGGCTCCTTCCCTCTCCCTCGGATCCTCCATTACCCCTGACACTCCCAAGTCTTTGCAGTACTTCTGATGGGTGCAAGAAATACAGTTCTGTATTGTAAATTAAATAAATTACTCAAAGTTCTGTATTAATATGCATAGTAAGGAATCTATTTGTTTAAAAAAAAAAAAAAAGTACCAAAATCTGGTTTTTTTAAATCTCTATTGTTACAGACATACTTGCTGAAAGATATTTTGAAATAAATTCCCAAAATAATTGAAACTGGCATGATTATAGTGTGTTATTTTGACAAATAAAATACTCAAAAAAGGCAGAATTTTAAAATATCATGAGCAGAATTTTTAATTTTTTGGTGCAGAATTCCCCCAGGAGTAATTTACATTGAGCAGTGAACCAGTTCCTACCACAGATACACACTCCATCAGGCATCTTAACCTGAAAAAGGTCTTCTTATCCCCACTCTCGCCACTGGAAAAAAAAAAAAAAAAAAAAAAAAAAAAAAGTTTTTTTTAAATTGGATTTTTTTGCTAAAATGCTTTTTGAGGGAAAAAACCTAACTCAATGATATCTCATCATGGAGTAGGGATTATAAATTCTAATTCTATAGTATGAGACAATATATTCATGTAATGTTTAAGAAAAGTTTTGTAAATGAGTTCCAATAGTTCATGGATTAGGGACCCAATCTTATGGGGTTCCAGGGGCTTCTGTATAGATTATTTAGGTTACTTTTTCTATCTACCCAATGGGACTCAGTCTAGAAGATACCATCAGAGATGCTTAGTTTTGCAGTTCTCAAACTGTTGATTTGTGTCTCCAGGGATAACAGCAAAAATGTTTTTAAATAAATAAATATATAGAAGTGAGAAACAACAGACCTCAACCTTATTGTCCCTCTGCAAATTTGTGTACACAGAGTCAACCCCTTACCTCTCTCTAAAAGTGCAAAGTTTCAAAAAATTCAATGAATAGAAGATTGTTGGGGGCGGAATAGATCTGGAAAAGGAGAAGTCTGGAGATAAATGTGAGAAGGGAGGGACAGGCAGTAGAAACAAAGGTGAAACTGTTTGAGCAGCATATTCCAGAAGTCTTGAGGTCTTTCTGAGTATAGTCTTCATTGATTTGAGATCTACCATACCATTCTCTCACTAGAAGAGAAAACCTATAATGGCAGCAGGCCGTAAAAGAGACCCAGTTTGGGAATATTTTAATCAAGTTCCTCTACCTGTGGTTAAGACAGGCATGCGTGCAAAATGCAAACAGCACAACAAAGAAATGCAAGGCCTGGTTGCCGGAATGAAACAACATTATGAGAAGTGTTCCTTCTCAGGAGGAAGCTATGTTGAAGATGATGAAAGGAACATGTCTGAACATGCAGGATCTTGAGGTTGGTAAACGTCTTTAATTCATACTTCTTTCTTAAGGACTGCCTGTCTGCCATCTAGACTATTCTTGAATTCTCATGTTTGAGCAAAAAATATAGTTGTTACTCTATGGTACTATCATTTTAGATGAAGTTGTAATAAAAAATAAATAGGCAGATCTTCCTTTTACAATTTCAACTTTAAAGTAGTACTGAGTGTCAGTGAATGCAATGAGTAATAATAAATGAGCAGTATGGTGGTAATAATTAAATAACTGCATTGACTTATTTTGTTTAGGAGAATCCCTCCTCAACAGACAGGATTCTGAAGACTAACCACCTTCAAGATCACCATAATTTTCTATAGTTTCAGAATTATCTGCCAATGATAGTGTTTCAGTCACATCACGTATATCACATAGTCACAGTATATCTATCACCTGTAGCAAAAAAACACACTCCATCATCCAGAAACAACCATAGATAAGTTTGTGATAAGAACCAGCAGATTACAAAAAGGTAACTGATGAAAAAATTGCCCAGTTTGTTTATGCAACAAACTCTACTTTCCGCATGATTGCGAACACACATTTCATTAACATGGTTCAGTCACTAAGACCAGGATACTAGTCCACCCAACAGAGCAGATGTCACAGGCAAATACTTCCGTAATAACCACTTTGCAGCAGCTGCTCTGAAAAAAGTGGGAGGAACCAAGCTAACTCTCCCACAAGCAGCGCAATGGAACTCAGTACTGGACTGTTTTGAGCACTATAGCAAGAACTGGCCTAATCTGAGAAGTTTGTGAACAAAATCGTGAAAAAATAGATGGCACTGTCACAGCCAAAGTTCTCAACATTGGGCTTCAGAGAAATGTTGAACACATGCTGAGTACCCCAAAGCCTATTTCTGTAGCTTTGAATGAAATGCAGAGAAATAGCTGTTTTATTCCTGACGCTGTTGAAATTTGGAAGGAACTGAGATCTTAAAAAAAAAAAAATGCAATGACAGAGTTAAATTACAGGCATTAAAAAACGAATTGGACAAGCACTATCTCCAGCTCATTTTCTTGCAAATATTCTCAATACTGGTACCAGGATTAAACCTTAACTGAAGAAGAGGAGTTGGCTATGACACGGACGTCCAGCAATCATCACTCCATAATGACAACTATAATAAACTTCAGAGATAAGGGTGAACCGTTCAAGAAATACATGTTTGCTGATGATGTTTTAAAGAAAAAAAGTCACACCAGTGAACTGGTGGAAGTCACTTAACCACTTGGATTCAGAGACTATTGAAGTGATAATCTCACTTTTAACAGCAGTAGCTTCTTCTGCCATTGTAGAAAGAATATTTTCTTCCTTTGGACTAATTCATTCCAAAATGAGAAATCGTTTGGGACCTGAAAAAAGCAGGAAAGTTTGTTTTTCTTTTCCAGATTATGAACAAACAGGAAAATGAAGGTGAAGACGACTGAGTTAGCTGCAGAAGCCAATATTTTAAGTTTCTCATGTTGACCTGGCTGACATAGTCGATTTAATTTTTGGGGTTTTTTGGTTGTTGTTTTTTAAGATTTCCTTAAAATTATTTTTAACTAAAATAGTTAAAACACAAACAAACCTGATTTTAAAAAACTTGAATGTTTAACTAAATTCAAAAATTCATATGCTTGTTTTGTTAAAATATTATAAGTTTGCTGTTGAAGAAAAAAATCCAGAATACATAACATTGTTGATTTAGTTAAATAAAACAATTTAAATGTCTGTCTGGTGATGTTCTCCTCCTAATACAGCATGGCAAGAAAATCCTCCAAATATTAATGATTAACCCAGGGGTAGGCAACCTTTCAGAAGTGGTGTGCGAGTCTTCATTTATTCACTCTAATTTAAGGTTTCGCGAGCCAGTAATACATTAACATTTTTAGAAGGTCTCTTTCTACAAGTCTATAATATATACCTAAACTATTGTTGTATGTAAAGTAAATAAAGGTTTTAAAATGTTTAAGAAGCTTCATTTAAAATTAAAATGCAGAGCCCCCCAGATTGGTGGCCAGGACCCAGGCAGTGAGAGTGCCACTGAAAATCAGCTCACGTGCCACCTTCGGCACACGTGCCATAGGTTGCCTACCCCTGGATTAACCTGTTGAATTAGAGATATTTATTAAGTCATTGGGAGGGGAACTATCTGCTTCAATTACCTTTGGTAAATGAAATAACCAAACAATCATTCACTTTCTGATACAGCTGTAAAACTAATCTGAAAAGTTTTCAAAATAAATTACTCTAAAAATGTATAGTGTGTACCATCTAAAAATGAAACCTACATCTATCTCTGAGTTGTGAAAAATATGTATTAAGGTTATAACCAACAAGAATGCACTTTTATGTAGAAATCCATGATTAAATCGAATCTTCCTGACTAGTGAAGTAAATCAAATCCACCCTGCTATATATTCACGTCCATCTCATCACAGAAGAATGGAATTTGAAACCTGATTACGGTCACTTCCTAACTAAAGGAACCAACCCAAACAAAACTCAGTCGCAGATCTCTTCATTTTTAGATACACATACATACATACATACATACATACATACACACACACACACACACACACACACAGCGCCAGCTTCCATCTCATTGAGAAATAATTACTCTTCAATAAGCTAAGCAAACCAAGTAGTATGTACTTTCTTCCGCAAGACAGCCCAAAGCATGTGTGCAGAAAGAAGTGTTTCATGTAAACTTTCATAAAGCTAAGTGTGCTAAAATGAGAAGAGCACTCTTAAAACATCACATTTCCTGGGCACACAATCCTGTCTTTTCATTTTTTTAACTAAGGTAAAAACCTCCCAAAAAAGGCTGATTGCTGCAACTGAGTTAATGACTGTCATCCTAAATAACATATGTCCAAAATAATAATTCAGAAGGATTTAGTTCTTTTAGAGAGGCCACATGCTCTCAGCCAAGAACATAAAGGCTACTACTTTAAAAAGAAAGTGTTTAAGTAGTTGAGAGTGACCCACATAAGAACAAGATACATTTTTCAAAGTCATCTGAAAGTTTTGTATTTTGTGTATTTAATAAGACATGTTCATGTTTTCCCTACCAGCATTATTAAAAGTCTTCAGGGCTGTCCTGAGGCGTCCTTCCCCCTCAAATAATGTTAAGCAACTATTTTCAGTTTTCCAATTACTTGACTAGCGTACAGGAGAGGTATGTATCTGCTTTCTCCCTTGACCTGGGAAACTGTCAAAGCAAAACAAATAGAAAGATACAGTGCTTCCTCTCTATAAGGCTGCTCCTGAAAACCAATGGTTTTGCATCCTGTTACAAGACACACGTCATTAGTTTCTAAATGAACTACTATGAATTTGGGAGTCCAGACCCTAAGAATAACATTAACAAAGCTTTTTAAATTACCTCACTATACCCTAAACTAATTCAGCATTAGATGTACAGCTTAAAAGCACAGGTCAATCATTTTTAAGTCTGGCATCAAAATAGCATTGAGAACTGGCCAACTCAAATATTATTTTATGTGCAGTATTTACCTATGAAAGGAAAGCCATTTGACTCCTTCACACAGCACTACTCCCGATGTCATAAGTAGTTCTGCAAAATACTGAGTCTCAATTCCTTCTTCCTCATGCTTTTTAAACTGGATACCAGATGTTGTTAGTAGTTCTATGGAGTCCTGGGCATACATGTCCTCCCTACGATGAGAGACATAAGTAATACAACATTCAGATCCACACAATGATACAGCCTCAATATCAAGTTTATAAGTAAAATCCAGCACAGAATGCTGTGTATACTTGAAACAATGGGCAAAATGTTCCAATAGGCAGTGTTAAAACAAATTTAACAATGCAGACACCATGATATAACTGTTCACAGTTAAATATGTACATATCTGAAAACCGTGCACTAAAATTGGTGATTATAAAACAAAAAACTCTTTTACACAGTATTGACTAAGCAGTTTTAACATTATCCTCAATCCCATTGTAAGATAAAATTCAGGAACATTTAAAGGAAACAGCAAGGAAATTGAACCAAGCTCTCTAGGGATCAACATAGGACTATTTTCTTATATTAATCATAGATATTTGGGAGAAGACTGGTTGTTCAGACAAGATTACAAACTCTTCCTTCACATAACCAAACGACTTTCCCTAATGTCTAGGGCCCTACCAAATTCACGGTCAGGAAAAATGCATCCTGGACTGTAAAATCTGATCTTTTGTGTGCTTTACCTTATACTATACAAATTTCACAGGGGAGACCAGCATTTCTTAAATTGGAGGTCCTGACCAAAAAGGGAGTTGCGGGGGAGGAGATTGTCACAAGGTTATTTTAGGGTGGGGGTCAGTGTTGCCACCCTTACTTCTGCACTGCCTTCAGATCTGGGTGGCTGGAGAGCAGCAGCTGTTAGCCGGACATCCAGCTCTGAAGGTAGTTGCCCCTCCAGCAGCAGCGCAGGAGTAAAGGTGGCCAAACCATACCATGCCACTCTTACTTCAGCGCTGCTGCCTTCAGAGCTGGGCGGCTGGAGAGTGGTGGTTGCTGACCGAGGACCCAGCTCTGCAGGCAGCAGCACAGAAGTAAGGGTGGGAATAGCATGCCATCCTTGCTGCTGCTGCTGGCAGTAGCTCTACCTTCAGAGCTGGGCTCCCGACCAGCATCCACTGCTCTCCAGCTACCCAGCTCTAAAGGCAGCACCACTGTCTGCACAGCACAGAAGTAAGGGTAGCAGTTCTGCAACTCCCTCCCCATAACTTTCCGACCTCCCCCACCCCCACAACTCCTTTATGGGTCAGGACCCCTACAATTACAACACCGTGAAATTTCAGATTTAAATAGTTGAAACCATGAAATTTAAGATTTTTAAAATCCTATAACCATGAAATGACCAAAATGGACTGTGAATGTGGTTGGGTCCTACTAATGACATAAGAATGGATTTCAACCAAGATATATTATTCACTCCAATACCTTAATCATCAAGGAAATAACAAGTTGAGATAATTTCTTAAATATTTAGGAAATTATTTTCCCTTGCAAAATTTCAGGGACCCTATTACTAGACATTCAAAACAAGCAAGAAAGACAAGCTGAGCATATTGATTTTGAGAAACTGAAAGGGCTAGGGAGGGAAGATTACTGAGAGAAAATTCCTTCTCCCCCCTTCTCCCAGGTCTGAAGTTATAAATCTCGACCTTTTCCTCTCCTCCTATTGATCAGTGTAATAATGAGATTTAAAAAACCTAAACAACTTCTAATTTGCCGCACATATACACAATAATGATGCATGATAAGAAAAGGGAATACTATTGCCAATACTATATACTTCAGAGGGTACCCCTAAAAACTTTCTACATTTAGGTAGGTCCTATACAACACCCATCATTGTGGTAAATGAGACCCATACAGATCTTTATATATTTAATATTCCACTGCTGAACAAGTCCACCAAACAAAGACTACCAGCACAGGAGACCGGGAAAGAGGCAAATCCTTAACTGTAGCTAAAACCAACCAACCAACATTCTTTTAGTTATTAACTTCTGGGGCCTAATGAAGCCAACTGGGTTCCCTATTCAGGTAACCAACCACATTTTGATCTCTAAATAAACATGAGTATAGCTTTGTTCTTTCACTAGCTTGTCCTCCAAAGACTTGCTCGTGTAACAGTCAACATTCTAGCAACTGCTGTTGTCAAGTTCGGAATCTCCCCCACTTTTCTCTTAATTTCTCATTCCTCTTCTGTTATTTCTCTAATTATTATTTCACTCTGTAAATTGCTTTGATACATTATGAATAAATGACATTATATAAGAATTGGCCGCTCCAAGTCAGACCTTATGAACATTAGCTGTCATTGCCTATGCCATACTTGTTGTGTAGATAGAAGCCTTTGGTGTCCTATGTTTTCAGTTCAGTTAGGATTTTTTGTGGGTTTTTTTTAAATCCATTACTTACACAAGTGCGTGTCAAAAAAAAATATCTAATTTTAATGAGCAGGAAGTTAATATAATATTCAGGATTTAATTTTATTAATAAAACCCAGAAATTTCCTTCTGAACAGTAAAAAGCTTCCTTGTTTTCTTTTGACTAACCAAGCTTGGGGGCAGAAAGTTTGATATCTTGTTCTGCACTCTGCACAACTACTGTTGGCAACAAAAATGAAGTTTTGTGCCCTAACACCTTTTTTTTTTTTAATGGTTTTGCGATTATATCATGCTACATACTAAGAAAGATTCCTTTTACAGTATATTTCACATTATTAGCTCCATCAGAAATTAGACAATCTAGAAGCAAAGAATTTAGGCAGAATTACTTTAGTTAAAGGCTAAAAATGCATATGAAAAAATTATAGGATAAATCTTCAAGGTGCTGAGTGCCCTCAACTCCCAGCTCACAAGGCTGACCCTTAAGTTACACAGATGATAAAGCAAAATACAAGAATGTGGGACTAATAAGCCAAGAAAGCAGAAGTCCATTTGCCTGAATGGTCTTTTCTTGTATCTAAAGTGTCTTATACTCCAAGTAGAAAGGACCATACTTACTAAAAATGTATTAACATCAATCCTTTGAGATTTTAAATAAATACTGTGCAAGTAATAATTATAACATGCTTGGGTGTAAAAAAAAAAAAAAACAACTAAAAACCCAACAATAATATTTTATCACCACTTACGTTAAATTAAATTTAAAATTAAATTGCCACGTTGAAGTTCCCGGAGGGTATTCTCCTTGCTCATTCATAAATGTCAGTCCTAGCTGAATTATCTTTAGCAAGTCTACATTACAGCGCAGCAGTTGGTACTGATAGTCCGCATTGCTTCTGAATTCTCCAATAGGCCTTGCAACTACACCTGGAAACTCTGTGTCCTGTAAAAAATAAGTTTACAGCTTCAACAAAAGAGAAAACTTATCTGCAGCAAACCTACTCCAAATATAAATATTTCAAGAGCATGTTTCCAAATACTTAACTTTATAACTCTCACTGAAAATATGATATATGGCAGTATTTTTTTTTTTTTTTTAAAAGGATGAACATTACTATCACCATGACAGACTACCTGCAGCGATAATTCAGACTTTCCATTGTCTTCAATGGATTCCAGATCAAGCCCTTTAAAAAGGCTAATTTCTTGTTACTGAGAAAACTTGTATACAGTGTTGTTGTAAGCATGTTGGTCCCAGAATATTAGAGAGACGAGTTAGGTGAGGTAATATCTTTTATTGGACCAACTTCTATTGGTGAGAGAGACACGCTTTCGAACTTACTCAGCTGTGTGTGTCTATAAGATATTACCTCACCCACTGAGAAAAACATGACTAGACCACATAGTACACTAAATAGGGCTCTGTCACAGACATACCATGGCAACATAATTATACTTCCGTATAACTTGACGAATTTTCTTCATTTCTTCATCCAGGTTACAAGCCCAAACTTCACAAATTCTTTGACTATGATCTACTGTAGCTGCTGGCATAGTGGGGGGGATTTAGATACCAGGCATCAAAGAGTTATACTTGATTGAGGGTCAGTTTCATAAAATAGATTTTAGATGTTTACCTAAAAGACAAGAACAAATACAAATTTTGATTCCCAATGATTTGAAAAAGAATGCTTCCTTAACCTTCAGAGCAAGATCCAACAGTTTTCCTGAAACTCAAATGAAAGTAAAACTTAGTCACTGAAAGCTTATGAACATGGTACTATTCAATAGTTACATTAGTGATTTGGATAAAGAAGTGGAGAGTAGGCTTATAAAATTTGCAGATGATACCATATTAGGAGGGGTTGCAAGCACTTTGGAGGACAGGATTAAAATTCAAAACGACCTTGACAAATTAGAGAATTGGTCTGAACTCAAGATGAAATTCAGTAAAGATAAGTACTTCACTTATGAAGGAAAAATCAAATGCACAAAAACAAAATAGGGAATAACTGGCTAGTCAGAAGTACTGCAAAGAGAATCTGGGAGAGTAGTGGATCACAAACTGAATATGAGTCAACAATGTGATGCAGTTGCAAGAAAAGCTGGGGTATATTAATAGGTGCATTGTATGTAAGAAATGGGAGCTAATGTCCCACTCTACTTGGTGCTGGTGAGGGCTCAGCTGGAGTCCTGTGTACAATTCTGAGACCCACACTTTAGGAAAGATGTGGACATGTAGAAGAGAGTCAGAGGATAGCAACAAAAAGAGTTAGAAAACCTGACACATGAGGAAAGGTTAAAAAAAACCTGGACCCATTTAATCTTGAGAAAAGAAGACTGAGGGGGTACCTGATAACAGTTTTTAAATATGTTAAGGGCTGTTATAAACAGGACAATGTCTACTGATGATAGAACAAAAAGTAATGGGCTTAATCTGCAGCAAGAAAGCTGTAGGTTAGATATTAGGAAATACTTTCTAATTATAATGGCAGTTGAACTGTGGACCAGGCTTCCAAGGGGAGTTGCAGAAGCCTCATCATTTGAGGTTTTTAAGAACAGTTTGGACAAATGCCTGTCAGAGATGGTCTAAGTTTACTTGGTGCTGCATCAGCGCTGGGGGCTGGACTAGATCTCGAGAGAGACCTTCAGCCCTACAGCTCTAAGATTCTAAAAGATGATATCCTACTTAAAAACAGACAGAACTTTTTAGTTTTGTTAATTTGTTTGGTGTGGCCAATTTGCACAAAGCCAGGCAGGCTGCTGGCATCTCAGATAAGAATACTCTGCGCTGCAATGAAATGCCTCCAGCAAGGACCCCCTCAATGCTCTCTCTTTCCTCAGGGAGCTTGTGCGGGAGTGCCTTTCGCACCGCTTGCCAACTAACAGCGTGAAATGCAGTGACGGAGGGAAGCGTCAGACAGCCGCCAGCACCGCATGCTTTCACGAAACCCTGATGGAGTTAATAAAATAGTAATATTCGCACCGTTCTAAGGAGACACAGACTCCAACTCCGGACGGTCCGCGCTGGGAGCGTAACAGGCACCGCGGCGCCCCGCAACCCCAGTGTCCGTGACCCGCCCTCCCCCAGCGCAGCTACCTTCAGCCCACACGGAGCCCGGGCGCACGGCGGGGGTCGGGGGCTGCAGCGCCCGGTGCCGCGGGATCCAGGCCGCCCCACCCCCGCAAATAGGAACTGAAAACGGAGAGTAGCGCGCGCCCCACGCGGAGCTGGGGAAGCCCCCGGGCCGCGCCCTCACCCCGACTCCGCAGCGTAGAGACCCCCGGAAAGGCGGCCTCCCGCCCAAGTCCCCACACCCCACCACGCCCGGAAGCCACGCCCCTCCCGCTCTCACCTACGCCGGGCTCACACGGGCGGGGCAGAGCCGGGCCGGGGGTGGGTCTGGCTGGGACCCGGCGGCGGCGGAGGCGGCCCCAGAATAGCGAGTCGCACCGAGAAGCGCAGAACCTGCCGCCCCCACCGCACAAAGCCATTACATCATCTCAGCGCGCCGCGCCCTGACCTTTCCATTCTGACCCCTGACCCCGGGAGCGCGCTCTCGGCTCCAATCGCGCTCCGCCTTCCGGGGCACGGCCGGCGCCGCCGCCGCGTCCCAATAGATGCGTCCGCCGAGCGGTGATGACGCGGACGTGTGTTGATGTCTGAGAGGACGGTGGCTCGCGCTCCTTATTTCCTGTTTCCAAGCAGAGCCCGGGGCTGAGGGCACCAAAACCGGCCCCGCCAGCGGCCGGGCAGCGCTGCGTTCTCCCCCTCGGGGCGGCGGGAGCTGGGTGGCCCGGGCGCCGCGGGGAGGATGAACTGGCTGTTCCCCCTGTCCAAGGGCGGCGGCTCCTCCTCGTCCCCCGCGGCCCCGCTCCCCGCCCTCACCAGCCTCCAGCAGCAGAAGCAGCGGCAGATTGAGTCTCTGCGCAGCGCCCATTCCGCGTGAGTGACCGGCGGGGTGGGCGGGAGTCACTAACGGGGGGGGGGGGAATCACTCCGGGGCCCCCCCCTTCCTTCCCCCCCCCGCCCCCCCTTCCCCCCCCCCCTTTCCTCTCCGGCGGTACCTGTCTCTCCCCCCTCCCCCCTGTGCTGATTCCACTACGGGCTGCGTCTGCTTCTGTCTCCGGGAAGCCCGAGAGCAGCCACCGCCTCAGTGTTACTCGGCGCCGCCCCGCGGGCTGGCGAGTCCGGCGGTGCAGAGAGCCGTTCTGTGACTGTGAGCTCTGCGAAGTCCACCAGAGGCAAGCGTGGGGTTCCTTCTCCTGCATCAGCGCCAGGGGTAGTGCTAGGTTCTGTGGCAAACGTGCATCCTTATTCCCTTCCTGCCTTTGCACATCGGTAAAGGATGGACCCTCCCTCCAATTAATCCTTAAGCGGTTCCGTCAACGATGCAGGGGACTAGCTGTGCCCTCCTTTATTTTGGCTGTTCATGAATAAAAAGTAACTAATTGAATGTTGTTGCTAATTTAGATGAGGTAGTGGTATCTGTTTCCTCTTGTCATATTGATGCAAAAACATAACAAAAGTGACTAAAGTTGTGACACTTACGAAACCCGTAATGTGGAGGTAGTTGGACTAGCACATCTGTTTATAAAAGTATAATTTATTCTCTTAAACCTAAGCTGCATTAGTGTGGACATTTTTGTACAGATATGAATGCCTCCACACTGGTGGGTTTTGCAAAACCCTCCTACTGTAGACAAAGTCTTGCAGTGCAAAATTTAACACTCAGTTTGTTCTCTTATCAAAGAGAAGATTGTGAGGCATCATGGTCCTGATGTATTAGTACCTTCACAGGTACCTGGAACTAAAGGGCTCTTCTGCTTAGTGGTGAAAGGTATAACAAGAATCAGTGTCTCAAAGTAAAAGTAGGACATATTCACAGTGAAAGTGATCAACTTTTGAAATAAATTCCCAAGGGAAAGTGGTGGATGGGTTCAGATCAAGACTATATGCCTTTCTAGAAGATAAAATTTAGTCAAACACAAGTTATTTGGCCTCAACACAGGGGTAACCATGAAATTCCATGGTCTGTATTACAGAGGAGGTCAACCCCGATGGTCTAAGGGATCCTTTTAAGCTTAAAATCTATTAATTTTACACAGTTGTGGGATTTAGAATGCAATTGACAGCCCAAACCTCCAGATACAATTGGCTATAACAGTGGTTTTCAACCTGTTTATTACTGTGGGCTGCATATGCAGCCCATAAAGTGTTACCTGGGCTTCAGGTTGAGAACCACGGTACCCCCCACCTAGTCCCCCTCTCCCAAACCCCTATACCCAGCGCTCTCTGCCCAGGACCCCCCCACAGAGTGGGGCCAAGAGCAGAACACAGGGCAGGGATCTCAGACCCTGCTGTTGCACAGGGCCAGGGGGCAGCCAGAACCCCAGACTCCGACCCTGCCGCTGTGCAGAGTCAGGGGTGGGGAGGAGCAGCCAGGACCCCGGAGCCTGATCCTGCCACTGCGTGGAGTCATGGGGGAGGCATCTGGGACCCCATAGCCCAACCCTGCCTCTCTGCAATGCCGGGCGGGGAGCCCACAGCCTGACCCTGCTGCTGTGCGGGGCCGGGCAGCAGCTTGCAGCCTGGACCCAGACCTTGGTGCTGTGCTTGGAACCCGCAGCCTTTCTCCCAGCCCCTCAGTGCCCCCGATACAGCTGGAGGGGCCATGGGGAGGAAGGAAAGTAATATCCAGCTGAAGGCAGCAAATGGGGAGTGGAGAGGGAACAAAGAACAGTGCAAAGCCTGACACAGAAGGAGCAAAATTACAGAGATTTGAAGTGGTGAGAAGCTTAATTTCCATGTGATAGTAGATAGAGACCCATTATGGGGAGTTGCATAATTAAATTGATGGGCAGTGAAGATGAGTTTTTGGCTGCACTTTATATGGACTAAAGACATGCTGTGCGTATGTTTCGGAGGCCAACAATGAGAATGTTGCAATTGTCAACTGTCAAACACAGTTTCAGAACATCTTTTACAATTACTTGTTTCATGATGAGATTCCACTTGATTAAATAGTGGCCCTTCAGTGAGTATCAGTGCTCTGTCCCCTAAAGAAGATCTTGGAGAGTGTGATTGTTTATCCCCCAAATTGCAGACTTTTCTATTAATATCTGTGCAGTTTCTACAGGAATGACTGTATTGTCAGTAAACATTTCTTTGTTATTTATAATCTGAACACTGAAGCACACAGTTCCTGTGTCTGAGAACCTGAAAGTGAAACTAACTAGAAACAGGTCAGAGTGACTAATCAATTTACATTATAGTGGTGGTAGTGCAATAACAAAAGATGAATAACCTTCTTTTATTAGCAAACAAGATACTTTTAGCAACACAAGTAAGACATTTTGTTTTAAATATGACTTCCAGTTTGAAAGTGTCTTTTATATATGTGTGTATTTCACTTTCCCCTGTTAGTCTGTCAAAAATGACATGCTATGGGTTTATCGTACTAGATTAAATTTTAATAACTCTTAAAATAAACTGTAACACAACTGTGCAAGACTGACTCTTTCTATAGCTAGCTCACGTAGCTCATGTATAACACTTCAACTACAGATAAAATATGCTATGTAAAATTCATCTATTATGCCAAAGCCATAGCACATCACTTTTGACAGGCTAATAGGAAAAGTTTCAGTGAATTGATGAAGTGGGTATTTAATTTATCATAAACTAGGACAAGAAGTTCACACTCTTCTTAGGATATGTCTACACTGCAAAGTTGTCGACAAAACTTTTGTCTTTCATGGGTACTTTAAAAAGCCCCCCCGCAAAAGACAAAAGTTTTGCCGACGCAGCGCTCTCCTGCCGACAAAGCTAATGCCACTCACAGGACTGGAAGTATTTTGTTGGCAAAAGTGCTGACAAAGTACTGACAAAGAGCGTTTGCACATGCTGACTTTTAGCGACAAGGTTGTGTCGACACAGCCTTGTCATTAAAAGCTGCATGGTGTAGACAAGCCATTAGTCTTGTTGTTTCAGTCTGCCTGGCTACACACTGAAACAAAGGCAACCAGGAATCTGTTCATAGTATGAAGATTATCTTTGCAATTAGAAGGATTAATTACGTTTTGGGGAAATGGAGATGACATTAAATTTACAAAGCCTGGATTTTTCTAGTGCCTTTATGTACACAGCCGGCAGTCATGTGTCTTAAAAATTCACAACCGTCCTTCTCTTTTTAAATTTATCTAGGTCAGCATTCTGTGAAGATGTTAAGTAATTGCAACAATTTGTTTTCATTCATTTTTAACAAGTATAGTAGAAAAACAAATCAAAGTAATGTCTGTAAGCTTGTGAATGTTGTACTTATTATTAATTGGACTCTAACAATTTTTTCCTTTATAGCATTGCCGAAATACAGAAAGATGTGGAATATAGGTTGCCATTCACCGTAAACAACCTGACAATTAATATTAACGTGTGAGTAGCGCAAGATCTACTTAAACACAACTTTAGGAACTTAAAATCTTTCCTTGTAAATAGTAACAATAATAAAACTTAAGGCCCCATTCCTGCAAATGCTTACAGATGTGCTTATCTTTACTGTACTAGTAAATGCTCAAAGTTAAGCACATGTCATATTTTCAGGCTCCGTTCCAAAGCAAGCCTACATTTTTTCAGCAAGAAGCTAAGTCACATAAAATGGCAAGCAGTTTCTAAAGTTTGAATTGAATTACTAACTAATAGAAACTTTTCTTTAATTCTCTTTATTCTCTGTACTACAACATCAGTCATACAAGATCATTATTTCATTCATATTTTCTACTGTAAATTGAGTTTTTTACAGTGTTTCCTCTGAATTTGCATGCTATGGTCTCTGGCACCCTAGGCTGTTCTAGTTGCACATTTTTACTGCTTTAATCTAGAGCATTTGCTCTGGTTACTGGTCACGTAGGCTAACTCTCCTGTGGTTCCCAGGGCATCGCCCTTTTCTCTCCAAGGGCTTGTCTACATGGGACATTAGTGGCAAGCCAGGGTGTGCATCTGTGGCACACTAGCTTGCCACATGGTAATGTCCTGTGTAGACCCTGTTCCAGTGCACTAAAAGTTCCATAGTGTACTTTCACATGCTGCTGTTTGAAACAGGAGTATGTATAAGTGCATTTCCAAACTTTTAGTGCATTGGAGGGTCCACAATGCAAGCTGTAGATTCACACCCTGGCTTGCTGCAGTGTGTCTCCTGTTGTAAGCAAGCCCGAAGTTTGTATATCGCAAAACACCATGGAGGTATTTAAGCCTATTTAGCAGCACTTGAGAATACAATCTGCTCTCTCCTTTTCTGAGTCCAATTGCCCTCCTCAGTACCATTTAACATTCTGATTAACATTCTGTTCCTTTTATTGAAGAGACATCATGCAGGTTTTTTTCCTGCTATTTAAAGTGATCTGATCCCAGAAAAGAAGTATTCAAAGAGGTCACCATTCGTATTACTGACTCATTGCTGACTCTTTTTTTTCCACAAATTTAATAACATATATCTGAAGTAAAATCCCTCTTATGCACCTCTCTCTGTCTGCATAGTTTTTCTTGTTAGGAAGTAGAAGTATCTGATATTTTTTCTTAATGCAACAGATTTCTAATAAGACAAGTTTATCACAGACAGTTAAAAATGCCAATAATAATAAAGTATTTTTGTGTTTACAGCTTGCTTCCTCCTCAGTTTCCTCAAGAAAAACCGGTGATCAGTGTTTTCCCGCCAATAAGACATCACTTAATGGACAAACAAGGAGTGTATGTGGCATGTCCATTAATAAGCAATGTATGTATAATTTCCCTAACGGTTATATAACAGATTTTATATATGTAGCAATCTGACTTCTCTAGTACATCTGACAACAAATTACTAGGAATACAAAACTTAATCTATATGTGCTTTGTGTAAAAACAAAGAAACACACAATATTCCTTACTAATCATTCAGAACAACTTCTGTTGCACTACTGTAAGCTTCAGTGACTTGGACGGTTACTGTAGGGTTTCTTAAATATGGATAGTACCATGTGTTGTGACTTAATTCTGATTTGCAAAGATGTCTTCCTGCTTTGTTGTGAAATTGTTGTAATCTAAAATTAGATTACTTTGCAATTTACTGATGCATGCAACACTAAGCAGGTCTTAAAGATGTTAGCTATCCCAAATAACATGTCTTTCATTTGTTTTCTCTGCCAGACCAGGTATATATCGGAGTTGTTTTACTACAGTTCATTTTGGGAATTTCCTAGAAAGAATTTTGCACTGTCATTTTTGGATACTTTGAAATAACAGAGCCAATTTTGTACTTTTGACTCTTTGAATGGCTTTTTATTTCAGATTGTGTTAACTTATTGAGCTTTCAGATGAGCATTAGGTCTGTTTAGTCATCTTTCTATCAAACAATTTCATATATAGATAACCCATATCTGATAATGGAACATATACGTAGATTTCCAGCACCCACTCACAGCTCAGGAGACTTCAACTCGTAAAGAAATGACTTATTAAAAACCCTAAGGGCTTGTTTACACACATTTTGAGTTACCACATTAGCTATCTGTTTCTGTACTGTTACACAATGTGGATGCAATTATACATGAGTTATAACTCATGTTTAGGCATATTCATATGATATTGCTGTAACGATTCAGCCTCTGGCGGGACACAACTGAGAGTATCAATTCAGGACAAATTGCTTAGAACAGGGCAGTTACAGCCCAAGGTGGGGTTTCCTTTACTATTAAGGCACACCAAACCAGGCAAACAGAGAGGACTTTGGTCTCACTCCACTGGCTAACCATAAGTCATACAAGCAATTCCCTTAGACACTCCAGTTTCCCATTATCACCACCAGTGCCACTCGTTATGAGGACGAATGGTTATGAAAACCAATACCTCAGTAAAAGAAAAAAGGTTCTCCTGCTCCCAAAGGACCAAGCCCCAGATCAATATATAAGTCAGCTCTTACCCACAAATCACACTATTGCCAATTCTTTAGAATCTAAAATCTAAAGGTTTATTCATAAAAGAAAGAAATATAGATGAGTTAAAATTGGTTAAATTGAATCAATTACATACAGTAATGGCAAAGTTCTTGGTTCAGGCTTGTAGCAGTGATGGAATAAACTGCAGGTTCAAATCAAGTCTCTGGAGTACATCCACAGCTGGGATGGGTCATTCAGTTCTCTGTTCAGAGCTTCAGTGTAGGAAAGTTCCTCCAGAGGTAAGAAGCAGGATTGAAGACAAGAGGGAGGATTTGCAGCTGCCTTTTATAGTCTCTTGCCACGTGGCCTGTGCTTCCTTTGTTCCAAAAACAAACTACCCAGCGCATGGCATGGAAAAACCTTAGAGTTCTGTCCATAGACATGTCCCTGCATGCCTTGCTGAGTTACAAGGTGTATCTGCCTTCTCTCAATGGGTCAGTTGTATAGCTGATGGTCCTTAATGGGCCATCAAGCAGGCTAGGCAGTGCTGATGCCAAATTGTCTGGGTGTCACCCAGAAGCATAGCACAAGTTTGAAATACAGACAGTTTAGAGCCAATACTTATAACTTTAAATACAAAAATGATACACGAGTACAGATAGCAGAATCATAATCAGCAAATCATAACCATGTCATAGAAACCTTATTTAACCTCCTTTGTACAAGATTTGGTGCCACTATATGACCTTGGTTGCAAAAATTATCTATACGGTCACAGTTTATGTCAGTAACATCACAATTGCATTCAAAAGAAATCATGCACTTCTTTTTTGTTGAGCTTCTTTGGTACTTTAGGGGAGTGCTAAATATAATATAGATTTTGTTCTCTACCAGTTCACAATGCACTCTGACCTTGGAAAAATTATTCAGAGCTTACTGGATGAGTTTTGGAAGAATCCTCCAGTTTTGGCTCCTAGCTCAACATCATTTCCATAGTAAGTATACATAAAGGTAAAATTGAGATATCAGACCATTTTCAAGTGTATGCAAAACCTGGACAAGTAATTTCCAGATTCATCTTTAGATTTTCTTAGGAAATGTATGAATGTAACTGTATGTCAAGGAACAAGCTGGAAATAATTAGTATGTAAATTAATTGGAGGAGAGGCAAAAAGTTCAAAAAATGGTTTTATTTCAGACTGGAAATGTATAATTCAGCCAATTGATAGGCATGGATCTGTCCACTTAGGGTCAATTTGAAAATGATAAATATAGTTGGCTTTCCTGTATTAGCATGTTAATTTGACTTTAGTGCTTTTATGTTTCTGAAGATTAATGAATGTGTATCAATAGCAAAACAAGCATTTCAGGCAATGATTCCTGTAAGCAGTTGTTTGTTCCTGGATGCCCTGCTGATGACTTCAGGATCTGAAACTCCCAAACTTTAATTCATTTGAGAATCTGTCAAATAGATAATTAGATTAAAATATGCACAGCAGGCCCTAGACACTATAGCCTTGTCCATACTTCAGAAACTATTGAACACTGACAAGCAATGTCATATGCAATTTTGAATTTTAAAAAGTTAATCACTTCAGAAACTGCTTAAAAGCTTTATCTGTTGCTGATGCGCTTAAGTTTTGTAGGGTGAACAAACCCTAATAGACATTTCAACTCAGTTTTTTTTAAGGGCTTCTTAGTGGAAACCAGGTTTAAATTGATGTTTTCGCAAACTTCTGAGAAGCATAAAACTTGAGTTCACATTTGCAATTGGCTCTACATCAAATCTGAGAGTATATAACTTTGTTTTTCAACTCTTTACCAGGATAGAGAGAGAATTGAACTTACTTCATTGTGAAAAGCTTTCTAAGTATTATTGTATAAATAGCAACATACGGTAAAGTATCTCTCGCAGAATTATCATTTTTATTATTCTCACTTTTATTATAACTTTTGAGATAATAAATACTTGTGTACTACTTCAAAAGCTCAACAACTGAGTACCTTGCATGTGTGCTAGTAATTTCAGATGTATTATTAAAATATCATAAATGAACAGTAAACAATTAGTTGCTGATGGTAAATTTTTTGTTTAGTCTTTACAGTAAACCAGCTGGAATGCCTCCTTATACTCCTCAGGGTTTTCCGTTTCTTCCTCCATACCCCTCACAAGAAACAAATAGATCTATAGCTTCTGTGCCAGTTGCTGACTCAGGTTACACTACAGACAAACCCGCTGCTCCATCCTATGGCTTGATCACAGACCTACCATTACCTGTTCCAACAACAGAAGCACTATTACAGGTTTGTATGTGTAGTGAGATTTAACATTTAAGCAGTTAACACCTACATCCCTCAGAGCTAGTCCAGACATTGAATATAAATCCTTCTCAGGGCAGATGTGTGCTGAGGCAACCATTCTCGCTATGGCAAGGGCTTTTTAGATGGGATTAGAAGCAAAAGAAAGACATTACTATTCAAAGTTTAAATAATGCTTTTAAACTTCTGTTCAGGTGGGCCAGAATGGCTTCACTTACAAGATGCCTGATGTTCCTGATGCATTTCCAGAGCTCTCAGAATTAAGGTAAGATCTTGGAGAGAGAAGTAGTTACTTTGTGGTAATGCATATGACAATTACTACTTCAACTGGAAAAGATTTTTTTTTTTCTTGTTGCTAGATAACCACCAAAAAGTTTCATTAGAAGAAAACAGTACTCATATTTACCATGACTTCCTTAATTTCTGTAGGTTGCTACATATCTTTTATTAACTCAGTTTTTTTTCTTGCTCAGGATTTTTTAATAGGAAAATATATTGGGAACTATAGGTAAATGCTGTCTTACATTACTCTGACAAACTATAGAAGAGTCTCTTGCTGTGTCCTTCAAACTGTTTTCCTGTGCATCACCAGGCACCCAATAAGTGTAACATCTGGAAAAAGAGAGTCACAAAAAAAGGCAGGAAGGCATATACTGTATTAAGGCAGCATACAGCAGTCCCCCATAGAAAAGACTTCCACTTTTGTGAATATTTATAACTTAAATTGTAAATACTTGCTGTTACAATAAACATTTATCCATACTGCATAGATACTCACAGACACTTCCACTTGACTGACTGTTTGTTATTTTAAGCTGTGGCAAGGCATTAACAGTTAGCCTTCACTGGAGAATTTCCTTCAGGCTTTTAAAACAGCCTCCCAAGCCAGATATATCTGTCTGAAAGAAATGGACTCCTCAATTAAATTAGTCTCAGATAATGGATTTGCTCACCTTCTGATGTCCTACTCTTAACCCCTGTTGTAATAGTTGACTAAACCAAAAACTCTTTCTTGTAGAATGCAAATCAGTTGACCTTTCCTATACATTTCCAGGTTTGGCAGGATGAACAACAGATTCTGAGGGTCTCTGGAAACAGAGAATTCCTTCTTAAGGGTGTGTCAAAAGTTATGCAGGCTGTCAACAAGCAGTTTATATATGAGGCTTGTAAGCACTAGTAGCATATGTTTATATATAGCAAAGAGGGTTCATTTGTTTTTTTCTTATTTTTAAGAAACATTACCAGCAAATCTGAGCCTTCCAAGATGACTAAAGAGAAATGTGGACTCAATGAATCATCTCCTAAACTTTTCCATAGGGCTCCAGAATTTGCCAACAATATTATGTTTCTAGTCTAATTTCTCAAATTGTGTTGCATCAGAACTAGATAACACATTCAGGAGCACAGTAAGGAAGTAAAGATTGAAACTAAAGGCACTAATACACCACCTTTCAAAGCCTGTCCACTGCAGATGGTAGCGTCCAGTGCAAGAAAATATAAAACAACATGGCTTCTTTGCTGGAGGAAAAAAAATCCCCAATAAGTTGCTAGGTTTCATTTTTGATTGGCCTTTTGCTGTATATCCTTTTCTTTTTTCAATCCAGTATACCACAGCTAACAGATATGAACGAGCAGGAGGATATTTTGCTGGAACAGTTTGTGAATCTGCCCCAGCTGAAGCAAATCATAATGGATAAAGATGACTTAGTGAAAAGCATTGAAGAGTTAGCAAGTAAGACTTCAACATATTTATAACTATGGGTGTGTTTTCAGAACCGTATCTCTTAAAATTAAACAGCTTATTTATTTTACAGAAAAAAATTTACTGTTGGAACCCAGTCTAGAGGCGAAAAGGCAAACAGTGCTGGATAAAGTAAGTGAATAAAAATAAATTTTCTGGAAAAGAAATAGCTGAAATGTTTGTTGTTTTTAAGAAATATTTTTCCCCCCCAGTATGAACAGCTTACTCAGATGAAAGCCACCTTTGAGAAGAAGATGCAAAGGCAGCATGAGCTTAGTGAGGTATAACTTTATTTTCATGTTGTCTTTTGAATAACATTCTACAAATTATGGACAAAAGTATAATAAAAATTTTAAAGAATATTCTTCTGGCCAGATTCTGCTTTTATGTTAGTGTGCATGGCTCCCATGATTTGAGTAAAGTGGAGCTATGTAATATTTCTATTGCAGTCGGTTCTTAGGTGTAAAGTTAGCTTAAAAACAAAACAGAAGGTGGTAGTACAACCAAGATTCTATTTCACATTCAGTGGTACAGTAGCAAAAAATCTGTCAGATGCTGAGTGATGGTGCCATTAGAATTGTTCCTGACAAATTTGGTCAATGGCAGGTATTGGGGAGAGAGATTGACCAAAAAAAAAAATTCATTAACTAAGCCAGTTAGCAAGATGATTTAATCAAACTCTTCATTGTGATGAGAGGAGTTGTAACAGACTAGATGATAAAATCAAGAACACAGTTAAAACCTAGCTAAGAGTTCTAGACCAGGCACTATAAACTTACCTCAGGGGAAAGAACACCAGGGCTAAAGTCCAGCTTAGATCTCCACATAATATGTATAAAAGTACCAACTATAAGTAAGTCATTCTCACTTAATAATATCAGTATCACAGTTTAACAAGACTTGACTATTTTCAAGTGCAGCTAAAGTGTGTTACAAAAATAGAGATGTGGCCAGCGGAATTGGCTTTGAGCCTAGCTGGATAAAGAAAAGGTGACAGGAGTTGGTTAGCTGAAAAGTTGGTTTTGAGCTGGCATAAAACTTTTCTTCTTTGTCAAATTGGTGTTTAGTCAGGAAAAATACCAGTATGTTCAGCTTAAATTTCCCTTTGTCTTGATGCATTCAGTTATTTTGTTTCACATAGATACCAATTTACAGCTACAAGCATGTTGCTGGGACTAGAAGAATAAACTATTTTTTGAACAGGATTCCTCCTAGAAAAAGTAAACTAAATTATTCAGTCAGTTGTATTCCAAAGGTAGCTGAAAGCCATGATTATAAAGATTTTATACTTTCACCTGGCTCCACTTACTCGTGTTCATGACCAGTCCTTAAGTTTCTGGCGTGAACTTCAAGTGTGAAGCCTATTGATTACTTTTTATATTTTGCTTTAGAGCATCTTTTAATAATGACTTCTAGAAACAGTGATTTCAAAGGCCTTGGGGACCCTGCAGTCAGATCTGTGAGGGTGGGCTTTAACAAACACACACAGTATCACTGAAATCAGTGGAGCTCTGCACAGGTGTAAGGGTAAGTCAGCCCAAATCAGTTACTCTGCCAAATGTCGTCTTCATTCTGTGTTCCCGTCTAGATTTTTTTTATCAATTTAAACATTCACTGATTCCTGTAGGTGGCAAATTTCTAAGTTGCTTAGCAGTCTTAATTTTAAGATACTACAGTAATGTTCTCTCCCACACCCATAAGCTGTTTTCATGCATTCCTTTATCTATCTTGTGTAAAATAAACATGGTTTTCAATGATCATTTAACATTAGCAGGAAACTTTTTTTCCTCAGAGTTGCAGTTCCAGTGCTTTGCAGGCCAGACTGAAAGTAGCTGCTCATGAAGCCGAAGAGGAGTCTGACACTATTGCAGAAGATTTCTTGGAAGGAAAAATGGAAATAGATGACTTTCTTAGTAGCTTCATGGAAAAGAGAACTGTATGTAGTATACTCTCGAGCTGAAATTAATTGTACAAGTGGGGTGTATGAAACCAGTATTTATCACTTTTAAGAGTGGAGCAATTCTGTTATTCAGAATGCTGGATTCTGTGACCTGCTGCACACTTCTTAAAAGTCTTAACTAATTATGCTGATTCTTCCAAGATGGCAACATGTCTTATATAGCTTGTCAGTAACATTAGAAATGGTTTGTAGTTTTGTAAATTGACTCTCACGTACTTGAACTCTAGCTTATTCTTGTATGTGCCTTCTATATACTCCTTTTTATTATGCCCAGTTCCCCTAATCTTAGAAGGTGCTTTGTGACAGAGCCTTGCATCTCCTGTGGTTTTGCCACACTCCGATAGCAGTGACCCTTTAACTTACTTTGCTCTCTGTGTGTGTATATATATATATTATGTCTCATTGACCAAAAAAAAAAAAAAAAAACAGTGCACCCTCCCCCTTTACAGTTTAGCACATATATATATATTTTGTGTGTGTGTGTGTGTGCTAAACTGTAAAGGGGGAGGGTGCACTGTTTGTTTTTTTGTTTTGTTTTGTTTTTGGTCAATGAGACATAATGTCATTGTTACAAGGTGGACAGAAATGCGTATGCATGATGAAATGTAACCTTCCATCCCATTTTTTGAGCAAAAGCAATGAGATGTATCTTTGAGTGAGCCAGGTAATACTTAGTCCTGACTCAGTGCAGCGGACTGGACTAGATGATCTATTTAGGTCCCTTCTAGTACTACATTTCTGTGATTTCTCCCACATATAGTATTGTCCTCCCATTCTTGCACAGAAATAAGGAAGAAAACCAGTTGGGCAGTTTTAAGAGCGGTAAGGAAGAGACAGGATATGTAGAATAATGTGCTATGTTAAGAGTCTCAACCTCATAACTTTTAAATTTCCTTAACTCTTTAAGGATGAAATAATAGAGAATAATTAAAATTGATAGTCTTAAAATATGGTTCCTGATCACTGCACATGCAGGTCTCTGTTCTTGTTTCCTGCAGATAAATCATAGTAAAGTCATCTAATGATACTGTAAATATTTCCCTAATTACTTTTCTACATAAGCAACTGCTTCAGGAGTGTTCTTGCAAATATGAGTGAATTTTGGTGGAATTGCTGGTAGGGAAGTGGTCCACAGGTCAGTCTCTCTTAAGATTCCATGAAATAGGCAACTTTTGAACTAAAAAAGAAAGAAATAGGGATTAGGTGTATAGAATACAAAAATGAAACATAGTAGGTTATTCTTTTCAGAGCTAATTGGTCCATTTTGTTTGTGTTTTAGATTTGCCACTGTAGACGAGCCAAAGAGGAGAAACTTCAACAGGCAATAACAATGCACAGCCAATTTCATGCTCCACTATAGGTAAACTGCTGCATGAAGGCAAACTTCCACATACTTTGCATTACCTTCATAGCACTTACTCTATATTTACTAACTGCAAATTGTCATGTTAACATTATTAGTATTTCCCATAACATTTCTTGATGTAGATCAATTTCAAGTCAAAATTCCTTGTTTGTCTGTTTCTATACAAAGGAAGGAAATAGTTGGTATTTTCAAAAAGTATGGGTTGGGGAGAACATCTACTTCCTGAAATACGTATCTGTAACTGGAGGGAGGGAAGGAGCTGCAAAATAGCTTTTTAGGAGGTTAAACTGTCTAATTATAGAAATTTTTGTCTTCATAGACTTTCCTGCGAACTAGACCTGCCAAGAGAAGAGTGAACAAACCCAACAAAGCACATTTTCTAACACCTATTTGCAAATAAGCATTTCATCATAAATGGTTGTATTTATAGAACAGATTGTATACAGTGCTGGGACTGTTTTGTACAAATTAGAATGACTCTTTATATTCTCATTTTATTCAAGAAATCCTTCTATTGCAATCTTTGCACTAATATTTCTTGTATTTATTGTTGATAGTCCTTACCATATTTAAGTTCCTGCTGCTATCCTGCCATTCTTTAGAGATTAAATATCTAAACATGTAACTTTGGCTAGCTTTGTACATTTTATAAAACATAATTCATACCTTTTGTATTTTGAATTTGAAACATTTGCTTGGGTTACTTTATGAAGACTCTTGAGGATGATGAACTTTGTGGGGAGGAGATTGGTAACGCTTTTTATAATTGTCAGTGAAATATCAGACTTCCCTTCCTTGATGCCAAAAATCAACACCAGTTTATTTTTATTTCAAATAATATCAAATTAAACGTTGCCTGCATCCTGTTGAATAAGTAGAATCAGTTTAAGGAACGGATGCTTTGGAAAAATATTATACCAGCAGTCTGTAAATATACTATCTATTATACTAAGAGTACAAATTGACTCTTCATTCTGAAGTGACAAGGCACCCATCACTGTGACTAGCTACAGAGCTTTCAGCCAGACATCATCTTTCATTTTAAGCAAAACCAAAGGAATTTGTTGTTGCACAACATAAAAAAAAAATCAGGCCACCTTTTTACATAATTTTGGTGGTGTTTATTGTCTTTCATCTGAGGAACTCAAAGCACTTTACAAGCTTTAATTTAATTCTCACTTCCCTTGTGAGGTGGTAGTTACCTGGATTTAATATACAAGGAAACTGACTTTTCAGTGGCTGTGCAGTGAGTCATGGTAAGGGCCATGAATGGAACCCTTATCTGGTGATTTCTAGATCTTTGTCCTTTGATCACTAGACCTGTTTGTCAGGTGCGCTTCCTTTTAGGGGAGGGGATATATATTTAATATGCATGAACTGCAAATTACAAAGAAAGTTCTACAGGTGAAAAATGCAACCCTAAGTTTTTTTTTTTTTTTTTTTTAATGTTCTAGTCTGTCTTGCCACTGAATTGAGTCATGAAGTGAAAATACAGATTCTAGAGAAATAGATACATTTGCTATATCCTGAATTTTGGGATAGAGTTAGTTACTGCAATTCTGTTTTATTTCTATCATAGTTGTAACTTTCTTCAGGAATCTTGATATTGTTCTCTCTCTTCCCCACATCTCTTCTGAAAAGGTGAAGAGAAGCAGGGTGGAAATGCATTAGACTTTCTGAAAAGGGAACTTTTTTCATGATCTTGAGTCTGCAGCTACACTACTTAATCCTGTCAAATCCGACAAGCTAAACAGGGTTAGACAAGGTCAGTACTTAGAGGTTAGAGTGACACCTACTGGTAGGAAACCTTTAAGTCAGTACTGAATTGAATGCTTCCAGCATTGTGTTAATATAGCCGCTGTGTTCCTGAAAATGCTGGGTTTTTTTGAGCTTGAGGTAAAACTTAAATCTGACTCTTTGTAGTCAGTAAAGATCCATTAGCACTTCTTACAAGTGTAGGAATATTAACCCATATATGCTGTCCAAATTTCAAATGGGGTAATATTCTTTTTACCTAAATTACATTGATGGGTGCTTTTTAAATTCATATAGTTACCTGGCAGTTTTATTTAGGAAAACTTATTCTCTGTGCTCTATACTGTGGTGTGCTGTTTTAAACAGCTGCTAATATGGTGGTGGGCAAAGTGATCCCTGAGCATAGTTTCAGTTTGTAAACCAGATAGAGATCTTACAGGATGAGAGGTACTAGGCAAATGAGAGACTATATGATGATTATATTCCTTGTACCAATTAAAGCATTACCCTTAAAGATGACTTGTACATTTTAATCCTCAAAAAAACATTTGAACATTAAAATGTACAGCTGGGAGAAGTTTTGCCTCTATTTTTTTTTGCTGAAAAATGCAGATTTGGATCAGCTAAAACAACTGGTGAATTTGGATTGGTCAATTGGAAAGGGGCACCCATCAGAGATGTTGAAACAGTTAACTTCAGCATTTTTGAAAGTTAAATGATTCAACTTTTGTTTAAGAAAAATATTTTTGAATTTCCCTCAATTTTATTTTTAAAAACCCTCAATCTAAACTTAAATGTTTTAGATTGACACTCTACTTTTTTTTATATTAGTTCGCCGATAATTTCAAAACATTTTTGTTTCAGGCTGACCTGAAACTTCTTTATTTTATTTTATTTTATTTTTTGCACCTGCACCAAATATTACGTTCTTTTGTAGCCCTCAGAGTATGTTCTACACACTGATTAATGAAAGTATGTGGGTGTGGCTTTCAAAACAATAAGTAGCTCACAATTTCCCTCTTACCTTCCCTTATAGTGCATGTACATTAAGTAGATTTACTGCAACTCCACTCTGAAATAGCTGTCCCATTGAGAGTGCTGGAACATGAAGGCTGCTGTTGGGCCTATGGAAAGTCTGTTTTCTATAATATTGCATGTTCTAGGCCTAATGAAACTTTAGGAAATGCTTAATACAGTATTAGAGAAGACAGACAGACTAATGCCTGTTGACAGCCTGCACTGCATAGCCTCACACTTTGTGCCAAAGTATATACAGATGTGTTACACCAAGTGAAAAACGGTGATATTCAGAAAATATTCAGTTCAGTAATTTGCAAATTAGGAACAGAGGACCCAATTTGTCATCAGTATTCCTCTACTTTAGTTGGTTATGTCTGTACTGCAGTAACTGATTTAATTTCTCTATTTACTGCTGTTTAATGGTAATTACCTTATATTAACTTCCATCTCAGCAGTAACATTTTTTGTATTTAATGTAAATCTCTATCCTTCTCCTTTGGATCAACTGACAGCTGACATGCAGAGCTGAATTCTCTGTGTAGGGGTCATAGCACTTCATATATTGAAAAGATTTCTTCCACCTGCAGTATAAAGCAGCGAAGTCAAATACGTTCCTTTGGGAATGTCTCGTATACAACAATAGCTGGCTGACAAGATCTCCCACTGGGATTACACACTCTTGAAAGGGGCCATTTTAACATCTGCCATATACTTCCCAATCTGTTTCACATTCTTTTATTCTAAAGTGAGGTTGATAACTATCAAATTTCACCAGCACTATGAGCAACAGACTTTATTACATATAAGCAGATTGTAAGTTACTAGCTGGGTCAGTTGCATAACCATTTTATAAACAGGTTTGGAATTAATCACATGGTTTTTTGCTCTTCAGATGCTCCTATAGCTGTACCATTTTGGACCTTGGCCAAAAACAGGTTAGAAACAGTCAGGGCAAGCAACCGTTTCTTACCAGTCTTCATTATTGTTTCCTTTTAAAGACCTAGGAATATGTCCCTTGAGGCTCAAAAGTAAGTCTGACTATAAACCTTGGGGGAGAAAGTTTAAGGTAGTTGTGTATATGTACCGGACTGACTAGTGTACATTGTAATATGTGAAACTCTATAAATAAAGCTTTTTAAAATAATCAATCAGCTAGTCCTTTACCTACCATGTGGATACCATGTATTCTGACTGCAGGACCTCTTAGTGAAATTGGAACCATTTATCATGTTTCTTAATTGCTATTAGTTGTAATATAGTCAGTGCTGGACAGGCTGTTTTGTATCCCTGTGGCTGGTGCTCAGATAATGGCACTGGGAAGCTTCTCCCACACAACCAGTGAATGTGGAAGCCAGCCTGATACTGGGATAAATACTCAGAGCCAACATGCCCAGCCCTCTGTACTGAATTACTCTGTCCCTCTTAAGTCTTGACACCATCAACTCCCCGTGCTTCCTTCAGAAACTAGTTTCAGCTGAGGAGTGGCTAGTACTATGGTGTTAATCAATGGTCAAAATTATTGGCTTTCATAGCTCTCTTTATCGCCCTTGTAAATGACACATCTGACCTGCCTTTAAAGATCAAGACAATTTATAGCTTTTGTCCTTTGTTAGAGAAGTTAAGATGCATCATATAGCCCTCTGTATGTGTCTGCGGAAACTACAGTGCATGCAGCAGCTGATGAAAGTTGAGTAAATGAAGGCGACAAATACTGCCAGCTACTAGAAAGAAAAAAACGTATCTGGGCTCCATCCTCATAAGTGCTGAATAAACAAATGCCTCATTGGATTTTCCTCCAGTGTACATCCTTTGTATCTTAAACAAAAAAACCTGAAGCTCTGCTTGGAGAAGATCTAAATTAGAGTTGATCTGACATTTTTTCTTCTGCTGGCAACTTAGCAACGTTTAGTTTAAAATTGAATTGCTTATCTTTTGTTGTATGTACCCCATCTCTGGTTATGTCTTCATGGCAACCTAGGTCATCAGCACCCAGGCTAGCCACGTGTGAGTGGCCACACCCAAGTTACTGGGTCCACATTAGTACTACCTCACCCATGGAATGTGCCAGAACTCCTGGGGATATAGCTCATAGTTCTTAGTGCTGCAGTAAGCCAAGTCACTATGATTCCTTCCCAGTGAATTGTGGGAAGGCAGTACAGGGCTATAAGCACTTGAGTGGTGTGGCCTGCATATTCCCTGCAAAACTGGCAGGTTACTAACCAATGTGTAAATAGCACAAAGGCTTTAGCCTATATCCCAGGCCTAGCCAGCTTGCTCTGATGTAAATCAACATCATGCTTGGCTGAGAGGGTTTTGTGGAGAGCAGCAATGTTAAAGGCAACAGCCAAATTAGAGCCCAAGTTAACTCTTGACTGAAGACCAAGCCTCTAATCACTGCAGGCACCATTCTTCCTCGTCATGTAGCCTTGTAATTGGGGGTTATTTTTTCAACTCCTTGTGCTTTGTCCCCCACAGACTCCAACTCCTGCCTTCTCATTATCAAACTGACATGAGTGCATGTCTCTCGACACCACTGAACCTAGTTCAGGCCCTCCTCATCGCCCATCTGGACTAGTGCACCCTCATCTCCAGCCTCACGAACCAGCATTGCTTTCTACCTTCTCGCCCCATCCACTGAAAATATGGCTTCTAGCATTCTTTTTCTTGCTGGTGGCTCTGACCACATAATTCCTCTCCTTGATTATTTTAAAAACCTGCATTGCCTGCCTCTGGTTTTGAGCCAGCTAGTTCAAATTTCTTCATCTCACCTTCAAAGCCTTTCCCAATTGTCTGTTGTTTTTTACCATGTTGTGTACTCCACCACTAATGCCCAATCATTCCTCTTTTTGTCCACTTCTCCCATGCCATCTCCATGCAGCCTCTGAGTGTAGAAATGAATTACTTATGAATTAATCTGTGAAATTGCCAACCCGCCCCTTCAAATTTCCACTCCAAATCCTGGTTGGAAAAAAAAGTCAGACAACCAATGATACCAGCGTTTAGGGATTTTTTTTATTATTATTATTATTATTAAATTAAAGATAGGTGAAATCCTGGCCCCAGTAAAATCAATGCCCTCATTCCCATTGAGATCAACAGGATTTCACTGTTAGAACCATTTGCCACCATAAATACTTAACCTATATTACATGGTTATTTTAATTTCTTTCTTCTTCCCATCACACTCATTGTGTTGTGTCTCAAATTACAGAGTAGTCATGCAAAAGTTCTAGGGTGACTAAAATAGGATTTCATAATAGTGGTCATGTCTGTTTTCTGCAAAAATTTAGATAATGGCTAGCTGATGTAGGAGAATATGGGGGAAAAAATCTCTCATTCCAAGTGATATGCCTCTTGAATTTCCTAAGCATTATGTTACAAAGCTATGTGAGCAAGCCTCCCTTTAATGCACTAATGTGAATCAACAACATGCAACAGTTGCAGTTTATTTTTTTTAAGTATTTTTCATCAGGCTAGTATAATGCTACAACACACACATTTACAATGAAAATGACTAAACCAAAGTTCCAAGCACTGTAAGGCATACAAGTGGGAACTGCTCTATAAAGATGGGTGTCTAAAACAGTCATATTTTACATATAAAAATCATTACAATAATTTCACACGCAACATGAAGCTAGTGCTTCCATTTTGCATATATAACATTCTTAAGTTTTGCATCTATTTCTAGATATGTCTAACAGCACAGACAAAGTAACACCATAATCTACACTGTTACATTTTAATGTGCAACAATATTGTGAGAATCTCTGAAAACTACTAATCTTTTGTATTTTAAAGCAGAATGTATTTGCATAACTTGTTCTCGTTGCCATCTTGATTGTGTGTGTATATTTCTTCAAGAAAACCCATTCAAAATTGCCTTTAACATCAAACTTTACAGCCCATGTTCAAAATATAAAATATGAAATACACTTTTTCAAAGTATAATTAAAATCAGGACTTTCATTTATTAAAAATGCATAAATATTTTAAAATATATAGGGCCAGAGTCTCAGCACAGTATAAATTGTCATAGTTCCATTTACTTGAATAGAGCTACAAGGATTTATGCAAGCTGAGGATCTGGTCATTGAATTTAATGCTAAAATAAGGCTTGCTAAGAGCAACTAACTCTTTTGTCCAATTATGGCAGCTCCCCTCTGAGGCTGGAGGCTAACTGTTCTTTTTACACACAAGGCTTCTTATCAGAATGAAAACTTCCCTGCAAAAGTGGACTAAATTACTAGAATTTTATTAAAAATCAACACATTTAGGAATAGGTATGGCATCTGACTATGCAAACGCTGCCTGTAAAACCTGTTCTTGAAACATTAACAAGAACTACAACTAAAGCAAACTTGCACCTTTACCATTTTATGTTCAACTACTTCAAAAAGATAAGGAGAGAGGACCAATAAATTAGATTTTTAAATGGTTCAATTGTAAATGCTGGCACACAAAATAAAAGACAAAGTAAAGTAATTTAGTATAAACAAGAGACTCCAAAATGTTAGTATTTTACTGGCTTCTACTTCAAACAGAGTTTTAATTTTTTTAAATTGCATATTTCCAGACCTTCGTTACTAAGATCTTAACTTATTAAAATGGATAGAGGTTAAAAAAAATCATTTTAGACAACATATTTTGTTGCTTTTTTTCACTTCACTCAGTGAAAATAAATTACTTATTTCTAGTCAGTTTCCCATATAGGTTTTTACATCCTAGCAATATTCAACCATGTTTGGTTGGCAAATACAGCAAGAGAAATTTACATTCAGATGAAAATGTCTTCATTGAATTTATTTTAAAACAAGACATTTCTATCAGTGTTAGGATTTGAGAAAATATTTTTTGCAATATCTAATTTCTGGGCCTAGTCTACTGAAAGTATCCTTTTAACTTCAGTTTTGGGGTAATATTTTAAAAAGTAACTTAGGCCCTAAGGTGCTTAGGGTAAAATTTTCAAAAGTGCCTATGTCCCATTGACTTTCAGTGAGACTTTTGAAAATTTTAGCTGTGGTCTTTAAAAATTGACTCTTTTTGGAATGATTATAGAAATAATACAATGTAAAGGCTAGAAGACTATTTATTACTTAGATTGTAACCCCCTTGGGCAGAGACTGTTTTTGTTCTATGTTTATATAATGCCCAGCACAGTTGGGTCCCGCTCCATGACTTGGGCTCCTAGGTGCTATGGTAATACAAATAATAAATAAAGTAAACTCTGATGCCTATCATTCAGTGCAAAGTCATGGTTTACCAAAATGTTTGTGCGTTTATTTTTATATTCTTCCTGTTTTACTCAAAGACCCACCCACACAGATCCAGCTGGAGGGTCAGGGTCCCATTTACACACCCAAGTAATCCTGTTCATTTGCTTCTGTCATTTCTACTTTTACTCTGCTGAAAGAACATAAGAATGGCCGTACTGGCTCAGACCAAAGGTCCATCCAGCCCAGTATCCTGTCCACCGACAGTGGCCAATGCCAGGTGCCCCAAAGGGAGTGAACCTAACAGGCAATGATCAAGTCATCTCCCTCCTGCCGTCCATCACCACCTTCTAACAAACAGAGGCTAGGGACACCATTCCTTAGCCATCCTGGCTAATAGCCATTAATGGACTTAACCTCCATGAATTTATCCAGTTCTCTTTTAAACCCTGTTATAGTCCTATCCTTCAGAACCTCAGGCAAGGAGTTTCACAAGTTGACTGTGCGCTGTGTGAAGAAGAACTTCCTTTTATTTGTTTTAAACCTGCTGCCCATTAATTTCATTTGGTGGCCCCTAGTTCTTGTATTATGGAACAAGTAAATAACTTTTCCTTATTCACTTTCTCCATATCACTCAAGATTTTATATACCTCTAGCATATCCCCCTTAGTCTCCTCTTTTCTAAGCTGAAAAGTCCTAGCCCCTTTAATCTCTCCTCATATGGGACCCGTTCCAAACCCCTAATCATTTTAGTTGCCCTTCTCTGAACCTTTTCTAGTGCCAGTATATCTTTTTTGAAAGGATTTTAATAGAAATTTTTTCACAAAATTGTTAAATTTGAAAATTTTAAGAAACAAATCCAATATTTCCACAATGTACACAGCTACCTTCAAGGCAAAAATACTCAACAAAAACACAGTTATGTACAGTAGGCATAATTATGGAAATATAAAAATAACATTTGGAAAGCAAAAATAAATTAATAATTCTTTATGGCTCTGATAAGGTTAAAAGAAGCAACCACAAGGGGCTTAAATAAATGTTCATAATAGCAGAGATTACCTTTCATTAACATTGTGTCTTATTACAGCTAATAAGTGGTTGTTCTGCCTGGACCTTTACATACACAATTGCACAGCTCCTTTTCTTTGGAATTTTTTTAAATGTTCAAGGACAGTGCCTGTTCTTCATCTGATGAACAGATGTCATTTCAGACAGTGAGAAACACAGCCTCATCTGAATCTTTGCCACTGTCTTCACTAGGCAGGCAACAACCACCGCTTGGGGATCTGCAGCTCAAATCTTCCACACCTGACTCCTGATCACTGTTGGCTGAGAGGTCAGGATCAGAGCTTTTCAGGTTGTCCTGGGTCAGAATCAGGGCTGAGTCTTCTTCATCTCCTTGTGAAGGGCTCCGGGATGGGAATGATTTCACATTATTAATGTAATCCTGGGGTGTGTTAGCTATGCTGTTGTTAGAGGTAGAAAGCCCTAAGTGTGTGTTGTGGTCTTGTTGCTTAGAGTTTTCTTTTCTATTGTTTAACTGCACTTTTTTGAGATCTGCCAATCTCTGAAAGAGAAACAATATAGTTTATATATTACACACACATGCACGAGTTTCGGACCCAATTCTGCTTTTGCATACCTTGGTGATGGGCACAATGTAAATACTTAAGGTCAAAATCTGACTTACGCCCTTTGCAACTATTTATTTGACAATCAGAATTCTTCCCTCAACTGCAGTGGGGTTACACAGACCTTTAATCATGTCAGCCTTTATGCCATATGGGACCAAAAAAATTAACTTCTGTGGGAGTGTGTGTGTTTTGTGCAGGTACCAGGGCAAAATTTCACCCTATCCCCCAAAAAAACCCACTCCAGGCTTCTACAGATGTCAAAGGCAAAAAATTCCCATTGAGTTCAGTCCCAGAAACTCCCTCTGTGTTTGAAAAGCACACAGCAGATGGTAGGTGCCACCACTTTTTAAGTAATAGTATACATTTATGGATTATTCTTGCCATCTTGGTATTATCTATGCCTGACCTCCATTGCACATGTCCTGTAGAAAGGTGAACAAAAACTACCTATTTAGCTGAAATTCATCAAAGACTTCCCCAATAACTAGCCTTATTTAGAGAATATGAAGTCTGGGAAATCAGATCAAGTGTCTTTACCTGTTCTAAGACTTTCAGCTCTTCCTCTAACTGCTGAGTTTCTTCTTTCACTGCCATCAGGTAATCGGTAACTGACTGCCGGGGATGCATCCCCTTTTCAAAGCGGGTATACATACCACTCCAGAACCTGGAATTGATAGCAGGGACTATCAGAAGTGTTAAATGCAGACGGTATGCAGGAGTACACGGTCTTAAACATACGTAAGCACTTTACTGCATGATGTTAATTGAAAAACAGATTTACTACCACAAGATTATGTTTTACTACCTTTGATCATGTATGACTGACAATGAAAAAGAAGCAGAAGAATGTAAATCTATAGACTAATACTGGCATAAATCAATTATATACAATTTTAAGAAACATCAGGCTACATTTGATTTAGACCACAGCTTTGATCTAATCTGTCTGGAGTTCTGAGTGATAGTAATTCTTTTTTAAAAAAAAAAACTTTTAAACTTATTAAATGTATTTACTGTCAACAAAAATGTATGTTCTATCAAAATAAATACACACCTTTGCTAAGAAGAACAATAACTTAAGTTGTATTTTTTATTTGTTCTATACCCTTTATTTAAAAATACTATACCGCAGTAGTAGCTGCATCAAAATTAAGTTTGAAGCCAGCTTTCCATTATAAGTCCAATTTTAGCCCCTCTCCAGTTTTCCTCAAGAACAACTGGTCCTCCTGAAGTTTTGTATGCCACAGCTCATCTGAGCATAGTTTTTTTCTGGAAAGTTGGGTAAAAAATCAGAAGCGTCATCTAAAAGTTATGGTGTGAAATGTTACTTAAAAATTCATATTTAACAAAAATGTTTAACAACAAGAGCCAAAAAATATCTCAAGGATGAGTTTGTGTTTTGTTGGCCTGGCAGAAAAGTACTTTTTGGGTACTTGGTGTAGCTAACCATGACTCCACTGAAATCAACGGAGTTGTACCCATTTACACTTGCTCTAAATTTGACCCTAATGTTAAAAGACAAAACAACACATATTGGCACAGAGATGTCTCAATATGTGTTCACAAGGCAGTCTATGAAATACCCGACAGATTCATGGGGCCTGTTTCCACCTGCTGTATCACATGGGTAAAACAGTATTTTATTATGATGATTTCTTCTCAGATTGTCACTGTTCAATCATAGGTTTGATCCGGAGAGGTGCTGAGTGCCACAATTCTCAATGAAACTAATGAAATCTGCTGGTTCTGCTCAGATACTCTACATCTTTCAGAATTAGGTCCCAGATTGATTCAGGAAAGCATTTAGGGCTAGATCCACAAAAGCACTTGGATGTCTAACAGCCACTTTAGGTGCCTAAATCCAATATTTAGGCATCACTGAGATCCTCAAAACCCCCACATAGCTGCTGCCTAACCCTACAGGCATCTAAATTTCCACTGTTATAGTCCCCTAGGTATCTCAGTTTCTGACAGTGAACGTATGCATAGTTATCTCAGTCTGGGCACCAGACGCTTATCTCATCCCTAAACCCCACTGGGGGTCCTGCCCTGCCCCTCTCCCCTGCGGAGCCTGATCCAGTAAGTGTTCTCTGACCCCTAAACCCACACAAAATGCACAGAGGAAGACATGGCAGGGATGGTGCCTGCACCCACTCCCCCACCCCTTTTATAACTTTTAGCCCAGTGGTTAGCACATTCACCTAGGATGTGGGACACCTGGGTTCAACCTCCCCCCACCCCGCGATGTGGAGGCCTGATCTGAACTTGAGTCTCTTCCCCTCCCTGTATTAATTATTTATACACAGTGGAACAGCTCCAATAGGAGAGATTGCAAGAGACCCGACCGGATAACCCCATAGCTTAGCGATTAGGGCACTCTTGTGGGAAGGGGGGAAACCCAGCTTCAAATCCCTTCTCCCCATCATGCAGAGGGTAGAATTGAACTGAGGTCTCCCACATCCAGGGTGAGTACCCTAGCTACTGGACTAAAGGTTATAAGGGGGACTCCTCGTTTAGCATTTTCCAAAAACTGGCTTAGGTGTCATCTCCAGGTGTGTGTTTATGGCTGTGAATCCCAAAAGGAGGTAGGCATTTTCCTCCAACCCAGATTTACCTAACTCCCTTTGAGAGGCAGGGCTTAGAACATGCAGAATATGGATGGATTTAAGTACATGCTAAAGTGCATTCCTGAAAGGAGACCTTAACAACTGATTCTATGAAATCTTTGCAGGTTAGTGATACCAAGCTATTGTAGACTGCACTACAATTAATTTAAAGTAAGAGACCTGTAAAATAATAACCCAGGCTAAAAAAGAAGCCCTTAGGAAAGTGGAAGCAGCCTGGGGTTTTACAAGCCAGTTTCTGTGTATTTGCTCCTTAGCCATGCACCCATCTGCGTGATCTTGTGTGAATTGTTGACATAGTTCTCAGTTAAATAACTGTTCCTGTTAGCCTGCAACTGAAAAGTCAGCTCAGAGGAGGGTGTATGCCATAAGTATGTTTGGATAATTGTGTAATATCACTCCTCCCCTATTTTCTAATTCTCTGGTAACATGTGGCCAGCACCTGACTATCTACGTAAGTAGCTCAGCAGACAGATTAAGTAACAGACTTGAATTAAGAATTCATCTGTCTAGCCAAAGGGCTGGCAGAGCTGTTCCAGGTAGGGTGACCAGAGGGCAAGTGTGAAAAATCGGGACGGAGGTGAGGGTAGTAGGTGCCTATATAAGAAAAGGCCCCCAAAATCGGGACTGTCCCTATAAAATTAGGACATCTGGTCACCCTAGTTCTAGGAAATTTTTACCTAGTATTAAGTGGTTTCTTTTTTCTTTGCCAAACAATCTATGTTAATTTAGTTATGTCCCCCCTAACCCTATATTCATTAACACAAAAAGCTCAATCCTGCAAACCCTTATTCAAAGTAGTCGATTAAAGTCAATGGGATTACTCACATGAGTAAGTGTCTGCAGTATCAGGCCCATATTTTGGAAATCTCTTTTGCAAATATCGTTGTACCTAAAGGGACACTGACAGATTACAATTAGAGTTTTTAGTTAAACTGTTTTTTTAAACCTGGGTTACAAATGTGACCTAGAGTGTTAAACATGAAAGAATATTAACATTAATTCATTTTTAATCACTTAGGTTGTTTGTTTACATTTTAACATATCCTTTAGCTTGGAATATGAAAATATTCAATTGTACTTATAATAATTTTTAATCACTTTCAGTTTTCTTGTATTAGCAGCAAAATAGATTGTTATTTGAAAAAAACAATAGAAACATTTTGGATGATATTAGCCTCTATAGAAACTTGTAAATACCTAAAAATATGTGGGGCCTAAGTTACCCTCCCAGTGTTACCTAGAATTTAGCAGCAACATTGGACAGAGTATTTTATTTGCTTATTTACTGAGTACTTGTTTTAACAAATGTGAGTGAGATCCTATGATCTTTCTGAAACCACTTGTTTCACCTGTGATGCTGATTGACCCCGGGAATCAAAGATTCATCACAAAATCTGATATGGCAGAAATCTAGTACCCACAGTGGAACAAATGCCTATGCATGTAATAAGCACACACAACTATCAATGCAGTCTTAGTCACAAGCTTCTTTTGTAGCTAATCCAATGCTGTGACATAGTGTAGAGGCCCTGTCTGAGTATTGGCAGGCAGGGAGTTTACTCACTGTAGCTGGCACTGAATTTACCACTGTATCTATCAATGTACTAGAATAAAATATACAGTACAAGATTAAGTTCTGAGATGAGAAGTTTTGTTCTAATACACCCCACTAGTAACCTGCACTGTGCAATGGCAACAATAAGTGAAGTCACCTACTTGTACAAGAAATTGCAGGGAGCTGTCTGTGGGCGCAGTGTCCCCTGGGTCTGACTGTGGTCTTCTCTATACAGAGGATTCATGTAATCTGCACGATTCTTCCACAAATGAGCCCAAAGCGAATATGTTCGTTCTCGAATTCTGAGAAAGGATTTAAAAGAAAAATACATAAACTGCTTTCCAGAGGTGCAGGTATAGCTAGAGACTAGGGAAGACACTTCAGTGCTCTTTGCTGGTCACTACAATCAGCTTCAGAGCCTCTTAAGAAAATTACACAAATTATAGCTGTAGAATGTAGAGGCCCATTTTCCTTCATTGGATTTTAAAGGTAAAATCCAATGCACCTCTGAAAAGCCAGAGTAACTGGACGTGGAATGTATGGGGGTTGAGTAAATAAAAACGTAGCCTCCATTTCGGGACCCATGCCCAGGGCTTCTATGAGTTGAAACAGCAGCCACTGATCCTTTGTATCAGTTCTGTGTTGTGGCCACTGAATCAGTATATTCATGAATCCCCGGGCCTCTTCCACACCTCCTCGCTCTCCACCACTCTTCTTGGCCTTGCTGACCTACATGGGCCTGGTGCACAGACACTTCCTGCAGCATGTAATGGGTCAGGCACTCCACTGCAGCTACTTATTCAGTGATTAACCCTCCTCCCACAGAGGACTTCCACTGGTTCTCCACACCATGGGTGAATTTCAGCCACATGCAAGTGTGCTGACATTTCAAGTTGGCACCAGATTGCTGAGCAGCCACAGTAGCACTCTGTGCCAGATAATGGCGACTCTGCCTTTCCAGGGGGAATGGCCAGTTACCAGTGGGGCACCATTCCCTTACAGACTACAGGAGTTATGCCAAGTTCTACTTTTTTCTGTGGGTGGCTCACCGCAGGTTCTGGGGATCAGCAGTTTGTGCAGATACAATTTGAAACAGTTGTGTGCTGTGTGACATATGGTGCTAAAAAGAGGCACTGTAGATGTTGTGGCTCAGCCTGGAGCTTGGGCTCTGAAGCCCAGGAAGGAAGGTGAGCCCTTTGGAGGAATCACAGGTCTTGAACCTGGGTCTCCAGGCCACAGCCACCACATGGCAGCTTGCTGATACCAGCAGGGAGCGTGGGCTGCTGGACCCTAGCTCACCATAGGCACTGCCCACAAAGCTCCCAACTGGAGGAGATGTCCAGCCTCTTTGCGTGGCTCAGACTCACTATTTAAGCCAGAAGGAGACACAGGAAGTTGTCTGAGCAACTACAGGAATCCTTGGCTGGATGCTACGTTGGATTCTGCCTTCTTTCCTGATTCCTGCCTTCCTGTCCAGCTCCTAGTTCTTGCACTCCTGTCTTGCTCCAAGTCCCTGCTTCTATGCCCTGGCTCTAACCCTGGGCTTGATTCCTGACTCCGTCTCTGACCTATAGTTCCTGACCACTACTGCTCTGACCACTAGGTATGACTGCCTACATTCTGGTCTATAACACCCCTTACTGGGAGTAAGAGGCATAGAAGCAAACAGTCAAATGTAGGGACAGATTTTGTGGACTATGAACAATTTTTAAAAGCCTCAATCCTTCAACTTGAACTGACTCCTGAGGCTTACAGGAAAAGATTTCTGGGGCTGCAAAAGCACAATGAGATAACTTATATGGAAGTGTCAACCCAGAAGGGAGAGTACATCTGCAACCAGGGGAGCCACCAGATGATTTGTGTGCACTGGGTGGGTTAGAACAGTTTTATGGTGACCATCCACATGACCTTAAAATGGGACTAGTGGACAAGAAACCAGGAAATTTGTACTGCTGGTCAGTTCGTGGGATGAGTATGTGATGAACCCAAGAACTCCAGTACAATCAGAGAGTACAAAACTAACAGCGCAAGAGGTCAGTTCACTGTTTCCCCTGACCAGGATAACCAGGGTGTCACCAGCAGGAACCCCAGTTCCTTACCCAAAAGGAGTGGGTGGGACAGAGAGGAATCTGGCTCTGGGGAAACTTGAAGATTCAACCCTAGGAGGGGAAATGGATTTCTCATACATACATAGCTCTGGGATGTGAACAATCACACTGAGGAGTATGCCAAGGCTCAAGAAAGGCCCTAAATCCCTTTCCCACCTATAGATTATATACACAGCATTGCACATTACAGAAGCTCAACTTTTTTTTGTTAAATTATCTTGCCAGATAAAGGCAGGCAAGAATTGTACATTGCTACACTTTGTGGCATGCAAATTTATATAGACATTTTAATCTTTAATACAGACAAAATCTGCAAAACCCACATATACCTATGTAGTTAAAGAATAGAAAAATCATACTTCAGCTCTCGCCTCTCCTTCTGGCTGTTACACAGAAAGTTACCAAACTGGCAGGAATAGATATGATGTTGTATGTGGATCAGGAATCTTTCATTGAACTCAAAGGCACAAGGAAACTGTTCCATTAGCTGCCAAATGCACTCGATGAACTGATCAATAACTGGGGATATCTCTTTTGGATCTCCATCTAAATAGCCATACCTAAAATAATGCAAGATATTACCATTATAACCTGAAATCTAATAGGAATCCTTTATGAAAACTAGAGCACTACATGGTTGAAAAAAAATGCTTTGTGGGAGAGAGTTGAGTCATGGGTTTCATGGTGAATTTTTAGTCACATCACAAAATCAGGCAGGTGTGGAAACCTCTGTTCATAGAACCAAAGGAGTGCTGTGCTTGCCAGTCAGGAACAGAGCACACAGGAGAAGCTCTGTGGCGAAACTTCCAGAGTCCCCTGCTGTTTTATACCTGGTAATAGTGTGCGCTGCAAGTCTCTCACGTCCATGAACACCCTTAGTCTATGTACTATTAATTAGCACATCTCCAGGACAACCTTTGCTGAGAGACTTTTATGGTGCCCTCCCACCCACCCCTCCAAAAAACCCTCCAATCGTAGTTTAAGGCTGCCCTCTGTTGGTGGAATTCCTTGGGGAGAGCATCCTAGGGCACAGCTACATTCTGTTGTGTTAGCAGGTGTGCTTTGAACCGCTTCTCTATATAGAATTAGGTTTACTGGTGTTGTTCACACTGGATTACCTCAATTAAGAGGGGACTGAAAATATGTAATGCATACAGTTGAGACAATATGCTGTATGTTTGACCTTGACCTGTAAAAGAGGAAGTATCTTTAGTTGTTTGTTCTGTATCTAGTATATATAGGCCAACGGAGTAGGAAATCATAAAAATAATTTCTTCTAAATTAGAACCTGCCATTACTTAAATGCCTCAAAGAGGCATAGCAGTATCATTAAGGAGATTACAGTTATCAATGGTGATTGTATGCCTACAATATCTTGTAGAAATTATTATTAAAGATATTGTAGAATGTCATTTTAACCACTGAAACTCTTGCTGGAATCTTATAAGAACTTTATTCCAGTAAAAACTGCCTCTAATTATTGAATGTTATTTAATAACTGTCACTGTAGCATCAGCCTATAGAGAAATCAAGTAATATGACAATGAACCTTCAGCATAACTTTTGTGCTTTGAATGTTTTTCTAAGGACTTGACTTAACCCACAAAAGCAGGGAACACTAGACATATGTTCACATTATGGACAAAAAGCCTGCAAATTGTTTAATTAGCAAAAAAAGACAGTTGAGATTTGGAGGCATAATACAACTTGTCAAATCAGTACATTGTTTTATATTTCCTTTACTTGACGTACCTTTTGTTTTAATTTGATGGAATATTTGCCTATAGACTAGGAAAGAAGGACCCATTGCAGGAAGGATGGACTCCAGATAAAGCAAAATGGAACCAGACTGCTGACATGTACATTTAAAAACATTATAGAGGAATTTTTAAACAAGGGCTGGGGGAAAGTCGACAGGTACGTAGGAGCACATGGTTTGGACAGAGACATCACTACGAGAAGCTCTATTAATGGGGATTCTCTCTTTTCTAGTAAGGAGGAGAAGGTAGAAGTTGATAAAGCACAGGTAGGAACTGAAGAGAAACAGTCAAATGAAAAAGAGTCCCATTCAATTGTATCTCATAATGGCAAACAACTAAAAAGTAACAAATTTTATAAGTGCTTGTATACACATGCTAGAAGTCTAAATACTAAGATAGGTAAACTTAAGTGCCTGGTATTAAATGAGGATATTGATATAACACTAAAACTTTGTGGAATGATGATAATCAATAGGACACAGTGATACCAGGGTACAAAATATATAGGAATGACAGAGTAGGTTGGGAAGTGGCACTAGATGTAAAAGAAAGCATAGAGTCAAATATAGTAAAAAAACTTAAATGAATCAAACTGTACCATAGAATCTCTCTGGATAGAAATTTCATGCTTGAATAATAAGAGTATAGCAATAGGAATATACTACCAACCACTGGACCAGGATCGTGGTGGTGACTGTGAAATGCTCTGGGAAATTAGAGAAACTATAAAAATAGAAAACTCAATAATAATGGGGGATTTCAACTGTCCTCATACTGACTGAATATGTGTCACCTCAGGATGGGATGCAGAGATAAAGTTTCTAGACACCATAAATGACTGCTTCTTGGAGCAGCTAGTCCTGGGATGCACAAGGGGAGAGGTAGTTCTTTGATTTAATCTTAAGTGGAGCACAGGATCTGATCCAAGAGGTGAATATAGCTGAAGCACTTGGTAATAATGATCATAATATAACTAAATTTAACATCCTTGTGAGGGATGAAGAGATGGGAGGAAACACCAAAGAAGCAGCATTTAATTTCAGAAAGGGGAACTACACAAAAATGAGGAAGCTAGTTAAACAGAAAGTAAAAGGTATAGCAGGGGTAGGCAACCTTTCAGAAGTGGTGTGCCAAGTTCACTGTAATTTAAGGTTTTGCGTGCTGGTAATACATTTTAACGTTTTTAGAAGGTCTCTCTCTATAAATGTATATTATATAAATAAACTATTGCTGTATATAAAGTAAATAAGGTTTTTAAAATATTTAAGAAGCTTCATTTAAAATAAAATTAAAATGCAGATCTTATCAGTTTAGTGTGATCCTTGCCCTCGCTTTTCCTTGCTGAGTTTTCCAATGTGGGCTACAGCAGGGGGTGACTGAAGAGCGCTGGGTCGAGGCCAGGAGCAGATGGGCTGGCTGCCGGTACTCTAGGCTGGCAGTGGGCTGAGCGGGGCCGCTGGCCGGAACCCCAGACCAGCAGCGGGATGAGCCGCTCAGCCCACCGCCGCTCCGCTCAGTCCGCTGCTGGTCTGGGGTTCCAGCAGGGGTGAAAGTAACTTAAATTGATTACAGGTACTGTCATATTGCAACCCCCCTTGGGGGGAGGAGCTCAGGGGCTGGGGATGTGTGGAGGAGCACTCAGGGCAGGGGGTGGGGATGTGGATGATGTAGGAATCAGGGCTGGGAGCATGTGGGGGTGCAGGAGTCAGGGTTGGGTGGCAGGAGGGGCTCAGGGCAGGGGGCTGGGGTGTGTGTGTAGGGGGGGAAGTCCTGGAGGGACAGGGGTCTTGGGGTGGCCTGGGACAGTCCAGGTTGCAGCCAGGTTACCTGGATAGTGGATGGGTCCTTGCCCCACGCTGTTCCTGTTCCTGCCAAGGGAGCTGTGGGCCAGCTGTGTGGGGCCACTTCATGTGCAGGCAAATGGGGGGTGGCGGCAGAAGACCCCCTGGCCTGCCACTCCCTTCCCCTTTCCCCCGAGGGGCCACAGCTGCGCATGCCGCAGGGACGGCACGTGCCTGCACTGCCCTGGTATCCAGCCACAGTGGCGAGAGAGGGGCAGCAGGACAGGCTGGGACGCGGACACCTCCACCGCGCCTCCCGCCGGCCCCTTTCACTCGCCTGACTGCCTGCTGCTTAGTCCAGTGCACGGGGCCACCAGCACCAGCCTGCAGGAGAGTTCCAGCAACCAGCAGGACCCCAGCTGGGAGCGCCCCAGCATCGGCCAGCACCGCTCAGCCCCGTGCACACTCCGCCTTACTTTCACTTCTAGGTTCCGGCTGCCGGCCCCTTGCCAGCCGGGGTCCTGGCCGCCGGGACCCCAGCTGGCAAGGGGCCAGCAGTCGGAACCTAGAAGTGAAAGTAAGGCGGAGCGTGCACGGGGCTGAGCGGGGCCGGCATGCCATTAAAAATCGGCTCGTGTGCCACCTTTGGCAAGCATGCCGTAGGTTGCTGACCCCTGAGGTATAGTCTCAAAAGTGAAATGCCTGCAAGCTGCATGGAAACTTTTTAAAAACACCATAATAGAGGCTCAAATTAAATGGATACCCCAAATTAAAAAAAACAGTACAAGGACCAAAAAAGTGCCACTATGGCTATACAACAAAGTAAAAGAAGCTGTTAGGGGCCAAAAGGCATCCTTTAAAAATTGGAAATTAAATCCTACTGAGAAAAACAGAAAGGATCATAAACTCTAGCAAGTCAAGTAAAAATGTATAATTAGGCGGGCCAAAAAAGAATTTGAAGAGAAACTGGCAAAAGACTCAAAACCTAACAGCAAAAAAAAAAAAAAAAAAATTAAGTACACAAGGAGCAGGAAGCCTAACAAACAATCTGTGGGGGCACTGAATGATCAAAGTGCTACAGGAGCACTCCAGGAAGATAAAGCCATTGCAGAGAAGTTAAATGAACTCTTTGCATCTGTCTTTACTGCAGATGATATGTGGGAGATTCCCACACCTGAGCCATTCATTTTAGGTGACAAGTCTGAGGAATTGTCTCAGATTGAGGTGTCAATAGAGGAGGTTTTGGAACAAATTAATAAACTAAATAGTAATAAGTCACCAGGACCAGATGGTATTTACCCAAGAGTTCTGTAGGAACTCAAATATGAAATTGGAAAACTACTAAGTGTGGTATGTAACCTGTCACTTAAATGAGCTTCTGTGCCAGATGACTGGAGGACAGCTAATGTGATGCCAATTTTAAAAAAAGGCTTCATAGGTAATTCTGGTAATTACAGGCTGGTAAACTCAACTTCAGTACCAGGTAAACTGGTTGAAATTATAGTAAAGAATAAAATTATCACACACATAGATGACCACGATTTGTTGGGGAAGAGTCAACAGAGCAGGAATAAGTGGTCAGTTTTCACAATGGAAAGCGGTAAAGAGTGGTGTCTGCCAGGGATCTGTACTGGGACCAATGCTGTTCAACATCTTAATAAATGATCTGGCAAAAGTGGTAAACAGTGAGGTAACAACATTTGTAGGTAATCCAAAATTACTCAAGATAGCAGTCTGCTTTGGGGTTAACTAAGAGTTACAACAGGATCCCACAAAACTGAGTGATGGGGCAACAAAATGGCAGATGAAATTCAATATTGATAAACGTTAAAGTAATACACATTGGAAAACATAATCCCAACTATACATATAAAATGATGGGATCTAAATTAGCTGTTACCACTCTAGAAAGAGATCTTGGAGTCATTGTGGATAGTTCTCTGAAAACATCTGCTCAATGTGCAGCAGCAGTTACAAAAGCTAACAAAATGTTAGGAACCATTAGTAAAGGGATGGATGGATGGATGGATGGATAAGAATTGGAGGAGGACAACAAAAATGATTAAGGGTATGGAACAGCTTCCCTATGAGGAGAGATTAATAAAACTGGGACTTTTCAGCTTGGAAAAGAGACAACTGAGGGGAAATTTGATATTATGAATGGTGTGGAGAAAGTGAATAAGGAAGTGTTATTTGCACCTTCACATAACACAAGAACCAGGGGTCACTCAATGAAATTAATAGGCTGCTGGTTTAAAGCAAACAAAAGAAAGTACTTCACACAACTCACAGTCAACCTGTGGAACTCATTGCCAGGGGAATATTGTGAAGGCCAAAACTATAACGGGATTCAAAAAAGAATTAGATAAGTTCATGAAGGATAGGTTCACCAATGGCTATTAGCCAAGATGGTCATTGATACAACCCCATGCTCTGGGTATCTCTAGTATGTGACTGCCAGCAGCTGGGAGTGGACAACAGGAGATGGATCACTTGATGATTACCTGTTCTGTTCATTCCCTCTGAAGCACCTGGCATTGGCCACCATCGGAAGACAGGATACTGGGCTAGATGGACCATTGGTCTGACCCAGTGTGGCCGTTCTTATGATATTTGGAGGCATAAAACAATTTGTAAAATCAATACATTTTATATTCCCTTTACTTGAAATATGTTTTGTTTTAATTTGACAGAATATTTGCCTATAGACTGAGTAGCTCTCAGATCACAGATCCTTGATGTCAACTGCACTTAAGCACATGCCTAAAGTTAAGTGCTGTCCTGAGTAGGGATGCTTTCCTGATCTGGGCCTTAATTCTGCATGAGTGAAATCCTGTCTCCTACTGAAGTCAATGGCAGAACTCCTATTGACTACAATAGAAATTTCTCTCCAAAATAAATGCTTCAATGGTAAAAGTAAGCACAAGACAAGCATCCAATATACTCAATAGTAAACAATGGGGAAAGAATGGTAAAAAAAATAACATTTCAATTTTATTTTCCAATAAATAATGAAAAAAAGTTATGAGGAATAACTTGAGGGCATCATGTTAGTTTACTTTCTCATTGCCATTTGAAAATCAAATTAAAATAGCACCAGCAGAGAGCTGACCCTACCTTATGAAAAAAGTGTATATTGAAAACAAACCTGAGAGTACCCTTACCTGTGATTAAATTTGTGCCCAAAGGAAACCCAATCTTTTTCAATTAATACCTAAAATGAGAAAAGTGCACTTAAGTGTCATGTAATGGAATCAAGATTAATTTTTAGAGCAAGCAAAAGAATGATGGAAATGAGCACTGCTGTATTTCAACAAAGCTTGATTCCGAATGACCACCTATCATTTTTTATTAAACTCTACAAGCCTTGTAAACCTATCTTTGCAGGAATGACCATAAGGTTGGTAAACATTCGTGCATACTCTGCCAGAGCCAATTTGTACATCGGTCTCCTTGTTGAAAAGGAACAGATTTCAAATGTGTTTTCCCCAAACCGACCCCTGATTTGCACCCAATTTTGATAGGCAAAACTTCAGTGCCCATCTTTGAAAATTTTATCCTAAATATAAACTTATGCCCCCAAAACAACATCTTGGGCAACAAAACAGTTTTTTTGTCATGGTTCAAAAAACAAAGACGGACTGCACTTGATGGAACCAAATGTTTGATGTTAATTTGGATAATTTGGCGTTGATAATTTGAACCACTTTGTTTTTTTTAAAACTTTCTACTTAAGAAAAAAAGACATTTTTAAGAAAAAGGTTATTTTCTCTACACACACAAAGAACATTAGTGTTAATACTGTGCACATGATGTCATAGAACATTTACGCCCTCTGTAAAATAGGCTTGCTTACCATAAATCCCTTTATAGTTCGGTAAAATGGATCTAATAGAAGGCTTGCTACAGAGCAAACCTGAGCTGTTCTGTCCCAGCCATCTGAGCAATGAACAAGAACACTCACACCTTCCTCTGCCACAGCCTAAAAATACAGAAAGATTCACAGAAGTAGTAAATAAGGTTATGGCAATGAGTAACAGTAGAGATGCACGCTAGTCAAAATGGTTTAGGGTGCTAGCCTAGCATGGGGCAGGCCTGGGTTCAGAAGGCCTGCACTGCTACAGACTTCCTGTGTAAGCCAAGGCCCAGGTCATCAAAAGCTTTTTAGGTGCCTAACTCCTATTGATTTCAAATGAGCCTCTCTGTGCCTCAATTTCTCTATCTATAAAATGGGGATAGCAACTCTTCCCTACCTGAGAGGTATATTGTGAGGGTAATTGCATTAAAGAATGTGAGGTACTCAGATACCATGGTAACAGTGGATATGTAAGTACCTAAGGTATCTAGACTGATAGCAGTAGTATCTCCATCTGAAAAATAGCTTCCTCAGTTCAAGGACCTTACTAAACACAAGAGTATCAGACCACAAAGCACATAGAGGGACTTCAGAGGAAGCCTGTGTTTATGATACATGTCCATATTCGATATGCAAGATTTGAAGTCTGTAATCTTCATTTACATTATCAGGAAGAGAGCTGTTTCATGCATAGTATAAGTGATGTATACAAGGAAGGGGTTATGTTTAGTAAACCTGAGAGATCCTTTTGGGGAAGTTAGATCTCATTGTGGATTAAAAGGATTTATTTTAAATAAGGCTGTTGCCCTTTTTTGTTTCTTTATGATTTCTAAAGAAAGCTGTACTTAAATCTCAATGGAGAAAAATAAAATGAGTTAAGAAAGATAGTATCTAAACAAATAAACTCTTGAAAACTTTAAATGGAAGTGGAACAATGACTAATAATGAATCACCAATGTTTATTTTAGGAGGCAGATAATGGAATCATGTGGGCAAAATGCCAATATTTAACATTCAGCAAGGGTAAAAATCTGGATACTAGAGACTAGCCAGAAATAGAGCAAAAATTCCAAGTAGCTTTTTATCCAGGATCCAAAATTATACAAGTAGATCTGCATTCCAAAACAGAGAGAAACAGGAAGATGGTGGGCACATATGCAACAAAAATAAAGATGATTTGCAGACATTACTTAAACTCGCCAGTAGGGGAAAGATGGCAAGTGCTGAGGTGAATGAGTGAAATCCTGACAGCAGTGGAGTCAATGGCAAAATGCCAATTGACTTTAGTGGGGCCAAAACTTCACCTACTGAATTCTACTATAGATAGACAAACACGTATATCTAGCCTGTTTTGGGGATAAAACAGACAGTTACAGCTGCATATGGGAAAGGCAGAAGCAAAGCAAGAAAGAGAACTCTGATAGTTACTGAGTGTCAGCAAAAACATGAGAGTGGGCACATCATTTAAAAAAAATAGTCACGTAAACACTTATATATTAATTACCACTAGAAGAGCAAAAATGAGAGAGCTGGAGTGTCTGACATTAGGAAGACCTACAAGTAGTTGACATTTCAGAAACATGAGGCGTATGCGATTATCAAAGGGATAGCATAATTCCTATTCACTAAAAAACAATAGGCAGGGGAATAGCATTAAACACAAGATACTACGGACTAACAAAATAAAATTTCTGAGTAGAATACCATGAAGTAGAACTGCTCTAGCCAGAAACACCAGGTCTTTACAATAAAATACACTAGTTGGGACAGTAATAACAGCCTCAAAAGTAGAACAGTGACAGTAAATGCAAAATACTGGGATAAATAATTTCTCAGAACTATAAGCAACTGCTTCTTGGGACAAATAGGTAAGTATGCAGAGAAGAGGCTTCTCATGAATTAGACATTGGTAACAGAGAGACAAGGTGGGTGAGGTAATATTTTTTATTTGACCACCTTCTATTGGCAAGAGAGATAAGCTTTCAAACCTTCAGGACTGGGAAACTTAGAGTGTGACAGATAAATACAAAATGGAACAGATTGTTTCGTTAACACTGTTTAGTTAAAACAATGAGGAATCCTTGTGGCACCTTAGAGACTAACAAATTTATTTGGGCATAAGCTTTTGTGGGTTATAACCCACTTCATCAGATGTATGGAGTGAAAAATACAGTAGGCAGGTATAAATACACAGCACATGAAAAGATGGTGGCTGGGTCACTAGAAAAAGTAATTTTCCCTCTGTTGATACTCACACCTTCTTGTCAACTGTTGGAAATGCGCCACATCCAGCCTGACTGAATTGGCCTCGTTAGCACTGACCCCCTACTTGGTAAGGCAACTCCCATCTTTTCATGTGCGGTATATTTATACCTGCCTATTGTATTTTTCACTCCATGCATCCGATGAAGTGGGTTCTAGCCCACGAAAACTTATGCCCAAATACATTTGTTAGTCTCTAAGGTGCCACAAGGACTCCTTGTTGTTTTTGCCGATACAGACTAATATGGCTACCCCTTTGAAAACTGTTTAGTTAAGTAAGTTAATACTAGGAGCATAAATTCATAACTTTGCTAGACACTAAAAATCATGGACTGAATAGAGAAACTGGATTTATGGCTTATTACAACAGTCTATAACCCACTAACACTACTACCCTCCCCACCAGATGCTTTCCCCACTCCCACAAGCTTTCTGCCCTATGACTGGAGGAGAGTTAACAGGCCACTTATCTTGAATGGTCCCTTGAAATATGTGTTAACTGCTTAGGCGGGCCGGGCTGGTTTGTTTACCTGCCGCGTCGGCAGGTTCAGCTGATCTCAACTCCCACTGGCCACAGTTTGCCATTCCAGGCCAATGGGGGCTGTGGGAAGCGGTGTGGGCCAAGGGATGTGCTAGCCGCTGCTTCACACAGCCCCAATTGGCCTGGAGCGGTGAGCTGCGGCCAGAGGGAGCTGCGATCGGCTGAACCTGCTGATGTGGCATGTAAAGAAACTGGCCCGGCCTGCCAGGGGGCTTACTCTGGTGGGCCATGTGCCAAAGGTTGCTAATCCCTGGCTTAGAGCATCTTCACCAGAAGCGCTACGCAGCTGCATCAGTGGAAGTTTGTACTGTAGACCTGCCCTCTGAGTAAGTTTCCCAGACCTGAAGAAGAGCTCTGTGTAAGCTTGAAAGCTTGTCTCTCTCTCACAAACAGAAGTTGGTCCAATAAAAGATATTACCTTACCTGCCTTGTCTCTCTAATATCCTGGGACCGACATGGTCACAACACTGCATACTGTAACTTTGGTAACATACAGGAGTTGGTTCAGGCGACAAATGAAGTTGAGCCATTAAATATGTGGGACCAGAGTATAATTAAGATTGACATGTGTGCACAGGAACAATCATACCTAGATGTAGTGCTGCAACACTTAACTTGCAACAAGGGGAACTTAAGGAGAAACAGGTTTAGCAACTGTCTGCAGGGAAAAGTTAGGAAATTAAGATATACAACATTGGTTAGTGGAGGCAGCACTGCAATTCAGGTAATTAGCGCACAAGAATAGAAGGGAATAAAACACTAATTTACAAGCAAAGTGTCCAAATGACAACTTTTGCCACACTAAAAATTGTCTCTTCTCCCATCACAGAAACATTACACATTTAGGGCCAGATTATTTTCTAGTGTAACTTCATCTAAGTCAATGGAGTTTCACCAGCAGTGACTCTGGCCCTCAGTTTTCTGCATCAGGTCAATCAGTTTTGATTTAGTTTTACATAATTTACCTTTGCAATGAAGATGCCCGCATCCATGATGGCTTTGATGTGTTTTAGCCAGCCAGAATTCTCCAGGCCCCACAGGAAGTCACTCATAGAAGGGGACTTCAGCTCACAAACTGCAAAGTAAGTCACGTTTTTAATGCACAACATAACATTTTAACTCGTAGGTTCCGACTTACTATTCAATCTAAGTATTGATACGTTTGCAGATTCTCTGCATAAAACAGACATATTCTGAAATGGAAAGATTACTTTTAAGTATATTTAAGGTTCTATACAGCATGTATGAAAGCATAAATTAAAGGGACAGCGCTGAGTGAAATTTGGCCCAATGTGTAAAAAAAAAGTTGTTAAAAAAAAAGTAGGTTTTACAAAACTTATAAGAGAAATGCTTCTTTTAAAAGATTCCCACGCAGTACTTTGGAATTTATATAAATATTTCTTCTGTGGTGCAGGTTTTCCATACGCATAACCATTTTAACAGTAGCAATGAAATCCATGATAGTGGGGAAGGGTGATCCTGTGATTAATTATCAGAAGTTGGAGTCAAGAGGATTGTGGTTTCCCCCCCAGCTTTGCCACAGATTTCATGTGTGACCTTGGCCAAGTCCTGCAGGATAAAATTTTCAAAAGTGGCCATTAATTTGGCCATAAAGAAATTAAGCCAGCCATTGAAGCTGTTGGCCTTAATCTCACGGTACCTCAATTTCCCCATCTGTAAGAAGGGTTCTGAGTATTAACTCAATAATACTGTGAAAACAATTTGAGCTCCTCAGATAGAAGGTCCTAAAGAAGTTAAATAATATTGAAAATAAATGTATCAGGAAATCTAAATCCCACATTCTTATGCTCTAATCAGCAGTTATGAAGGTAAATGGTCATATTATTCATATATGTGCTGGGCTAAGCATCCAAGATTGACATTCAGAAGCCCTGTATACAGCAAAAATATTTGATGTTTATCTGGATACCCTGCAAATGGACAGGGTGAATAAAATCCATTCTCTTGGCTGCCTGCGGGCTCCAAGGCACCTCTTGTGATACAGCAGGGGCCCCTTTTCGTCCACTATTGCCAGAGACATTGCCCATTGCACCAATCCATTGAGAACAATTTTTCTCTCACAAAGAATCAATACTGTTTGTTAGAAGCCCACCTATTATTCCAAAAGTTATTTTCTTGGTATACGTTAGTGGAAGTGCAGACAAGTGTTCTCCTGAAACTTGCTGAGGTGTTCTGGACAAGCCAAGTGGAAAAGGTCTGAGAGGGAATCCCAACAGCCATGATCTCAGCAAGAGTCTAACTTGAAATTACAACACCATTTAGCTGGACTATCCTGGGTGAAGATTTCTCTTGTGGTTTTTTTTTTTTTTTTATTTGTATTACTGTAGCACTTAGGAGCTCTAGCTGTGGACCAGGACCCCCTGGTGCCCAGAACTGGACAAACACACAATAAAAAGATAGCCCCTGCCTCAAAGAGCTTATAATCTCTATTAATTATTTCCCTTTAATTTTGAAATAACACACACAATTCATAGAACATTCAAAGCAGATAGCAAATATTGGGGGGAGGGAGAGTTGCTCAGCTCATCTTTCCAATGTTGGTGGCTTTAATAGGATGTCCAAATCCCAAATGTGAATGCTAAATCAATATGTAGATATACACAATGAGAACTTATGTACCTAACATGGGATTCAGATGTCCTGTTAAACCATCTCTGAGTGAAAATTGGACATGATATATTACATGAAAATTCATCCGTTGAAATCTTATATGCTACACACAAATTATTATAACATTAACATGTTTTCATCTCTATAAAATGTCTGAATTTTTTTTAGTCTGTATGATATAGTTTCATCCCACTGTTAAGTGTCTGTCTTCATTCTCCCTCTTTCTCTCTCTCTCTTTTTAACTATTCCAAAATTAGTAACATTGGCCAAAAAAAAAATATCAAAAAATAAAAAAGCACCTCGCTCTGATCTGAAATCTGGCATGTGGTCTCAATCCAGTAAAAAACATTCTTTAAAAGGACAACAAAATTCTGTGTCAGCCATTATAAAGTTTCATGTGCCATATCCATCACAGACATAAGACCATGCAACTCTGGTGACTTGGGTACAGCTGCACCAGTTTTTCTCATCGGTAAATTTGATCCTAAGAAAGAAATTTCCATTTTCTTCGGTGTAGCCAGGATTTCACTCTATAAGCAAAATTCATAATTAGTCCACCCCAGGTCTCAATTTCTGACTTTTTTAACCCTTTTTCATTCTAAGGCACAGTAGCCTAACGTGTATTATATAAAGCATTTCAATCTTTGAACACAGAGGTTCTCACAGAAGTTTATTTTACAAGTCATTTTTGAAATGCTTAAAAAAAACCCTGAGTAATAGTATTGAAAGCAAACAGTCTTTCAAATGATTAATGCTCCTGTGCAGATGGGAGCATAAGCAATTAGTAGTTGAATTTTAATTGAAGTTGCTGGCTCTGTTTGCAAAAGCCCAGGGTAAAGCTGAAATACTACTTTGCTCATACCTGCTACCAAATCAGAATCAATATTTACTTACCATTTTACTGAGCAAAGGCCATTTTGTCCCAAATTAGAGACATATGCCACATATTTTAAGTGATACTGGCTACTGATCTGTGATGCTGGCTACTGATCTGTAGTTTAATACTAAATTCAACTAATGCTGAATTCAGTTACTAGGCAAAACATACATGAAGCCACAAAAATATCTGTGTATCAGAAGAAAAGAAATCAAAACGTTTGAACTATAAAAGGCTCTGCAGCTATTTCACATGGAGGAGGGTATGGGGCAGAGATGACTTTATGCACAGGAAAATCAAGGAGCCACTTGGGGCAGTACATTGTATGGAAGCTCAGCAACTCATAGGCTGCCCTTATTTTTCTCCCCAGTAATTGGACTGGAGTGGGAGAAGAAACAGCATACTGTCAGATCTATAGTGCCCACCAGCAATAGCACCAGATGGGGAGGCAACTGTTGGATTAATTTTCCCATTTCTGGCACCTTGAGGCCCCACAAATCCTAAAGCTGGCCTTTGCTCAGTTGGGGGAAGGGTTAAAGCAGTGGTCACCCCCTCCTGCACCCAAACTCTCTGCCCCAGACTCAGCCCAGAGTGTCTCCCACACTGCGAACCCCTCAGCCCTAGCCCAGAGCCCGCACCCCCTCCCAAATCCCAACCCCCGACCCCAGCCCAGTGAAAGTGAGTGAGGTGCGGGAGAGCAAGCAGCAGAGAAGGGGGGGGGGATGGAGTGAGTGGGGTGGGGCTTTGGGAAAGGGGCAGGGTAGATTCTGGGTTGCCCTTAAATTCAAAAAGTGATCTTGGGCGTAAAAAGGTTGGAGACTACTGGGTTAAAGTCTGTGAGCCAAACCCTGCAGTGCTTACCCAAGCAAAACTCCCAGTGAAGTCCAAAGACCATAGGTTTTGTTCCTATCTAAGCAACTGATGCTCCTAATATTAATAGAAGAGAAGTCCCTACTCACTATTTTTTTTGTTCAAATACAGACGAAGAGCATGTTGTGCATCATCTAAATGTAAAAATCATAACAGATCAAATTCTGGTTGCCACCTGGAAACAGGAGCTAAACTCACACAATGAGGAATACAAATATGCTACCAAATCAATATTAATGGGCCCCTCAATCTTGGCTATAGGGTGACCAGATAGCAAGTGTGAAAAATCGGGACAGGAGTTGGGGGTAATAGGAGCCTATATAAGAAAAAGCCCTGAATATCGGGACTGTCCCTATAAAATCGGGATATCTGGTTACCCTACTTGGCTGAGACCAGCCCTACACACAGCTCCCTTGGGCATTCTTTTCTGCTTAGCACAGGAATGACTTGGCAGAGGGTTGCGCATAAGGGCTATTACCTGGTCACAGTGACCACAAACATGTACACACACGAGGGTGTGGACCACACTGCCTGACCCTTTGGCCATGCCCTGTTATGTCCGTCCAGACATATGAGGAGCAATCTCCCTGCAGCTTTTCAGAGGAGGCAGGATACGGTCAGCCAACTTCTGCCCAGCACTCCAAATGTCGGCTGTGGATCTTCTGAGGTGCGCATGTGGAGCACTGGCCAGAATTTGGCCCTTCGTTAATATCATTCAGTACATTAAACATTACTTTTGTATTCATTTGGACAACAATTCAGTGAAAGTTTATTGTCCTTAAACTTAGGACTAAATCCTGTTGGGGGAGGGGGGAGGGTAAAGCAAAATGGAACAAAACTGAGGAAGGGTAATTAGGGTGTGGGGTGCTGCAACAGATGTGTTCCTCCACAGAATGAAGACGAATAGTGGTTGTAATCATTGTTCCAGAGTTTCAGGTATTTCTCTCTACTGCACATATATCACCCCTATGTTCCAGCACATTAAGCCACTGCAGTACTCAGCCCCTTTGTAAGCGGGCTTCCCCATGCAATGGATGTGCAGTTCATCCACTGTTTGAGTTCTCCCATGGGTGAACAGAGGGGTAGGATTTTCCCTTAGTCATTAAGTGTGTAACCTAGTATTACAGTTAAATTCTTTCACACTAATTAGCAAAGAATGAGCTGGTTGGAAAATGGAATTTCATCCCATGGAAAATTCTGACATTTTGAAATCTGTTTTCATTCTGAATCAGGACAAAAAGACAAAATTTCAAAACTTCTCCTGGAATGGAAATTCTGAAAAAATTTTATTCACAATCATCAAGTTGTTTTGGATGTGTAAATCTTAATATAAATTATATATAATATTAAATACATTCATCAATATACAATAATGTCAAAATGAAATTACATCAATTGATAAAGCCAAAAAGAAATATTTTTACTTTATCAAAACAAAATTGAAATGAACTGTTTTGACATTTTCCCATAGAAAATTTCTTCTTCACAATTGACATGTACCTGTGAAATGTTTCAGTCTCAAAGAAACTGGATTTTCCGACGGAAAACTGTTCAGTCAAAAAGAATTCAGCCAGCTCTATCGAGAATTTATCTGAGATCCATCATAGAAGAGCCATATGCAACCTTCACTATCCTAGACTCAAGAACCAATTCTCCTCTTGCTCCATCTTAACTCCACTGACGTCAATGGAATTACAGTACAGTAATTCCTCACTTAACGTTGTAGTGATGTTCCTGAAAAATGCTACTTTAAGCAAAACAATGTTAAGCAAATCCAATTTCCCCATAAGAATTAATGTAAATGGGGGTTTTGGGTTCCAGGGGGAAAATTTTCACCAGACAAAAGACATTATATATATATACATTATAAGTTTTAAATAATTTTAAACAAACAATTTAATACTGTACTCAGCAATGATGATTGTGAAGCTTGGTTGAAACAGGCGTGTAGAGGGGTTGGGGCATGGGGGCTTGCCCCATTCCGCCCACCTGGCACTCCTGCCAGGGAGCGGGGTTAGGGGCTTGCCCTCTCCCTGGCTAGAACGCCGGGTGGGCAGAGCAGGGCGAGCCAAACAACCTTGTAACAGAACATTGCACGACTTTAAACGTGTATGTTCTCTAATATATCAGCAAACTAATAACAAAACAATGTTAACTGGGACAACTTTAAGTGAGGAGTTACTGTACCCCTATTTTATGCCAATGGGAGATCAGAAACAGGTGCTCTGTGTCTCCATATATTCTTCTCCACACTGACCACTTAAAACCAGCAGCAGCACATGGTAAACTGAAATCACTTTCGATCAGCATCCATAGCTTACTCTTTTAAAAGATTTCTATGTTCCCTGAAATGTTCCACAATGTCTCACACTCAGCAGACATTGTGCGTGTTAATATCTAAATATTTGCTTGAAAGTAAGAAAAATAAACATTTACATTGTAGAATGGACTGGGTTAAGCTAAATACACATTGATAAAAAGGTTTAAAACTAGTATTAAATGTATATTAATATTATCTGTCTCCTATGCATCCGAAGAAGTGGGCTTAGCCCATGAAAGCTTATGCTCAAATAAATGTTAGTCTCTAAGGTGCCAAAAGTACTCCTGTTCTTTTTTTGAATCAGAATTACTTTTTGTGAACAGTTTAGGCAAGACCTTTTGAAAAAGGCCAACAAGAGAAGCAGATGATGGCATGCTACTGTAACTGGGAGAAGAGAAAGGCTCCAGAGTACATGTTTGTATATTATAAAACATCTTCAACTGTTTTAAATTTGATTTTCTGACTCTTAAAACAGACATAACCTGTCCTCCCGAGCTGAAAGCCATAAGGCTCAGTAAAAGATTCAATATAATGGTGATGTGCTTAAATATTTTGGTACCTGTAATTATGGCCTGGGCCTCTCAAACTTCTAATTTTTATCAATCCTTCCAGGTTTATAGATGGGAGATTGTAAGAAAAAAAAAGACTGCTTCAACACGCTGTCTTCTTTAAAATAGATGCTGAGATGTTTAGTTCCCACACTGTGTGAGATGTTAAGACCATAGATACATAATAAATAAATGATGTTGCTTGATCGGGGTTTTGGGCATGGTCCCATCTGATGAACTTTTGCATCATTTTAGAGCCAAAGCACATTAGTATCCCACGCAGCTTGGTGTTTTTTTTACTACATTATCTTTGATGGACTCGTGCTGAACAAATACAAGGACAGGTTTATTCACTTGGCATTACTTCTAGCCAAACAATACATTACCATTAACTGGAAATCCTCTGTGCCCTCATCCTAAGACTCTTAGATCAAGGAACTTAATAATAATACCCCATAGCGAGGCTGATGTATTGTATGAAAATAAATTGCCTTGTAGATATTGAATTAACCAGCTACCCCACTTAGGGCCAAGTTTACATGGGTGCATAATTGGGAAGACGTGCAAGGAGACTCTCCACCAAATCAGACAGCAAGTTTACAGGCCAGGAAAGGCTACAGTCCCTCCAAACTCCCCTGAGATGTACTGTGTCCAAACTGGGTGGTGGTTGAGGGGGTGTTGTGGCCCCCCCCACCACTCTGTATCAGTCTACAAACTGAGACTGGTATGCAGCAGGGGTCTATGCTGCACCATACAAAGGAGAGCAATTGTGACTGCACTCCACATTACAAGTGGACAGTCCAGGGAGTTTCTTCCCTTTGCATCTGGCCTGGAGGCTGTGACTTTCTTTCAGATGCAGATCTCACTACCATGATTCATGCTTTTGTCACCTCAAGATGATATTAAGGCAATGCACTCTACTTTAAAGGTTTTAGCTAACCCATTAGCTGAAGATTCAGGTGTGGTCTGTAATTCACGCAACACATACGCTACTGCAATAGTTAATTCTAGAGTTTAGGTGATAGGGAATAGCCAGCATGGATTTGTAAAGAACAAATCGTGTCAAACCAATCTGATAGCTTTCTTTGATAGGATAACGAGTCTTGTGGATAAGGGAGAAGCTGTGGATGTGGTATACCTAGACTTTAGTAAGGCAGTTGATACGGTCTCGCATGATATTCTTATCGATAAACTAGGCAAATACAATTTAGATGGGGCTACTATAAGGTGGGTGCATAACTGGCTGGATAACCATACTCAGAGAGTTGTTATTAATGGTTCCCAATCCTGCTGGAAAGGTATAACAAGTGGGGTGCCGCAGGGGTCTGTTTTGGGACCGGCTCTGTTCAATATCTTCATTAACGACTAAGGCCTGGTCTACACTAGGCGTTTATGTCGAAGTTAGCGCCGTTACATCGAATTAACCCTGCACCTGTCCACACTGCGATGCTATTTAGTTCGACATAGAGGTCTCTTTAATTCGACTTCTGTACTCCTCCCCGACGAGGCGAGTAGCGCTAAATTCGACATGGCCATGTCGAATTAGGCTAGGTGTGGATAGAAATCGACGCTAATAGCTCCGGGAGCTATCCCACAGTGCACCACTCTGTTGACGCTCTGGACAGCAGTACGAGCTCGGATGCTCTGACCAGCCACACAGGAAAAGCCCCGGGAAAATTTGAATTTGAATTCCTTTTCCTGTCTGGCCAGTTTGAATCTCATTTCCTGTCTGGACATCGTGGCGATCACAGCATCACTGGCAACAATGCAGAGCTCTCCAGCAGTGATGGCCGTGCAGTCTGTGAATAGAAAGAGGGCCCCAGCATGGACTGATCGGGAAGTCTTGGATCTCATCGCTGTGTGGGGCGATGAGTCCGTGCTTTCTGAGCTGCGCTCCAAGAAACGGAATGCAAAGATCTATGAGAAGATCTCTAAAGACATGTCAGAGAGAGGATACAGCCGGGATGCAACGCAGTGCTGCGTGAAAATCAAGGAGCTGAGACAAGGCTACCAGAAGACCAAAGAGGCAAACGGACGCTCCGGATCCCATCCCCAGACATCCCGTTTCTACGAGGCACTGCATTCCATCCTCGGTGCGGCCGCCACCACTACCCCACCACTGACCGTGGACTCTGAGGATGGGATAGTGTCCACGGCCGGTTCCTCGGACATGTTAGGGGACGGGGAAGATGAGGAAGGAGATGAGGAGGGCGAGGCAGTCGGCAGCGCTCACAACGCTGATTTCCCCGACAGCCAGGATCTCTTCATCACCCTTACAGAGATCCCCTACCAAGCGTCCCCAGCCGTTACCCCGGACACAGAATCTGGGGAAGGATCAGCCAGTAAGTGTTATAAACATCTAAACATTTATTTTTAACAGAACAGGAATATTAACAATTAAAAGAATGGGTTGTTCATGATTACTTTGCCCTAGGCGCTTAACTGTTCAGTCATGGGCAGTGCAAGTTTTGAAAAAAAATCTAGCAATGTCCGGTTTTCCGTGATTGTCCTGCCCAAGCCGCTCTACTGTTTAGTCCCCGCTACTGCAGCTACAGTAAAATGCGGTCTATATGTCCGGGGATAGAGCAGTAATCCTCCTGGGACATCTCAATGAAGCTCTCCTGGAGGTAATTGGAAAGCCGTTGCATGAGGTTCCTGGGGAGAGCGGCCTTATTGGGTCCTCCGAAGTACGACACGTTGCCGCGCCATGAGACTATCAAGTACTCGGGAATCATTGCTCTGCACAGCAGGGCGGCATACAGCCCTGGTCTTTGGAGGCTTTCCCGGCGCATTCTCTCTCTCTTGCTCTCAGAGATCCTCATCAGGGTGATGTCGCTCATGGTGACCTGCTTTGAATTAGGTAGGGGAATGTTAGTGTTGGGACTGCTTGCCCGTTCCTTTACAGAACTGTAACCGCTGGTTTGCAGCCATGTGGTGGAGGCGGAAGAGGGGCAGCCGAAAGGGATTGTTCCCGGGGACAGCCGCGAGGGGGTGGGACAGGGGCAGAGTTCCCACTTGCCGGATTGCTGGCAGCAGGGACTGACATTGCTTTAAATGTGAAATGAGGCCAGTGGTAATTTAAAAGTTTTAAACTGCCACAAGTCTACGGCTTATCATGTCTGCCTGCAACAGAAATTCCGTTGTGCTTCCCCGCTTCTCAAATGTGCTGTGCAAGACCCCAGGCACTGAATGCGAAGGCCGAGAATTCGAACTTGTGCTGAGTGCGCATGTGATAGGTGCTGTGCATGGTCTTGTTCACAGAGAAAGACTATGTTCTTTGTTCACAACTACATTTATCTTTCTGAGGAATTCACTCCCTTTTTCCCATTTCCACCGCCCCATCTGCGACTGTCTCACAACCTAGCCTGGCATCACACTCCCAGAGGCTAGCGCAGATTAGGCGTAGGAAGAAGAGGACACGGGAGGACATGTTCTCGGAGCTTATGGCCTGTTCCCAAGCCCAGGCAGCACAGCAGACCCAGTGGCGGGAGAACTTGACCCAAATGCACCAAGCAAACATGGATCGGGAGGAGAGGTGGCGGCAGGAAGACCAGCAGGCGACTCAAACGCTGCTTGGACTACTGAGGGAGCAAACAGACACGCTCCGGCGCCTTGTGGATGTTCTGCAGGAACGGAGGCAGGAGGACAGAGCCCCGCTGCAGTCTATCTCTAACCGCCCTCCTCCGCCACCAAGTCCCATACCCACCTCACCCAAAGAGCAAAGAAGGAGAGGCGGCAGAGTCCGTGCTAACTCTCACTCCACCCCTGCAGAGAGCTCTAGTAGCAGAAGGCTCTCATTCCCCAAAATTTGAAAAGTTCTTTCCTTCCCACCTGATACAAGCCCCCGTCCAAGTTTCACCTCCCAGTTCCATGTGTAGTTGATAATAAAAAATACGTTTCTGTTAACTACTGTTTCAATCATGTTCTTTTGGAGGAGGAGGGGAAAGGGGGTTGGTAATTGGACAGGACAGTCACCTTTGGCAGGGTACATAGGCGGGGGCAGGTACAGCAGCAGGGCACATACACAGTGCAGTGATGCAGTGACTAGTTACCCTGGTTAGTCTGGGAGGTGGTTTTCATGTTATGTGGTGGGGGGTGGGTTGCTCTGTGACTTTGTGGCGGGGGAGGGCAGTTACAGATCTTAAGCGGCGGTCCTTATGCAGGATCACAGAGCCACGCAGCAGGGGATCTGTAACCGTCCTCCCCCTGCTACAAAGTCACATAGCCCCCCCATACACACAGTCCCGATCAGGAGGGGTGACAGGCTCCATTGAAACAACCATCCCACCGCAGCGGAGCCTGTCAATCCTTGAGTTTAGAAGCTTCATTCGCGTCACTACATTACGCCCGCTCCGCACCACAGTCTGCGTCCCAGTTTTAAAAAATTCCCGCGAAAACAGTATTAAAGAAAACGGTGTGCATTAACAAAGGAGAACTATTTTTATTTCGAAACGTGTGTTGGAAGGGGGGTGAAGGGGGTATGTAACTGGATAGGATAGTCAACATTAACTGGGTAAAGAAACGGGGGCAGGTTCAGCTTCTCTGTACACAAACTTTAAAGTCACAGGTTACCCTGCTCACTCAGGAACTTAGCTTTCAAAGCCTCCCAGATGCACAGTGCTTCCCTCTGGTCTCTTCTAATCGTCCGGCTGTCTGGCTGTGCGTAATCAGCAGCCAGGCTATTTTCCTCAACCTCCCACCCCGCCATAAAGGTCTCCCCCTTGCTCTCACAGAGATTGTGGAGCACACAGCAAGCTGCTATAACAATGGGGATATTGGTTTCGCTGAGATCACAGCGAGTCAGTAAGCTTCTCCATCTCCCCTTGAGATGGCCAAAAGCACACTCCACCACCATTCTGCACTTGCTCAGCCGGTAGTTGAAGAGTTCTTTTTCAGTGTCCAGGGCGCCAGTATAGGGCTTCATGAGCCAGGGCATTAGCGGGTAGGCTGGGTCCCCGAGGATGACTATAGGCATCTCCACATCCCCAACAGTTATTTTGTGGTCCGGGAAGTAAATACCTTGCTGCAGCCGTCTAAACAGACCAGAGTTCCTGAAAACACGAGCGTCATGAACCTTGCCCGGCCATCCCACGTAGATGTTGGTAAAACGTCCCCTGTGGTCCACCAGTGCTTGCAGCACCATGGAAAAGTAGCCCTTTCGGTTAATGTACTGGGTGGCCTGGTGGTCCGGTGCCAGGATAGGGATGTGAGTTCCATCTATGGCCCCACCGCAGTTTGGGAATCCCATCGCTGCGAAGCCATCTATCATCGCCTCCATGTTTCCCAGGGTCACTACCTTTGGCAGCAGTACATCAACGATTGCCTTCGCTACTTGCATCACAACAACCCCCACGGTAGATTTGCCCACCCCAAACTGGTTCGAGACTGACCGGTAGCTGTCTGGTGTTGCAAGCTTCCAGAGGGCTATGGCCACTCGCTTCTGGACAGTCAGTGCAGCTCGCAACCGGGTGTCATTGCGCTTCAGGGCAGGGGACAGCAACTCACAAAGTTCCAGGAAAGTTCCCTTCCGCATGCGAAAGTTTCGCAGCCACTGGGATTCATCCCAGACCTGCAGCACTATGCGGTCCCACCACTCAGTGCTTGTTTCCCGTGCCCAGAATCGCCGTTCCACGGCATCAACATGACCCATTGCCACCGTGATGTCCTCGGCGCTGGGTCCCGTGCTTTCTGAGAGGTCTGTGCTACTCTCAGACTTCAGGCCATCACCGCGGTGCCGTAGTCTCCTCGCCTGACTTTTCTGCATCTGCCTCAGGGAAAGCTGTATGATGAGCTGCGAGGCGTTGAGAGCGGCCACAACTGCAGCGATGGTCGCAGCGTGCTCCATGCTCGCAGTGCTGTGGCGTCCGCGCTGTCAATGACTGGAAAAGTGCGCGAACTGATTTCCCGCCGGCGCTTTCAGGGAGGGAGGGCGGGAGTGATGGACGGATGACGACAGTTACCCAAAAGCACCCTGGACACATTTTGTTACCCAGAAGGCTTTTGCGGCTACACCCAGAATTCCAATGGGCAGAGGGGACTGCGGGAACTGTGGGATAGCTGACCACAGTGCACCACTTCGAATGTCGACGCTTTCAACGTTAGTGTGGACTCACAAAGTCGAATTACTGTCCTTAGTGTGGACACACACGTTCGACTTTGCAATATCGATTCCAAAAATTCGAATCAAGTAAAATCGAACTACTCTCGTAGTGTAGACAAGGCCTTAGATATTGGCATAGAAAGTACGCTTATTAAGTTTGCAGATGATACCAAACTGGGAGGGATTGCGACTGCTTTGGAGGACAGAGTCATAATTCAAAATGATCTGGACAAATTGGAGAAATGGTCTGAGGTAAACAGGATGAAGTTTAACAAAGACAAATGCAAAGTGCTCCACTTAGGAAGGAAAAATCAGTTTCACACATACAGAATGGGAAGAGACTGTCAAGGAAGGAGTACGGCAGAAAGGGATCTAGGGATTATAGTGGACCACAAACTAAATATGAGTCAACAGTGTGATGCTGTTGCAAAAAAAGCAAACATGATTCTGGGATGTATTAACAGGTGTGTTGTGAGCAAGACACGAGAAGTCATTCTTCCACTCTACTCTGCACTGGTTAGGCCTCAACTGGAGTATTGTGTCCAGTTCTGGGCACCGCATTTCAAGAAAGATGTGGAGAAATTGGAGAGGGTCCAGAGAAGTACAACAAGAATGATTAAAGGTCTTGAGAACATGACCTATGAAGGAAGGCTGAAAAAATTGGGTTTGTTTAGTTTGGAAAAGAGAAGACTGAGAGGGGACACGATAGCAGTTTTCAGGTATCTAAAAGGGTGTAATAAGGAGGAGAGAGAAAACTTGTTCACCTTAGCCTCTAAGGATAGAACAAGAAGCAATGGGCTTAAACTGCAGCAAGGGCGGTTTAGGTTGGACATTAGGAAAAAGTTCCTAACTGTCAGGGTGGTTAAACACTGGAATAAATTGCCTAGGGAGGTTGTGGAATCTCCATCTCTGGAGATATTTAAGAGTAGGTTAGATAAATGTCTATCAGGGATGGTCTAGACTATATTTGGTCCTGCCATGAGGGCAGGGGACTGGACTCGATGACCTCTCAAGGTCTCTTCCAATGCTAGAATCTATGAATCTATGTATATCTTAGGCACTGTCTACACTGGCAAGTTTCTGCGCAGTAAAGCAGCTTTCTGCGCTGTAATTCTCGAGGTGTACACACTGCCAAGCCACTTAGTGTGCAGAAACTGCGCAGTTGCAGTGCTGTAAAAAAACCACCCCGAGAGGCGTACAGCTTTCTGCGCCAGAGCTACAGCGCTGTGGTGCCAGTGTAGACACCCTGGTCAATTACCGCGCTGCGATTGCCTCCGGGAGGTGTCCCACAATGCCTGTTCTTGCCTCTCTGGTCATCAGTTTGAACTCTACTGCCCTCCCCTCAGGTGACCAACCATCATCCCCATCCCGTAAATTCCTTTGGAATTTTGAAAGTCCCCTTCCTGTTTGCTTGGTGACGCGTGCAGTGGTCTCAGTGCATCTTTCCAGGTGGCCATGCTTGCTCCACGCACTAGGCGATCCCCCGCTTGGAGCAATGCTGAGCTGCTGGACATCATCAGCATTTGGGGAGAGGAGGCTGTCCAGTCCCAGCTATGCTCCAGCCATAGGAGTTATGATATCTATGGACAGATTTCACGATGCATGACTGAAAGGGGACATGACCGGGACACATTGCAGTGCAGGGTCAAAGTGAAGGAGCTGCGGAACGTCTACTACAAGGCATGGGAGGCAAATCGCCGCTCCGGTACTGCGCCCATGAGCTGCCAGTTCTACAAAGAGCTGGACGCGATATTCGGCGGCGAACCCACCTCCACTGCGAAGACCACCCTGGATACTTCAGTGGTTCACGTGCCAGTCAAAAGTGGACCGAGCCAGGAGGAGGAAATCTTGGATGAGGATGTGGAGGGGGAGGGGAACCCAGAGGCAGAGGATGACTCGGAAGCCAGAGATGCATGCAGCTGGAGCTTTTCTTTACCCTGGAGGAGGCTAGCCAGTCACAGCTGTCGGATCTTGGCAAAGCGCAAACAGGAGAGGAGACCCCTGGTAAGTGGATTTGATTTTGGGAACTGCTGAAGTGAGTTGTTGGGGGCAGGAGGGTTGCAGAAAGTAGGCTTGTCTCCCACCGCATGCCTAGTCTGAGCGGCGGAACAGGCTGTTGATTGACTCCCTCACTTCACGGGAATCACTCTCAGAGATCTCCAGGAAACTCATGGCGAGATACTGGGCAATTCGCTCTCGCAGGTTCCTCGGCAGAGCTGCTTTGTTTCTTGCCCTATTAACGGTAACTTTCCTGCATCACTGTGCCGTCATGGGAGGTGGAGGGGGTGTACCATTGCTGCACACAGGCGAGCGGCATAGGGGCCAGGGTGGAAGCTGCAGGCTTGGAGAAGACCCTCCATTGATTCCCTGCTCACCCTCAGCAGCAAGATATCTTGCAAAATGATCACATCCTGTGAAAGTGTGGGGACAGGAATGATTATCAGGCCCCCACTACAGTGCTGGCTGTCCCCAAGAGCCATGTGCCCAGTGTACAGCAGGGTCCGGGAAGAGAGATTTAACCTGCCCCTGTGACTACTCACCATTTGGGGGTCTTGTGGCTCATGTGTACTTGCCTGGGGTCAGCCAGTAAGTGACAGGTGTGAGAGCATTGGCTGTGTTTTAAATCACTGAATCAGTGTTCTCTGTGTTGCAAACAATACTGCTTCTGTAAAATGTTGCATTTAAAAACTTCACAGAGATGATCTTGGGAGACCAGCCTCCCTCTTTGTTATCGGCAGCTGAACGGCTGCGCAGAATTAGAAAGCGGCCAAGAAGAACAAAGGAGGACTTTCTGTGTGTTGTTACAATGCACTCCACCGCTGAGAAACAGGAATTGAAGGAGTGGCAAGACAGCGGGAAGAGGGACCAAAAGGAGAACGCGGCACGCCAGAATGAAGCCACGGAGTGGCTCTCAAATGTTATGGAGCGCCAAGTAGACACCCTCAAAGCGATACTAGCTCTTCAAACCGAGCAGCTCCGTGCCCACCCTCCCCTGCAGCCACTGTCACAAATCTCTTTCCCATGCTCCCCCCAGACATCGCCAACACACTCTTATCAACCTCCTGGCTCCAGTCTGTACCACTTCTCCCCCCTCACAGTCCAGCCCTGCGGATTCCCAGTACCCACTGCACTCAACACCTGCCCCTCTGCAGTTTGGCCCTGCTGAAGTACAATACCCGCTGCACTGTTCTCCAAAGGAGAAGGTTGGATATGACCCCTGGACATACACAAATCTTTAGCCATCCTGGGACCCCTCTTCCTCCTGGGACCTTCGCTTCCCCCATCACCCTCACTGCTGATGGTTTGTTGGTTTTTTTTGTTTAACTCTCTCCGGTTATTGTTTTTAATAAAAGAATTGTGTTGGTTTGAAAGCAATCTTTATTCTTTAATTGAAAGCAAAAAGAGCCCCGCAAAGCAACATACAATTATGTTAAACCCACATATTGCACTGTCTACACCAATCACCTTCTAGCATTGCAAGCACTGCACTCCCGAGCATAGCAACAAATATTGGTGGCTTTTGGTTTCAAATTGCTGCCTCAAGACACCCCTGATCCTTATGGCCCCACGCTGCGCCCCTCTAATAGCCCTGGTCTCTGGCTGTTCAAACTCAGCCTCCAAGTACTGAGCCTCTGCAGTCCAGCCCTGAGTGAAGCTTTCACCCTTCCCTTCACAAATATTATGGAGCATACAGCACGCGGCTATAAGCATAGGAATATTGTCATTGGCCAGGTCCAGTTTCCCATAGAGGCATCGCAAGCGGGCTTTTAAATGGCCAAAAGCACACTCACTGGTGATTCTGCACTTGCTCAGCTTGTTGTTGAACCGCTCCTTGCTGCTGTCAAGTTGCCCTGTGAATGGCTTCATAAGCCACAGTATTAAGGGGTAGGCGGGGTCTCCCAGGATCATAATGGGCATTTCAACTTCCCCTATGGTGATCTTCTGGTCCAGGAAGGAAGTCCCTGCTTGCAGCTTCCTGAACAGGCCAGTGTTCCGAAAGATGCGTGCGTCATGCACCTTTCCAGACCAGCCTGCATTAATATCTGTGAAAAGCCCACAGTGATCCACGAAAACCATTAAGAAATACCCCTGCAACTAATGTACTCAGGGGATAGGTGGTCTGGTGCCAGAATTGGAATATACATGCCATCTATCCCTCCTCCAGAGTTAGAGAAGCCCATTTGAGTCAAGCCATCCACAATGTCATGCATGTTGCTCAGAGTCACAGTCTTTCGGAGCAGGATGCGATTAATGGCCCTGCAGACTTCCATCAACACAAGTCCAACCGTTGATTTTCCCACACTGAACTGGTTAGTGACCGATCGGAAGCAGTCTGGAGTAGCCAGCTTCCACGGTGCAATCTCCACGTGCTTCTCCAATGGCAGGGCAGCTCTTGTTCTTGTGTCCTTGTGCCGCAGGGCTGGAGCAAGCTCATCACACAGTCCCATGAATGTGGCTTTCCTCATCTAAAAGTTCTGCAGCCACTGCTCGTCATCCCAGACGTACATGACGATGTGATCCCACCACACAGTGCTTGTTTCCCGAGCCCAAAAGCAGCGTTCCACTGTGGTCAGCACCTCCATGAATGCCACAAGCAATCTTGTGTTGTAGCTACTACGCCTGGCGAAATCAATGTCGCACTCCTCTTGCCTTTGTAGTTTAAGGAATAACTCCACTGCCACTCGTGACATGTTGGTCAGAGCAAGCAGCATACTGGTCAACAGTTTGGGATCCATTCCTACAGCCCGAAGAGGCAGGGCGCGCAAAACACAAACCGTTGAAAGATGGTGCCAAATGCGGACGGAAGCACAGGGATTGCTGCGATATGAAGCAATGCATTACGGGGCACTGGGAAAGGACCCAGGATGCCCCGCGACCCCCTCCACCTTTCCACAACTCTTAGTGGCAGAAGAGAAAGACGTGCTCTGTGGGATAGCTGCCTAGAGTGCACCACTCCGAATACCGCTGCAAGTGCCGCAAGTGTGAAGACGCTATTGGGCAGGCAGCTGACAGTGTGAACACACAACAGCGGCTTCCCTTCAGCGCTCGCTGAGCGGCGCTGTAACTCCCAGTGCTGTAACTTTGCCAGTGTAGACATGTCCATACGCATTTGGCTTATCTTTTCCAAAACCCAAACCAAAATCAGACATAGTCAAAAAATTCAAATACACAGAACTAGATTTGGGGAACAGACTATTATATATTAGTTAAATACCAACTCTGAGGAAGGAATGGGGTCTTTATATATTTGTATAACACCTAGCACAATGGGGCATTTTTATGATTGGGGCCTCTGGGCACTAATGTAATACAAATATTAAATAATAATAACAATAATGGGCTGGGTAATCCTTACTGACATTGGTGATGATTTAAATGAGAATTACTGTAGTTTCCATGGGATTACTTTGTGTGTGTGTGTGTGTGTGTGTGTGTGTGTGTGTGTGTGAGGGTTGCACTCATGTGACTAAGGGTTGTACAATCAGGCCTGATATGACTTGCACTGTACAGAACATAAGAAGGGTTTATGTTAGAGTTTACAATATAAAAGGTATGAACTCCCCATTTGCCAATGAAATTTAAAAAAAAATCAAAGCCCTGTGCTTTACGAGCTCAAACCCGAACATAAATTGTCCACTAATATCTAAGCCACGGTGATTTTTTTTTATTTAAAGAAATGCCTAAAAATTGTCTCTACCTGAGTTTCAATTCAAACTGTTTTTTTTTTTAAACAGCCAAGTTATAAACCACATAAGAAAAATAATATTGGTGAAGTATCACTGAAAGTAAGATGCTGTTGTAATCAAGAGAATATTTTTCTTTGGATGATGATATGTGGCACAAGTGTTTTAGCAAAAAGGGAGATATATACTGTACAATATCAATAGGCCTGATTCTCCTCTCTCACCTGTTTTACAAGTGAAATACAACTGACTTCAAAGAAAATTACTCTGGATTTACACCTGCGTGACAGAAGAATTAGGCCACCTCTCTGTATATCGATATCAAGAAAAGTTTTACCTTCTAGCATTTTTTGCAAACTGCTCCTCATAACATGGATGTTCTCAATACCAATGAACTGAAACTTGATGTTGGAGTAATTGTCTTCATTCTCATATCCTTTCCCTGCTGCTCTGTTTGCCATTGCATTGAGCTGCAAAAAAAAAAAAAAAAAAAAAAAGACCGGGTGAGAGCAGGAAACAGGTCATGCTCAAAAGACAACTCTCAGTCTATTGTAGTGAAGAAAAGAAAAGGGGATTAATTAAGCTATTATTTAAAAATTCAAAGTTTGTAACTGAATATTCTCATTTTACTTGTGTACTCTAGTAGCTACACCTTTTTAGAAGGGTGCTTCAACCTTTAAAGCAATGGTGGGCAACCTGCAGCCCACAGGCCACATGTGGCCCATCAGGGTAATCTGCTGGCGGGCCACAAAACAGTTTGTTTACATTGACCGTTTGCAGGCATGGCTGCCCGTAGCTCCCAGTGGCAGTGGTTTGCCGTTCCCACTCAATGGGAGCTCTAGGAAATGGCGCGGGCCGCAGGGACGTGCTGGCCGCCACTTCCCACAGCTCCCATTGTTCGGGAACAGCAAACCATGGCCACTTGGAGCTGCGGGCAGCCGTGCCTGCGGACGGTCAATATAAACAAACAGTCTCACAGCCCGTCAGCAGATTACCTTGATGGGCCACATGCGGCCCACAGGCCGCAGGTTGCCCACCACTGCCTTAAAGGCTTTTATGCAATCACTCCTAATTGGACAGACACTGTCTAGTACCAACATTGTCACCTTGAACGAAGCTGCTAGAATTTCAGCATTTTAAACACCAATCAAATCAGACATTGTCAGAGGAGAGTACAGCACTGCAATTTAACCCTGTGGGGATGAGTATGCAACATCCTGAGGGTTCTACACTCACAAGGCAATACACTCCTCTTACCCTCTGTCATCAAGGGTTCAACTCTCTCCCTGATTCTTGACCCTCTTTTCCCTAACACAAATGAGCCCCTTCCAAACCTCTGAAGCCCGAATGCCAGAAGAGTCCCACATTCTAGTGGGCCAACAGCCTCATGGAGTCATTTTGGTGTTCGTGCCAGTTCTTCCCTTCTCTCGCCTGACCTCTAGACATGCACCACAGGTGCCATGCTGGTTCTTAGCCTAAACGAGTAGCTGAGGGAGGCTGGACAGGGTTCCTAGTTGGGTGGCGACAGGTTGGATCTGAAGTGGCTCTTCCCAATAGTCCCAACCCAGCCCTCCCACTGTAGCCAGAAACATTCCCTCCTCCTGGCTCATCCTTACGGCATGAAACACCTAGGATTTAGCTAGGCCCTAAGGACTAAAAGAATGGTCTGTACAAGTTGTAATTTAGAGAGGCTGATCCTTGTTTCTGTATAAGCTCCACTTGTATATAGACTATTGGGATCTTGCTGAAACCCTATCATTCATTTGTGTTCGAGTGAGTGAATAAAATTTTCAAACAAGCCTAGGAATGTTAAAGTTGCATAGTTAAGCACTTAAGAGTCAGGAGAAGGCAAAGTTAAGTTAAATACATACACTTAACTTTGCCAATTGGCAGAAGAGGGAGAGAGGAAGACATACAGGCACCTTTTTTCCTGTCTTTCATAGCTACCATAGCACTATCATCCAAGTATACCTCACAGACCCCCATCTAAAGCATCCCCATTCACACTGGAAACCAGGCCCAGCCTAGTCTTCTGCTATGCTGCCATTGTCCCAGGCACACTTCCACTTTGTCTTGAATACTCTTCTGCCCAGCCCCACTCTCTCTTCCCCAAATCTTTTCTTCCCCCTTCCTTTCCCTCCCTGAAGATTTCCTCCTCTGCACCCTATAATTGGATTGGCTAGTAGTACAGATTGGTTTCAGACTACATGGACCATTCAGGACAATTCATATGCTAAGGAAATTGATATTTTTTACTCTCAAAGATATTTTAAGGAAAAGGCAAAAGCATCCAATATAAGAAATTCTCTCAAATCCCATGAAAACAGCCACCATCAAGAACCATCCTGTTGACCAGGGCCGGCTCCAGGCACCAGCCCAGCAAGCAGGTGCTTGGAGCAGCCAAGGGGAAGGGGCGGCACATCGGGCTGTTCAGCGGCAATTCTGCGGTGGGTCCTCTCAGAAGGAAGCACCTGCCGCCGAATTCCCACTGAAGAAGAAAGCGGCGCAGTGGAGCTGCTGCTGGAGTGCCGCCGATAGCAAGTGCAATCGTGGCTTTTTTTTTTTTTCCCCACCGCTTGGGGCGGCAAAACCCCTGGATCCGGTCCTGCCATTGACACTTTATATTCTTACGATTTATAAGTATTTTCATATGATACAAAGATGATGTATTGCTGTGCAATACAGAGTGATTTAAATCAACAATAAATGTTAAGATCTTATCACAGTATCAGCATGCAGAAACTAGAATGGTTTCCATGCACAATACAACTGTTTAAATAGACTGAGATCATGGACCCATTTAGTTACATCAGATTATATTGTGTTATTATGGTTCTCATCTCTGTCCCTAATGCTGTGGGATTCAGGTTCACAGCTGGATATAAGTGCATATACCACACAAATGCTTCTCTAGGGCATTACTGCAAGGTCATGGGTTTTATTTTTTCTTACACAGCTGACTAAATTTTATTTTTTTATCAATTACTGAATATTGCCTTTAACTGTAGAATATAACCAGAAGTATCCTATTGACCACTCCACTGCTTCATGTTTGTAAGTATACTAATACTTCCCTGATCATTAATCTTCCATGGCTAGAGTTAGTTTGCCCAACATACCAGAGAGTTAACAAAACACACTTTCTTGAAGCTTGGGAAGGTTGCAGTGTTTCAACCAAGATTGGTTGTAATCCCATCTTCAGGAATGTAATCACACTGCCCGATTATGTCCTAGGTGCAGGATAAAGGGGTGTTTTCCTTGCCTTCTCCTTATATTCTCCGAAGTTGGTTGTTTGTATCTCTGAGTCAGAATGACTCCACATAGCTCATTCTCCAGTGTGCTCCCTCCCATCAACTTTGTATGTAAATGGAGCTTCCATTGTGTTGGCGTACAGTGCTTAATTTACACACTGACTGAGAGGGACAGGTGAATAAACATCCTTTGTCTGGCAGAAACCTGTTTGTCAACTCTGCCTCAATATAGACTTTAGGAACATATCTTAGTATACATACATATCTCCATACACAGTATCTGTACATACATTTTACAATGATATTAACAACTAGTGTGATCCTGGCTTTCATTTAAGACCTCACATGATATTCTTTAGTGAACCAGAATATCAGGATATTCTGGTAACCCCCTTGCCAGCTGGCATTGAGGAATTTATGGGTCACATTCCTACAGACACCCAGTTGCCTTTCCTCTTCCATCTCTCTCCCTACTCTAAGGACTACCACTAGATGCAACCTACTTCCTACAGTCTCTCTCCCCAACTTATTTTTTGTTTGTTTTTTGGCCCAGCAGTCTCATCATACGAGGCTATGACCACTACCGTCTTCGTTATTTTTAAGCCAAAGTCTGTTTTTGTTTTTTAAAATATCCTTTCACTCATTCTAGCATCCTTAAGAAAATGCAGCAAAGCTTTTTTTTTGTGGCGGGCAGGGGAAATAACTATTACATTTCTCTAGCATTCTCATTAGTCCCTTTAGGGAAAAAATCTTTGATTCCAAGCCAAGTCAATTTTTCATACAGAGACTTTCTTTCCATAAAATATGGCCCACTACACGGCCATAGAACATGATCCACAGTTTCTTTCGTTGTGCACACTGTCTTTTTTAATAAGTTAAACCTATCATTTAAGGCACAATGACCTGCTAACACTCTAAAAATGACTACTTCACTTTTTCTATCATGGTGGTGGGGTACAGTAGTATCTTCAGTTTGAGCCTACATCACAGAAACTTTGTGCCCGTCCCCCTCACTCCCCTCCGTTCCCCCTTAGTCCATAGTTCTTGCCATTTCTTTGCAGGCTCCTTCGTGACCACACTTTTAAATTCTTGTGTGCTTAAGGGTATCTTAATATGCACCTCCTTATTTTGTAGAGCACGTTTTGCTGTTTTGTCAGCCATCTCATGTCAGGAATTCCAATACAACCAGAATCCATGCTGTTATTACAGATACCTGCTCGCATTTCTTCCATAGTTAGGAACATTATTTCACTTATGTCATTTCTGCTTTCTGAAGACCTTGTTCTGATTATCATTATATCCTGAGAAGGAATCAGTTAAAATTACAGCTGCAGCTGGATGCACATCTCTTATCCAGATTACTGCCAACACAGGTTTACTGCCACCATTAGTTTAGCTATCAGAACAGTCACATAATTCAATAGCCTTTTAGATTTCTGGATTCTGACTAGGAACACAGAAGGCTGTTCCCACTCTACCCATGCTATCAGCTTTTGATCTGTCTGCATAGATTTGGCAAAGCTGGCCCAGTTTTTCATAAATAAATTCAAAAATTTAATTGGTCATAATTAAGGCTACGTTTAGTCACGGGTATTTTTAGTAAAGGTCATGGACAGGTCACAGGCAGTAAACAAAAATTCACGGCCCGTGACCTGTCTATGACTTTTACTATATACCTCTAACTAAAATTTTGGCGGGGGAGCTGCTGGTGCTTGGGTGTGGGGGGCAGGCAGCGACGCGCAGCCCAGGACCCCCATGGGTGCTGGGGGTTGGGGAGCGGGCAGTGCCGTGCAGCCCGGGACCCTCACTGGTGCTGGGGAGGGCGGGGTGTCTCCGTACCCGGCTCTGCATGTCCCTGTAGCTCCTAGGCCGTGGAGGGGTCAGGGGGCTCTGTGCACTGCTCCCTCCACAAGCACCTGCTGTGCAGCTCCCATTGGCTGGGAACTGCAACCAATGGGAGCTGCGGGGGCGGGGCCTGCAAACGCAGGCAGTATGCGGAGCCCTCTGGCCCCTCTGCCACCTAGGAGCTGCAGAGCCATGCCAGTGGAAGCCAGGGAGCTGCCCACCCCAAGGTAAGTGCCCCCCAGCACCCCCAAATCCCTTGCCCCAAGCCCTCTCCCACATACCCAAACTGCTGCTGCTGACCTCAGGGAGCACACCCTGAGCCAGCACCAGCCGCTGCAGAAGTCACAGAAAGTCACGGAATCGCAGCCTTAGTCATAATGTGTGGTTTTTCCTTCTCTGTTTTTTCCATACAGTTCCATATTCACATATGGGTGAATTATTGTCCAGCTGTAATTTGATTTTCCATTATTAAAATTTTTCAGTTCTCTCAATTTTTCTTTCTATATAATTCCTTTACCCATTTTTTGGCCTGATAGTATGAGGAAGTCGAGACAATCCATATAATTTTGTCTACTAAGTTCCTAGCAATCTTCATAAATCTTTTCTGTTTTCAAGATTTCCTTTTATCTTTGTCCAAAAGATTAGATCTACTAGCTTCATTCTTAATTTTATAGGTGCTCTCCAGTGGCTCTTTGCAGCACACACACTGGTGTTACATTGCGCCATGTTTCAATCACAGATCTTGGGCATGGAGCACTTCCAAGGTTTTAAGAATTGTTTTTGAGGCTAAACCGAAAGCTTGGCATCTGTAGTCTGAAACTGGTCTTATCAATGCTCTGAACATCATGAATACCTTCTTTTCTGTACCCCATTTGCTTTGAGCTACACCTGTAAGTTCATCCTACTTTTACATGGTATTATCTATGTGACCTTTCCAAGTTAATTTATTATCAAAACACTACTCTTAGGTACATAAACTTTTGACCTACACCTCTACCTCGATATAACGCTGTCCTCGGGAGCCAAAAAAATCTTACTGCGTTATAGGTGAAACCGCGTTATATCGAACTTGGTTTGATCCACTGGAGTGCGCAGCCCCGCTCCCCCGGAGTGCTGTATTACCACGTTATATCCGAATTCGTGTTATATTGGGTCGCATTATATCAGGATAGAGGTGTATCTGAATTTTTTGCATCGTAAGTCTTATTCTTCCCTAATTTTCTTTCCGGTTAAAAGCATTTCCTTCGTTTTTACAAGTGAGAATTCAAATCCCCAATCATTTCACCACTTGGAAATTCTCTGGAGTACCGGATTTGTCTTTTCCATAGCTACTTTAAGTCTTTTATATTTAATCCATATAGCATAGTTGTCTGCAAAAAGGGAAAAACCTACTCCCATTTGCACACTTTCCAGGAAGTCATACATCATAACAGAAAATAAAGTGGACTGATAATACTGCCTTGTGGAGTTCGATCTGTAAGCCTGTACATTTTTGATAAAGCTGTTCCAACTTTAATTTGTATAGTTCTTTAAAAAATCCCTTATCCACTGACTCTCTTTTACTCAAGTGTGTTTAGTTTATATAGGAGGCCTTCACTCCATAGCTTGTCAAATGCTTTTTCAATGTCCAGGAAGACCATTATCATAAAATTCTTGGTCCTTATGCTTTTTTGTTTCTCTGTAGCAGGATCAGGATCAAATTGGATCAGGATACCAGGAAGTAAGGGTCACGCACCAGCTTACAGACAGCAGGCAAATAGCAAAGTCAGGACAAAGCTGTGACAGAAGCCAGAGTCTAGGGTCCACAACAAAGCAGGGTCTATAGCAGAAGCAAGCAGGCAGTTTGCATCATTGTTCAGGCCACTCTCTAGACTAGCTTCCTTATTTATATACCAGCATGAGCCAATCAATGGGCTCCAGGGGCCGCCACTCAGGCCCTGCTGAGTGGTACTTCCTGCAGTGCCCAGCTTCACAGGATCCTCCAGCAAAAGTCTCCCCTAAGCTTTCAATGGTAATGTAGCAGCATCATTAGCCCACACCCCCAATAGTCCCAGATTATAATCCCACATGGTTTTACACCTTGTTTCTTAATTAGTAGCACCAATACTTGTTTCCATTCTATTAGCAGCAGTCCTTTTTCCCAAATATCATTACAACAAAACCACAATAGAATCTTAAGGCTCCCTTCTGACAAGTGTTCAATCTTTACCTGGAGCTGTATTTTTCTTGTTTCTAATGGCTGCAATAAGCTCCTACGCACTAAACTTTTTGTTTAACACATCATCACTATAGCCCCTCCAGCCTTATAATAGATCACTGTTATCCTCAATAAACCTCCTCTCCCCCCCTCCCCCCCCCCAAAAAACTCGTTGTTTTGATTCATATCACTATTGACCTTTTGGGATTCTTTTGCTGAAGTGTCTGCCTTTCCTAAATTGAAGACCTCAGTTTCATTGCTTACAGTAAAACCAGATAGATATTTACTTTTACTTTGAAATCCATTCACTTTGAATTTGTTTATATATTTCTGAAAGCTTTGAATCTTTGTTCAATTTCCCACAGAAACTTCTCCAGCTTTCCTTTTTCAGCTTTTTGATAATCATTTGTGACACCGCCTTACATCTTTTATAATTCATTAACTTTTTACTATTCATTGAGTTTTTTGCTTGCTTGTATGCCCTATTTCCTTCCTTGATTGCTAATTTGCAGTCCTCATTCCACCAGAGTACCAGATTTCTAAGCTGGGAGCAGCTCTATACACACAATTCATTTTCTACATTCATTAGTACCTTCTAAAATTTACAATAGTATGATATTTCAGTACTCAAGAAATGGTACCAGGGGCAGGCATACAGGAATGATTCTCTAGTCAGATGGCCAGTAGGGTGGTGGCCCTGCCTCTCAAAGGAAGTAAGATGCCTAGGTCCTAGTCAGAGGGAGGCACCTATCTCCACTTGGGATGCACAGCTGTGAGCCCTCTCCCAAAGCTGGGTGCCTAAGCCAGACCTTTCTTGTGAAAAACTATGGGGAGATAGTGGTGATGCCACTTCCTTATATCTAGTATCCCAGTGGTTAGAGCACTCATCCAAAACCTGGATTCCAATCTCTGCTCCAGAACAGGGAGGGGTTTGAACCTAGGTCACCCACATCCTGGATGAGTGCGCTAACCACTGGGTATTCTAGCGAGTGGGCTAAGGTGTGGGTTCCAATTCCTCCTCTGCCTTTTATGCAGGTTAGATGTACTTTCAGCATGTCTACTGACTTGGGCCCCCCAGGTGACACAAGCAGGGGAATCCCTAGTTTATGAATCCCGCCAGGGTTTATGAGTTAGGCTCCAAGCAGCTTGGTGTTGTCAGGATTTAGGGACTTTGACCATCCCCATTGGCAGAAATTGGCAGCTATAAGACTTCAGCAGTGGAAACTTAGGCACCTGCTGGGTTAGACAGCAGCAGAGCAAAGGTTTTGTGAATGCCAGTAGTACAGAGGCACAACTAGAATTTTCCTAAGAAGCGGGTTTTTCTCCCAGGTTACCTACCATCATATCCTAACCAAGTCACAATCTCTCCTTCTGGAGCAGGCCCGGGAGCAAAAGAGGAGGTGGCAGCGTGAGAAGATGGAGCCCTCACCCCACTCCAGGCTTTCTCTCCTCCCCTCACATGAAAGAGACTGGGATCGCCCTGTCCCCCCAATCATTTTGCCCCAGAATGGCACCTAAATGTGTGACTTAGCAGCCTAAACGGGCGGTTAGGTGTCCTGTGAATCTAACCCCAGATCTCTAATACAGAAACCTCTTTTAACTTGCAATGTATATATTTAAAAAAAGAAGCAGGCAGAATATTTTCTACCAAGTGCACTAAATTCCCATCTGCTCATCTTTTAGTGTCAGTGAACAATGTAAAAAAAGTTGCATCTGGACAGTGTTCTTTTAGGACAGTCCTCAGCTTGCCTTGCTATGAGGATATAAATAATCTGTTGAATTCAAATCTCTCTCTCCTTTTGAATTAGACATGAGTGTTCTCCCTAACACAAAGAAAGTAGTCTCTCAGCAATAACAAACAACCTAGCAAAAAATCATCCCAACCCCATTTCTCCCAACAGCTTCCAATCCCCATCTCCCTACCACAGTTCCCAATAAAAAGAAGAACAGGAGTACTTGTGGCACCTTAGAGACTAACAAATTTATTAGAGCATAAGCTTTCGTGGACTACAGCCCACTTCTATCTTATGCATCCGAAGAAGTAGGCTGTAGTCCACGAAAGCTTATGCTCTAATAAATTTGTTAGTCTCTAAGGTGCCACAAGTACTCCTGTTCTTCTTTTTATTGGGAACTGTGGTAGGGAGATGGGGATTGGAAGCTGTTGGGAGAAATGGGGTTGGGATGATTTTTTGCTAGGTTGTTTGTTATTGCTGAGAGACTACTTTCTTTGTGTTAGGGAGAACACTCATGTCTAATTCAAAAGGAGAGAGAGATTTGAATTCAACAGATTATTTATATCCTCATAGCAAGGCAAGCTGAGGACTGTCCTAAAAGAACACTGTCCAGATGCAACTTTTTTTACATTGTTCACTGACACTAAAAGATGAGCAGATGGGAATTTAGTGCACTTGG